>NC_090446.1:51592833-51925958 GCF_031143425.1 Pleurodeles waltl | reverse complement strand
CTGCACATGGAAGCAAGACAGAAATGTACTGGAGCAACTGAAGGAGGAGCACTGACCCCTGCAGTAGATGAACCCTGTCTGGAATGTGGAGGATCCATTCTGGGCTGGTACTCCTAGACTGTTGTAGACTCTATTTCCAAAGCTAGTGGCACTAGCTCTATTCCTCCCTCGCAGGTCTCAGGACCATTAAATGGTGGAGTTGCTGGGGAACCTGAAGGGAGGTAGTCCCTTTGAATTGTGTGGACTGATTCTGTTTGTGGGTGTGATATCATTTGGTATTATAAGTTCCTAATGGGCACACAAGTCTCCTGTAATTGGCTAAGGATCTGAATGCTTGGGGAATACAGGCAGGGAAAGTTGTGTGCCATGAGGACCATGGGGTGCTTCTGCCTAGTCCCCAGGTTAGTGGACTATGCAGGCCAGGGCAGGAGGGCAGAGCCAGGTACCTACAGACATCTGGTGTCAAAAAGGAGGGAGCACCCACTTCATATTAAAATGCAGTCCCATCCCTTTAAGGCTCAGGGAGGGGGGCATTGTGTCTCCTTTTGTTTATGAAAATAGTAGCCCCAGATGATGCCATGGTTCACCTACCCTTAAGTAATGTGTGTTCCATCTACAAGGCCCTGCCCCCCACCACCGGAAATCTTTTTGTAAATGAGGGAACCTGCACTATTTAAAAAGAAAAACTTGTGGAATTCTTTGTGAATTCCAGGAAAATTATAAAAAAAAGTTTTTGGCCCCAGGTGGGATCCATCTGGGACTAGGGAATACCCTAACCCTTATTTCTTTTGTATGTTTTTGCAAGAGTCAGGACTGAGGCCTGAGTCATAAGATGGCTGCCGCCACTTACTTGTTGATGTAGTGGCAGCTTAATTTCACAAAGTAGACACATGGTCTGTGCTGGTGCCTCAGAGGAGCCTTATGACCCTTCTGGCACCAGAATGTGCCTCTGCCACTGGTGGCATAATGTACACAATCTCTGCTTACAGACCCATGGGCAGAGTTACTAAAGGCTTGCATTGCTCATGCATCATGCAAGGCAACTCAAAGCAACGCAAGCCTTTAAATCAGATTTACTGTGTCATCTTGCATGGCCCTGAGTTGCATAGTAGATCTGGAATAACACACACCAGTGCAGGTTGCTGCCTTGTGTTACTCTGGGAAGCCTTTCCATGGGTGGAGCATTGGTTTTCCCATGCATCCACCTGTGTTTTTTGGCGCATTCCTAAAATTACTAACATAGTAAACCTCGAAATGCATAAAAGGCAATGCTTATCCAGATGAAGTTTACAGAGGAGAAATATTTTTATTTCTCTTGGTTGTTTGCTTTTTCTACAGGTGCTGCATTCTGCAGCACACATAGAAAAAAGAAAACAGCTCTGAGCATTGGTTTTGTTCAAGAAAGTGACCTTTCCTGCACAAAAACAATCCTGCTGGTAACACAGGCATACTTGCAACATGGCGCTACGGAGCCTGCATTGCCACTAGGCTACAATTAGTGCTCCCACACGGGGAAAGAGCTGGAAAGTGTCATGTCTTAGTAGATTTGGCGCATTTCCTGCTCTCACCGTGTCATGCAAGACATTGCTGCGTCACAAGACTTTTTAGTAAATTTGCTCTCCAGTATTTATATATCAAATTACCTAGACATGATTACACTGCTAACAAAATAATTCTTGATAAAATGTGCTATATTGATGCACTTGTTGACAAACAAAACAACAGCAATGAAAACCATTGAACAAGAAGCAAGCAAATGACAGTGACAATAAAGGCAAGCAACAAAAGTGTGGGCGGCCTCTACTGTTATGGTCTTGGTAAAACCCAAATGTATTTTTTGAGAAACAAAGACTCCTAGGGGCCGAGTGCAAGCAATTTCTGATGCTACAGCAGGATGCAGAGTCC
Source organism: Pleurodeles waltl (assembly GCF_031143425.1). Lineage (NCBI taxonomy): Eukaryota > Metazoa > Chordata > Amphibia > Caudata > Salamandridae > Pleurodeles > Pleurodeles waltl. Next base: position 51,924,053 of record NC_090446.1, on the reverse strand, counting down.
CCCACACAGTGCCGCATTTACAAACTGGGGCAACAGTACCATTGTGCCAGCTTGTAGATAGTTGCGCCACGTTATCCCTGCGCCCGGTGTAATGCATGCAAGGAAGGCGTTTTCCACAAAAAGGACCTCAGAAATGGTGCTGTGCCATTCTGCACTGTTTTTAACACCTGCTTGGGGCAGGCAGTAAAGTGACACTGGGCTGTTTTCAATGCCCCCCCAGCATTGCTGGACTAGCATCAAAATGTTGACGCTTGTTCAGCAATGCAACAGTTTAGCACCACAACTGCATCAGAATTTCTGACGCCGCTGTGGACACTGTGCGTCATGGAGCACTGTATTATAAATACAGTTTTCACATGGTGTTGTTGGGGGGCGGTGCTGGGCGGTGCAAGAAAACTGGCACATCAATCTCAAAGTGCCAGTTTCTTGTCAATGAGGCCCGTAGTATGAGCGCACACACTATCGAAAACTACCTCTGTGCACATAACAGATAATACCAGAACTATATTTATAGAGATGAAAAACAAAACCATTGTAACCAACTAATGATTAGTTGCTGAAACTTTTTCACATCATCGGTTTCATCTTCTCACTCACCTTCAGCACCCTGAATGACAAAGCCCTTGCGCCATGCTCACTCGACTTCTTTCAAGCTGCATTTTGTTGCATGTATAAATTTGCCCTCACATTGTGGTGAGCCCTCCACACTGCCCAAGCTGTCCTCTATTAGCTTCTCTGTTGATACAGTCCTCCTTCAGTATTGTATTGTACAATCTATAAAGTGCTTCCCAGGAGCTGCTCCTCCGCTAAGGTGGAGGAGAGTCGCCCCCGAGGTGCTTAATTTGTAAATTAAAAGGTGCAGGTGCACAAAGCCCTCCTCTTAAACACACGAGTGCAGCAATTAAATCACAGAATACTGAGGCAGCGAATCCTGAAGCCATCTCGGGCCTCTTCAATCCTTATAAAGCCACTCCCTGCCCCTTCAGCTCACTCTTGCAGCTTTCTACTTTCTCCATTTGTGATGCTTTTTACTTTTTCTCTTCCTCAGTCTTTCCCATGCGTGTCTTTTGCTTGGAGCAAATGCTTGAGGCAGAAGAATAAGCCCCCGGTGCTCAGCACCGGAAACAACAAACACAAATTAAGCACTGCAGCTACCAAACCTTTGCAATAAAACAATAATATGTTTATTATTGTTTTGTTGCAAAAGCGGCGGGCCATGGGCTTGACAGGGACAGAGGGGGCATGCATGGCACACACCCTCAGTGCGCATGTATGTTTGGCCAGCTGTCCCGTGCTGGCAAAACATACATGCTCATTAAGCTACCTCCAACCCGGCACTGCGTTGCCGGGTTGCAGAGAACAGACAGACATTCCCAGTCTGCCTTGAAGCACCCTGTCTGGTGCTCTGTCCAATCCAAACTCTGCTGTCATGCTGCCAGCAGCATGACAGCAGTGTTCAGATTGGTGGCAGGGCACCCTGGGAGCCTGTGCCTGCAGTCTGCGGCGAAGGCAAGAGGAGTAATGCAGTGGTGGTGATCATGTAAGTTTTGTGTTTTTATTTTAATTAATTTTTCTCCCCCCCCCACCCCGCCGCTCCACCGCCACGTGTTGCGAGCTGCGCCTGGTACTTACTAACCTTTTATGGGCTCTGAAGCACTTTTCTATATAGGTAGCATGCTATATTATTCAGGATGTGTGTTTGAAGGGATGCTGTCTTCGCTTTGATCCAGTGTGGGAAAAGTTTACATGCCATGTGTAATGACCACGAGGTGTGATTATCGTGTAATGGGATGCAATGCTTAGCGGTGCGATGGATGAAGAAGGGAGCGGTATAGGCACACCGTTTTAGGTATTTTCCAATCTGACATTTTATATCAGTTCTGCAGGTCCCTGTAATCTGATTTTGGTTTAGGAGCTTGTGAGCCTGTGCTCTTTAAATTTTAAATTTCAATACTAACAAAAAGTCTATCCTAACCATGTCACTAAAAATTACTCCTTTACCACGGATCCGTCATGCCAGGTAAGGCAGGTGAACATATAAAAATGTACAAAACGACAATCTGAACACACAAATGGGAGGCAGACAAGCTAATGTGGGGTGGCCTAGTGTATTCCATGAGAGTGCACATATCAGGAGGGACAGAATCTGAGGACTATAGAAAAAGGGAGTGAGGGAGTGCAGAGCAGAATGTGCACACACAACCTGATACATGGTGTTGCTGTAAACACAGCTGCTTCAGTCTGGATCTCTGAGAGAAGCAAGGGTGCATGATACAGGTGCTTACACCATTAAGTGACTATGCAGTGAGAGGGGAGTAGTTGTCATAACAGGTGGTAAAATGACAATTAATGCAGGTTTAAGGCAGAACTCATATATCACAAACATGATAGACCTTTTTAGATAAAGGAGTTGCAAAACCAGGAATCAGCTCCTCTCAAGTGATTTCTAAGGCCATAAACAGCTTGCCATAGACAGTCCTATCCATATTACAAACAACTTGGCAATGAGTTCAGTTAACTCATTTTCACTGACGCTGAAGCCATTATCTAAGCTCTGCTGCTCTGTGCCCTGCACCTGCCAGAGTCCAGCTGCTGTGATGGTCGGCCAGAGGATGAGGACACTGTCAGCATCTCTTAGTCCAGTTTGAGTTGCCTCTCCATGGGCTATTCAGGGATGGACAAGGGCATCCCCTCTGGTGATAGGACAGCACAGTGAACCCCCCTTTGTGCTGTTGAGACTTCACCAAGGCACTGCCTCCCACTTGATATAACTGTCGAACCAAGGAATATCTAGAGGCGGGCCAGCCAACAAGCTGACAGGGAGAGCCGAGCCAGGGCTGAGCCTAAAGTCTGCCTCGACCTTACCCCCCATATACGAGCTGAGCCCTGAAAATATTTTCTATGTCAATCATACAACAAACCACATAAAATATGGTAAAGTCTCTTCAAAAGTTAAAAAAAAAAAGTATATTTCTTTAACATGTGGATGCTTTGACATGAATAAGGGACATTATAGCACTGCACAGGAGAAGTATTCATTCAAAGTGAGTTTTGTACTCTGGTAGTTTGAACTCACATATTTAAAAGTGATTTACTATGTGGCAATGAAGTAAAGACAGCTTTGGTTAAATAAAGTATTTGCTTAGGATCATACAGTATAAGTTGGGAAGTCACAATATATCCTGTTTTTTTGCTTCATTTTGAACAAATTATCCTAGAACCAGGCATCTCTTTGTCATTCCTTACATTAGGGCTTTGTTTTGACCTTCATTTTCTGCTGCTTTTAAATACAGCGCAAACTCGAGACAAAGGCAGCGGTCAGCACTTTACATAAGCACCAGCTACATTGCACAAGGTCACATGCATTGTCTGTAGCCACAGGGAAATTATGTGATGCGCCTAGAAGCACAGGATGTTGATCCTACGTTGAGACTCAAACCTGGTTCCCCAGTTCCACGGTCGGCAGCTCGGACAGTAATGCTACACCGTGGGAAGAGAGGTGGAAAGCAGGCAACGAGACACCACATGAAAGCTCGGCTCGTTATGGGCTCGAGGTTCCAATAGGACCACAAGCCGAGCCAGAGCCAGACTCGCCCACCTATAGGCATGTCCACTAGTGCTGAGCGATGGTACCAAACTATGGGTAGCAATGGAAATAAATCTAAGACACACAGCCACTTATGAAGAGTCCGTATTCACAAGGTTATACACACAGACACACACTCTATCCAGCTTCCGAAAGCCTCCCACGGCTGCTGCTGTCCTGAAGGCCAGCTTCTAGCAGTATGAGGCAAGAGATGCTACAACAGACGATGGTTAACCAGTAGATGCAGGCTGGTGAAAATGGGCTACCCCACATTGTTTTATCTTTTTAGGACTGGCCTAATCCAAAACATTTTGTTTTGTTTTTAATTCTTAAAAAATAAACATTGACATACCTACATAGGGGCATGCAGTCAGCCCTCTTACTCCATTGGTCTGTTGTAGTGCCATTCAAGGTTTGCTTCGGCCCACCCAGTATACAGCAAGGGTCAAAAGGTCAGCCCATCCCTCCTCCAGCTGCCTTCAGAGTGAATGGCAACATTTTACCTGATTACTCAGTGCACGAAGAAGCACCAAGAGGCAAACGAGCCCTTGTCAGATGATCTGTCTACCTGTCTTTCACTTGGCCGGGTCCAGCAAGAGAACTCTACTAAGTGATGGGCCTCAGCAGGACAATATTGTACCTGTAGGAAGTGACAGCCACTCAGCAAACCAGGAAACACAAAGAGGGTGGGAGAAGCAACTCCTTCCCTTGTTTGCACCACCATCACATCTTTTCAGGATTGACATGACCTGGCTCGGCTCTGACATGACTCTTCCCCTGAAATCGCTGGCTCACCCACCACTACATTTGCTCATAAAGTTTATGTTTGAACTGCAGCTGAATGCCCATTTTCGGTGAAAAAAAAATTAATGGAAGCCTGAGGAATCAAACTATGTCCTTATCACTTCGTAAGAGTAAACCTTAGCCTGGATGTGCTGCTCATGGACTGGAGGCCTCCTCCAGAGCTTACAGTCCCTTCTCTTTTTTGTAGAATGATGCGTCTTCTCATGTTCTGCTATTTGTCCACAAACACAAGATGCTGGGATTTGATGCAACCTCAATAACACTTGCTGTGACAAGAAAGAAGGTAATTCAATAATTCTGCTACTAAAAAAGGCTATTAGGGCTCTTTCTCCAGTAAAAGCAGTGTTTAATTTGTTCTGGTGTTTGCCAGTGCTTGGCACCAGCACTTATTTTTTAACATGCATATTTATTACATTCCACCACAGAATGGCGCTGTCAGTCTATTTGTAAAAAAGCACATGAGCAGAGTGTTTAGCAATTCAGTATGTGATTAAAATTAAAAGATTAATTAATGCCTAAGCCATTCTATGGCCTTAGGTCACAGCTATAGCTCAAAATGAATGCAATGGCTGGTAGGGGGTGTTGGTACGGGCATTTGTTTGCAGTGGCAGGGACATTAGGTGATGGAAGCTGCCCTGGCATCCTGAGAAACATCATGGACACTGCCACCTATATGCTTACAAATTTAGAGCTGAGTAAAAGTAAAGACCACAGACAATAAAATACACTTTGACTCGCTCTGTCACAGGTAAGAAAGTGATACCTTTAAAGTTTTAAAGTAAGCAGACATCTCACTGCCCGAGTCCCAACTGAATCGCATAATGAAATGTCCGGCCGGTCTCCTTGTTCACAAATGAACACATCTGACATGGCTTGTGATTAGAGACCCTGCAGACTCGATATCAACAGGAAGCTTGGAATTACTATAAGGCAGTGCAGAGGGTTAATGTGGCTGCTGCAAAGAACGTGTTGTAGGCAGATCACAGACTGGATTCAATCTTCAAATGTTAAAATAACTCTGGTGATTAATGTTGTTTCTGGAGAGAGAACGTACTTTTCTGTAGTGGAAGCTTAGACTAAATATAAGGTAGCGCAGAAGGTTAATGTACCTGGTGCGAGGAACATGAATTAGGCAGATCACAACTAGAAACTAATGTATCAAGCTCACACGAAAGGTGATATTTACGTGATGCTGGGAAGCAGTGGAAACTTCACTGGAAGGACAGATTGGGATTGTTTTTGTTAAAGCTTTTTTCCCATAAGGAGGTGTTTCTGAAAGCGATTACAACCAGAGGTCGGCTCAGCCCCTTCGCTCCTGATAGCTAGGGAGGATTTTGGTTTGTGCGCCGTTTCTAAGAATTACCGTAGTACCCCCATAGTGAAAATCAAAAACTGGAGCTGCTCAGAATGAAATATTCCAAAAACACAGGCTGATCGGCCGGTGCCCTTAAAAGCAAGGAGGAAAAGGCATAAAAGAGAAGTAAGTACATGATCAGTAAACAACTAATAAAAAAATGAAAGTAATACAGTTTCACATAAGCGAGCCAACAGCCGCCATGAGCAACAGTTTGAAGCGACACAAAAGGAAAAAGAAGTTTGCTCATAGTCAAACATATTGGCAAAAGTGCAATTATCCATGTAACAGGGGTGATGGGAGGGACAAACGTAAAGCACTTATCAACAAAAAGAAAGGATTTTTGAAAGGCAAGCCCCTGAGCGAGTGATAGTGATGGGCATGAGGTGGGTGTGGTTAAAAGCCCAGATACATACCAAAAATCAGAAAAGCAGTGATTGCGCGCTGCTAAGCTCGACCTAATTAGGAAGAAAAGCCAACAATAAACAAGCATTGCGAAAGACAAGAGGTCTGCTGTTGGCAGAAAGACTTTGACTTTGGCAATTCTTGTTTTGTTCTGTTATGGTTTTTGCAAAAAGTTATTTGTGGGAGAAGCTTCTGAGCCCTTGTCAATATAAAAAAATTGTGTAAAAGAAAAAAATGTTTTTTGGTCCAAAAAGGCACACAGTACTAAAGTAGCCCCTGCCTCTAAAAGGAACTACTTTGTGTGTGGATATGCTCTTTGTGAAAGAGAAACATGTTATAACTCACAGAGAACCAGACAATGGCTGAAGTAGACTGTGTTGAAATAAAAGTCAGAATGACTCATCAATTGACTGAAATCTGGCGGAAAGCCCCTATAAGTAGCTATGTTATTCACATCATTTTAATAAATTCAAAGGTCGAACTACCCCCCACCCCCAAGAAAGTCAATGGGTTTGGGGTTGGCTGCCAGCCTCCTGCCTTTGCTGTTGATTTTCTTGTAATGCTTGTGTAAATCTTTATTACAAATAGATTGAGAAGGTGACAGGTTTGAAAAGATAGATAGGAAGAGAGGCTTGCAAAACGAATGTGCTTACAATGAAAGACATACAGGGTTGAATAGATAGACAGATAGATAGATAGATAGATAGATAGATAGATAGATAGATAGATAGATAGATAGATAGATAGATAGATAGATCACCTGACAGATAGACAGTGCATAAACAGAAAGGTTGATAGATAGACAGGTAGAGACACAGGTGGCCAGGTAGATAGACACACATAGAGGTAGATAGTCAATTAGATAGGATTGCAAAGATAGGTAGATGGAGATGATCTTGAAAAGATAGATAGATAGATAGATAGATAGATAGATAGATAGATAGATAGATAGATAGATGGATAGATAGATGTTTATCACCAGTGTCTGTTTTTTAAGATAAGACTCCTGCGATGCAACAAGGGTAAGGGACTGTTGGCCGTGTGCAGCCTGGTAAGTGCACACAGGTAGCCTGGCACAGAGCGGACTCTGCAGGATTAGATGTTGACAGGGCAGGCCTTATAATGTTTGTGTACGCTCAAGTAACATCAGTGTGAGTTACTGTTTTGTCTGTAGTGACACTTTATTACACACAGGAGGCAAACTACCTTAGAACACAGTTTTGCTTTCCCTAGGCCTATAAAGTCCTGTGACATATCGAAACAAGGTGGAACGTGTGCGAAAAATCAAATCTGCAAATTCCAATAGGATATCTGTAGAACCTATGGGTCAAGCAGACTTGTCATATTTCTCTGGCCCTGTACTGGATCAGAGCCCAGGCTGATGCACAGAACCCTACTGTGCCAAGGTAATTACATTTCTCTAAAGCAGCAGGAAAAAAGGCCGCCCCACATAAAAGGTATTTATTAACAGTGCTTTACATCTGATAAATACCTGTTCCACTGCACCAGGGCTGAGGACAGCTCAGGGCTACTAAACAAAGGAGGAAACCAACACAACTGGAATGAACACAGAAGGGGGATCCTCTTTGAACATTCAGAGTGCAAGGTCCTGGCTGTGATGTCAAAGAGAGGTGAAGATGAGACCTCAGAAGCAGATGTGACTCTTAGATGATGCCATCTTGAACTGTTCCAGCATGCTGTGCAGGAAGGTTTGAACAGGGGTGGAATGATGACGTGACACCGTATGGTTGGCTAGGAGTGCCCGGCTTCTTGAACCTTTCACCCTCCTTTAAAAACTCTTGGAAAAGGGAGAGCCTCTCTCTTTGTTAGTATTTTTGTGCTCTTCCCTGCTGGACCCTGGGACTGCAACAGCCATGAACACTTTGAAGGAGGAACTCCCTGATGCCCAAAAAAGACTAAGGACTCTGCCCCAGTTGACCTCAGGACCACTGTGCCTTCCCAAGGGCAAGCACAGCTGACACCTCTACATCCCCTAAGGAGCAGTTGGGGGAACGCTTTGGACTTTTGGACCCAGAGACAAAGACAAAGAGGAAGGCTGACACTGTGAGGCAGGAGAACCAGCTCCTAGGAGATTTCACCAGTTTTGGAGGTGAGAAGGTCTGCTGAAACTGCTCCTGGTGGCTTGCCACCAGGAGTAAGATGAGTCCAAGATCATCCAAAGCGGACCAAGGGGTCCAAGTTATGGCAATTTTTGAAACAGAATTGTATTGGAATTTTACAGTTACCATGACCAAAATGTCAGGGAGGACATTTATTAGCAACTTAAAAACAACACAAAAAACAAAACCTAAAAGGTGTCATGATTATGTCCCATCGACCCACCTGCCCAAGGCGTCTGTCCAATGCATTTGCAGAAGCGATATGAGATTAACAGCGGTTTTATATGTTGTCTCAGTAGTGGACTACCCATAGGTACACATTTCGTCTTCTATGGCGGAGGTGTGTGATTGTACAGGAGCTAGGGTGATACTTCTATAGTCAGCTTGCCTCTGCCAAATTTTGACGTGCTTTTTGGGAAACCTCTCACCTGAAATGCAGTTAACTCCTGCCCACGCTAAAATGTAATCCTCTTTTCCAAGTAGCATGGAAGGTTCCAGGCTCCAGGCTTTAGCTATGTCCCATTTAGCAATGGTGAGGCCCAAAAGTAGTAATGCATACTTATATTTATTGCCACTAAGGCCTAATGTGACATGAAAGAGAGTTAGCTTGAGGTCTAGGGGGATGGTCCACGCAAGTACCTCCCCCCAGGCAAGCAGCAATGCCTCTCCAGAAATGCGACAGTCCTGTGCAGCTCCAGACAGAAAGTACCATCCTCAGAAAGACAGCATAGGCATTGCAGGGAGGCTATGAAACACATTCACCATAGTCGGTGTCTTGTGTAATATGCCCTGTGCAAATATTTTAATTGTATGAGATGGAGACGAGCTGAGATGCCCACCTTCCGGAGGGAGTGCAAAGCATCTGCCCAATAATCATCGTCCATCTGGCTGAGATCTGCCTCCCAGGGGCCCCGCAGGGCAGACAACAGGTGAGCGCTGTGGACTACTAAGGTGCAATATATCTGTAATATTGTTTGGGATCCATGGGGCTCCGAGAGAAGCTTGCCCTCCAGTGGATTGTATTCTGCGAGTGAATCTAGGTTCCTGATATGAGGGACAATAGCTTAAAGGTCCCATCTGCTGAATCCTCCAGCCTAGCCACCAGGGGCAGCCGTGTACTCCGCCATAGTGGTCAGCCGCTCCCACCAACTCATGCACCACAGGGAAGTTCTTCATTGCTAGGACACCACCTGTGTGGCTGTAAGCAAGGACATCATCACGGTTGTACCGTAAATGTAATCCTCTAAAGGCAGGCTGGTCATTGCCCACTTCTCGGCCTTGTAGGCAGGGTCCGGATGGTGGGAATGCGAACATTCATTGATGATCATGAAGTGTGCTGCGGAATAATAGGAACATACTTCAGCAGCTCCTATACCCTCTACATATGTGGATTGGAAGCATGTGGTTAAGATAATGCGAAGGGCACTGCAATTCCAAAGGAAACCTGATAAGAGGGAGCTTACCTTCTTGAACCAAGACTGGGGGATTGCATAGGGGTATGTTTGTAATTGGTACAATACTCTAGGGAGAGAAACCATCTCAAAGATGGCAGATCAACCTGTTATTGACAAAGGGGGATGGACCATACCTTTATCTCTTCTCAAGTACGGGTGAAGATTGGTTCGATATTGTGGGACAATGAACATTCCCTATCTGGCAAGGTATTTGAACTGCCCCCCTCTGCCAGTCATGTGACCGAGGCCCAGAGTTATGGCATATTCAACTGGTGACCTCTGATCTTTGTCAAGGACTGGGGCGTGTGGAGCTCTGCTGCATCTCCTTCAATTACCCCAGGGGTGGGCCGGGGCCCAGCACAAGATATATTTATTAAGGAAGGGAGCGTGCATGGGCCCCCTCCTTAGACTCTCTATTGGACCAGGGACTCCATTCAGGATATACTGAAAAGGAGGCCAAGACCCCACCCACAGCACATGATACTAAAGAGAATGGGGGAGCTCCATCATTTCCCCACCATGACTGGGGGGGAGTGGGACACCCAAGCAAGATACTTCATCTTGACAGAAAAGAGCGGGCAGGAAAAGGAAGAGTGCCGGCACCCCACCGGCAAGAATGAAGAGGATTGCGCGGGGAGCTGCCAGGGCCATGTGTGTGGGAGGTCGGGGTGGCTGGGTACCCCATAAATATGAAAGAAAAAGAAAAGAAAAGCTTTGCGCCTCTCTTCTGGCCCAGCGGGAGAGCCACTCATTAAATATTCACTGATTCCACAGCTGGTGCAGCACATAATTGTGTAAGAAGAGGGTGATGTACATGTGTATTGCTCCTCTTGTGGTGGCCCTAGAATGGCAGGGGCACTACCAATGTTGAAAGGAACGTATGGGGCATGGGGCTGTAGGAGTGCAGCAACTTCTTTTCATAAAATTTGGAAAAGTAGTGTCCTATGTTTACAGGGTAAAAAAAACCATGACCCCTTTGGTATTTATATTGACATTTTCAAAGCACTCCCAAGGCTGGAACTTTTGTTCTACAGCTGGTACTGCAGCACCCTCTATAGACTTTTTCTATGGTTGAGATTAATGCAACCTGAAAATACATGTAATATAGTCCCCTCTAGGGGCTGAATCTATGGTTGCATATTATGTGGTCAGAAAGTGGTGCACTCTAGGGGCTGTTTTTAAGATTTTAACTTAAATGGCTTGAAAGTATTTAAAACGAACACAGACCCTTGTTTTGTTCATTTTAAAATGCTTCATTGGCATAATAATGTTGACAGTAATTATTACCTATGTTTGATATGCTTTATTATTAACATTAATAAGTACATTTTCATATGGCTTTTATGGATTGTTGCGTTTACACACAAAATGATGGTGTTTTAACATGTGATCTGTTGATCTTGAAACTTTGACCAAGCCAACAGACTTAACTTGTATGTTTTTTTGACCCTTTAGGGGGTCAAAGGTGATTACATAATGTTATCTATGGTATTTTCCATCTGCCTAATGCATATATTTGTAAATTGGTGCATTGTATTTGCTAGTGTGTGTTTGTGTGTGTGTGGGTGGGTGCATGTGTGTGTGTGTGAGAGAGTAATAAATGTACTTTTCAATTTTTTCTAAAGAAAAAGCACGGGCTAGACAATCATTTATTGGGTGTTATTACTGCATGCCAATGAATGGTGATTACTCGTCCACACCACCTTCCCTGAGTAGGCCTTAGATTGCTCTGCTTTGCTAACCTGAGGGAGTCAAACGCTACAATGAAGTTTTTGTTTCTCAGTAATGAGAAATTGTGGCCTTTCACTTGTGTAGGCCATACAACTAATATCCCAATTTCTTGTAGATAGATAGACAGATAGATAGATAGGTAGATAGATAGATAGACAGATAGATAGATAGATAGATAGATAGATAGATAGATAGATAGATAGATAGATAGATAGATAGATCATACAGCACAGCTTCAATTGGTATAGGTAGATCAATTAGTAACATAATAGTTAAATATCTATATAAGCACTGAAATCAAATTAGAAAGACATACAAGTTATACACACAGACTAAATTGATTTAAATGTATAGCTGTAGTCCTCAACTAAAATACATATTATTGCAATCATTTTAAAAAGAGAATTACTTTATGAATAATAGATTCAAATTGACAAAGTCTGGTATACTCTGAAATAGCAGCAATCAGATAAAAAGAGTAACTACAAAAAACGTGGAACATCCTTAGCCATAGGCAGGAACTGATAATGCTGGAATGTGTCCTGTGCTGTGAAGAGCTGGTAGAAGGTGTCCTGCTATCACATCTATCTCTAAACACATAGGCAACACTAAATTATTAATTACGTACAACCAAAACACTGGCATAGAGAGAAACTACATTTTGTGTGGATGTGCTCCTTGTGAAAGAGCTAAATGCAGTCACTCAATGTGAAGTTAACCAGTGGCTGAAGTAGACGGCCCCTTTGCCCCATGCTGTATGCTGAAGTGGGAAGAAGCAAAATGCGAATGACACAATTACAGACCAACTGATGAAGAGAAATGACTGACACTCCTTTAAGTATATTATACATATATTTTTTGTAAAATGCAAAAGTCTTGGCTAACACCAGACCCAAAAAGAGAGTTGAGGTTAGCTAGAAAGTCCTCCAGTCATGAACAAGAGTTCACTAAGTGGTTTCTTTCAAACAATGCAGTCTGTCTTTAGGGAGACTGCAGAAACAGCAGTCCAGTGTACCATGTGTGAAGGTAGGATAAACACTACATGCAGTACTGAACAAACTAGTTAATGTGAAGACTGTTGTGATTAGGATATTATTAACTACTGGTGTTGCAAAAAAAGTTCTATTTTTGACTCACTTGTAAGTATTTCAATATTTCAAGAGCCGCCCTTCAAAATGTTCCGGGTAGAGCCCTCTCCTCACTACAATGGAAGAGGTGGGCTTGCTTTTTTCTGTTGCTTGTTTCCTACCATCTGGGGCAGGGCTTCACCCCACACTACTTTCAAATGTCACCAGCAGACGATGTTAGAATCCTCATAACAGTTACTGCTGTCTGTATAAATAATGAAAACCTAGTACATGTTCTCAGTCTTATATTTTCCACATGAATGAACGGATGATGTTAGCAAAATTCATAATTTCTTTTAGATGAGTAAATCAGCCAATCACAGAGGAGAAAAGTCAGTCTTTTTTTGACATATTAGAGTGACTTTGGCAGCTGCAGGAAAAGTGTTATGATTCTCTCTTTGAAAGTGAATGCAAAATGTGACAAGGCCATTATCAACAATTAACAATATTTCCCCTTACCTGACAACCCATCATGACACCCTTGCCCCCAATAAGAGACACTTACACATTTTTATTCAAGGTAGATCCATTGACCCAGGTCCACCGCCCTCCAGCGGGTGTGATGAAAAGTCCAATCCAAGTCTGGATGGTGAATTCAGATGTAAAATAATCCTGCAAACAATACACATAAATACATTTGAGGTGCACTAGTATTTCCTTTTCATGCAAATATTACCATGCAGCAATGTTTCTTACATGGAACAGATTCATGCAAGTGCACTACATGAATCATGTAAGCAGACAGTTAAGGGTTGAGCTGTTTCTCCCAAACCACAGCTTGAATCCAAACACCAGAGGTTGACAATACTTCAACAAGTGTTCCCAGGTACGTAGTCAGCTTCACTTATTCGAATTGGGTCCGTTATCCTAATTGTATATTTAATTCATCATAACAATTACAGTGCTTTCGGGAAAGACTCCTCGTTGCAGCCATGTGAAGCAAGGGCAGTGTGCATGGGAACTGGATGCAGGGTATGGCCAAATGCCAACGCTTGTGCCCAAAACACACGGCCAAAGAATTCCTACAGCTGTATTTGGCTTTCATTAGGGACTGAAGTATTTCATTACAGAACCTTACAGTTCTGTAAGAAAACATTGTTAAATGAGTTAAGTTATCTTTGCTCACACCTAGGCTTTCTGGTTTCTATTGTTTTCAAGCAAAAAAGACCCACAATGTGTAAAATTTAGCTGAGCACTGAATTTCTCACTGGACTTGCAACAACCTGACATTTCTCCTACACCTACTGCCCGCCCCCCTCCTTTCCTATCAGTTCTACATTTTATGTAATTGTTTCCATTACAGCAGTACTATGAGAAAAGGGCCTGTGGAGTAGGCCAGCCCTGCTTGATCTGAAAGAAAACAGAAATGGTAGATTAACATAGGTAGGAGAATAGGGTCATATTCAACTTTAGAGATGGGCCTTAGTACACAGAAGTGATAGGAATTACACTTGCAGGTGGTTGAGGAGGGCAAACCAAGATCCTCGGGGTGCATTCCAAAGGGGACCGCTGTAGAGAGCAGTCGCAGCGGTCAATGACTATGGACAATAAAGATCCTACTTCATTGAACTGATCATCAGTGTTCATTCTCATCCTTACCACCACACAATCTTGCGACGAGCTGGCCACAGTCAAGAACCCACTTCCAGTTTTTTGGGACCACGAGGGATTCTCTTTCATCGAGAGCGACAAGCGCGAAGAGCTTGCAGGCTGCGCTACACGATTTCAGGCCAGTTGCTTGTTTTTGTTGTGAAGTTTTGAGGCTCCGTGTTAGAGATCCGTCATGTACGTTCATTGCACTTAAATTTTACAACTTTATATGTGATTGTTACTTCCGCTCCCCAATGGTCTCCTCCACACTACATAGCCTCACATGCGTCCAGCATCACGCGCATTCAAGCACGTCCAGCATCATATGACATCATTACGTACATTTAGCCCTGTGCTCGTTGAGGCACCCACGCTATGTGGCACACACAAATATATATATGTCAGCCATATTTTGGGAAACTGTGATGCGCATGCATAATACGCACAGCGGGACATACTTTAGCAAAATCCATTACAGAAACTTACGATCCGCACGCATAATACGTAGTGACGCATTCAGCGATCAAACCCCTCACAGAAGCATGTGAACTTCACTGCGATCTGCATGCATAATAACCCCCTCATAGAAATGTGTGGATTTCACTCCTCTCTTCACACACAACAAACCCACGGCAATTGGCACGCAAAATACTCATGAGCCAGTGGATTTTACTGTGAATCTCATGAATAAACTCACTGCTATCTGCACGCATAATACTCAGGAGTTTGCAAATTTTAATGAGATTTGCACGCAATTAGGGAGCCACTGAAATAGAAGCAAAGCAGTGTTCAACAAATGTATTTTTACATACTACTACAACACGTTATCAAAGCAGAAGGGAAGCAGTGTTAATCAAATTATTTTTTCCATACTACTACCACACATTATCATAGTTATTATGAAGAGCGTCAGCGCTCCGCCACCGTTTTTACAAGCACCTGGAGATCCACCAATACCTTGGAGAAGTTGCTATAGGGCTTTCTATTTAGGAGCTATAGGTGGTACTAGATATTGCCTAGAAAGATTTTTTTTTAATTTGAACACAATTTAGGCTTTGAAGGCCAATCCGTTTATGAACACTTACCACCGTACGAATTACCGGACGGTGAAGCAGACGACATTGATGAGTATCAACTTGCAGCAAAAAAACTTGAAAAGCAGGTTGATGTTCAACCAAGCTTGATAGTAAACAGACATAAATTGTTCAAACAAGCATACCGTCAAGATAAATCAATTGACAGTTATGTAGCAATTTTAGCGTACGAATGCAAATCTGAAAGTATTACAGCACAAATTATTTATGATCAAATAGTGGTACACTGCTGGGATAAGAAAGTTCAAGAAAAACTATTAACAATAAAAAATCCTTCTTTGACAGAAACAGTAGAAATTGTAGAAAGTATATAAATTTCTCAGAAAGCATGCAAGGAGCTATCACAAAAAGAACATGTTGGAGTAAGTGCAGCCAAATTTAAAGGGCACTCCAGTGATTACGCTAAAGAACAAACCAAAAGACCAATACAGAACCAAACTAAAGATTAATTCTTTGCAGAAAGAACATATGTTTCAGATGTTGTAATCCTAGACATGGTAACAACGCTCACCCATGTCCAGTTAAAAATGTCAAGTGCAGAATATGGGGGAAAATAGGGCATTTTGCTAAAGTTTGTCAAAGTAGTAAAACACCTGATGAAGTGAAAGTGATTGAAGAACTTGATCCAAATGAAAGCTCTATTAATGAAGTGAACCCAAAGAAAGAAGTAGTACCAGTGGTCCAATGTGGTGAACATAATTGAATAGACCCTTAGGAAATCATTGAGGTTGATGGTAAGAAACTATGCCTATTAATAGATTCTGGGGCAAGGATGACCATAATTACTAAAGATTTGCTATTACAAACATATTGGGAAAATAACTTGTTACCCTCTGACAGAAACCATGTTTCGTCTGATGGAAAAAAATAGACCTCATTGGTTATTTTGAAGCACGTATTAAATATAAAAACAAAGTGATTCTTGGGAAAGTTTATGTAGCTAAAAAAGTTTTGAATATACTTGGGTGGTATCACCAGGGGTTATTCGGTATAACATTAAGACCAGGGAGGAATGTTCACGTTTCGCTAGTTAACGAGGAGTTAAATGATGAATCTCGGGTAGTTGAAGACAAACAACTCAAAAATATTTGGTGACAAAAGTTCATTAAGGTGTTCAGTAATAACTTGGGCAGGATCACAGGTCTCAAATATAAGATCAAAGTACAAAATGGTGCTGCACCTGTAAAGCATAAATTGAGAAATGTGCCCTTCAGGGTACGTCAGGATTTAGAGAGTATTCTCAAACAAATTGTTGTTGATGGTGTTATAGAATCTATAGAGCCATCACTTTGGTTATCTCCATTGGTCATCACATGAAATGGACAATTAAGAGTTTGTATTGATTTGCGTAGTCTGAACAAGATCATTTCACATCCTTTGCCACTTATTGATGACATTGCATCTACTTTTTCTGGAAAAGACGTTTTCAGCAAAATAGACTTATCTTCTGCATATCATCAGGTTGAGTTAGACAAAACGTCATGGCATTACACAGCTTTTGTGTCACCTTTTGGCACTTTTCAATTAAAAAGGATGCCTTTTGGGTTGGCGTCTGCCGTTTTTATCTTTCAGAGGGTTTTATAAAACATACTTCAGGGTACTGAAGGTGTCGTAACATTTCAGGATGATATACTGATCGCTAGTGAGGAGGAATGTACCCATGATGAAGCAATGAATAAAGTGTTACAAAGATTACAAAAATATGGTCTAGTAGCAAATGAAAACAAAATGAGTTTTCTAAATCCAGCATAGAGTACTTACTTCATGTCATCTCAAAAGATGGGGTTAAACCAAGGCCAGGATTGGTAGAAGCGATTGTTAGTGCACCTGAACCAAAAACAAAAGACCATGTTGCATCTGTTCTTGGTTTACGTGAATTTTATTAAAAAATCATTACGAAATTTTCTACTAAAACAGCAAACTTACTCGGAACTCAAGAAAAATAAAGAATTTATCTGGAATGCAAAATCACAGGAAAAATTTAGAGCACTAAAAAATGACATAGTTGGGGCAGGCATTTTAGCGCCATTTGATCCTATAGAACCTTGCACTATTAGTTCCCAACCTGTGGTCCGGGGACCCCTGGGGGTCCGCCAAAGCCTCCTCAGGGGGTCTGTGACTGCGTAGAAAATTTAGTGATATTAACAGATTGGGTCTCCAGCTTTCATTAATGACTCATTAGGGGGGTCCCCAGATTCCAATAATGATTCAGTGGGGGTCTCTGGGTTCCAGTACTGATAAAGTGGGGGTCCACAGAAGTCAAAAGGTTGGGAACCACTGCTGTAGACACTAGTAACGATGGTTTGGGGGCAATGTTATCCCAAGAAGACAAAAACAATAATGAACAAACTATAGGGTTTGCGTCATGCTCTTTGAGAGTCAACAAAAACGTTTTTTTCCGTGATAGCAAAAGAGATATTGGCATGCTGTTTGGCTGTTGAGCGATTCAAGAACTACATTTGGGGGAGAAGATTTACACTCAAGACTGATCATAAACCATTAGTGAACATCCCTGGTGAAGAGTTATCAAATAACACACTTTGAGAATTGCTAGATTGAGTTCAAAACTACTACAGTATGATTTCGAAGTAGAGTATATTCCTGGTTGGAAAAACATCAGGGCTGATTATTTGTCTTGTTCACCTATCGATTTGGACAAGAAAATAGAGCTAGTGGATGAAGAAGCTGAAGAGTATTTGATTGCGGTTGTAGATTTGTGTGATGGGGACACTTTTATGGAGACTGAGTGGAATGAAGAACTGTTAAAAGATTAAGATATGGTAGGTATGAAGAACTATTTTCCCCATGGTTGGCCCAAGGAATGTTCTTTGCCAATAAATGTACAAGTCTATACTAAACTTGCAGACAAATTATTGGTAGAGGATAAGGGTATTTTGATGAGGATCCATAAATTCATTCTACCCAGAGGCTTAAGTGACAAATTCATTATGATTGGTCATCAATGGCATTTAGGACAAACAATCGCTAAGAGAAAGATAAGAGAGTGGTATTGGTGGCCAGGTACGGATCTTGGAATATTTATGTGCGTGGGAAATTGTGTGATCTGTGCAAACAGTGACAAAGGGGGTCATTCTGACCCCGGCGGTCAGGGTCGGCGGGAGCACTGCCGACAGACCGGCGGTGCCCCGCAGGGCATTCTGACCACGGCGGTTCGGCCGCGGTCAGACAAGGAAAACCGGCGGTCTCCCGCCGGTTTTCCGCTGCCCTACAGAATCCTCCATGGCGGCGGAGCGCGCTCCGCCGCCATGGGGATTCTGACACCCCCTACCGTCATCCTGTAACAGGATGGCGGTAGGGGGTGCCGCGGGGCCCCTGGGGGCCCCTGCAGTGTCCATGCCAATGGCATGGGCACTGCAGGGGCCCCCGTAAGAGGGCCCCACCAAGAATTTCAGTGTCTGCCTTGCAGACACTGAAATTTGCGACGGGTGCTACTGCACCCGTCGCACTCCAGCAACTCCGCCGGCTCCATTCGGAGCCGGCTTCATCGTTGCTGGGTCTTTCCCGCTGTGCTGGCGGGCGGCCTTTTGGCGGTCGCCCGCCAGCACAGCGGGAAAGCCAGAATGGCCGCCGCGGTCTTGTGACCGCGGTGCGGTCATTTGGTGGTAACCGCATGGCGGGCGGCGACTGCCGCCCGCCGCGGTTAGAATCACCGCCAAAGTGTTGAAAACTCAGCTAACACCTTTAACACCGAGTATTTTGCCTGCGGGACCCTGGATTAAGCTGGCCATTGATTTTATTGGTCCCTTTAGCACCCTAGCAAGAAGATCTAGATTTGTGTTTGTGGTGGTTATAGGAAAGTACCCTCTTTCTTGTCATGGTAACCCCCTTTTTGTGCCTGATGTCAGTGTGTTTGACTGTGTTCACTGGGATCCTGCTAACCAGGACCCCAGTGATTATGCCCTCTCTCTCAAAACTGTGTATTTCATCCCACAATTGGCACACTGGTGCCCCGTTCTAAGTCCCTAGTATATGGTACTTAGGTACCCAGGGCATTGAGGTTCCATGGGATCCCTAGAGAGGTTTGTGGTCTGTCTGAACAATGAAGTGAGTATCAAAGAGGTATGGTCTCAACTTATTCAAGGTCCAGACCACAGCAAAGACCTCCCTCTCTATGGCCGACCAACACTTTTCTCCGGGGCTCAACCTTCTGCTAAGGAAAGCTACTGGTTGATCCTGACCCTCTGTATTAAGTTGAGAGAGAACTGTCCCAACCCCTACCTCTGAAACATCAGTTTGAACTATGAACTTCTTGGAGTAGTTAGGGCTCTTTAGAACAGGTGTAGAGAACATGGCCTGTTTGAGTTCCTCAAAAGCATTTTGATAGCTGGCTGTCCACAGTACCTTTTTAGGCATTATCTTGGATGTTAGGCCATTAAGAGCGGCAAAAATGGAGCCATAGGTGGTCATTACGACCCTGGCGCACGGTGTTAAAGCTGCGGAAATACCGCCAACAGGCCAGCGGACAAAAAAAGGGAATTACGACCCTAGCAGTAACCGCCAACAAAGACAGCCACTTTAACACTTCGCCCGCCACGGCGGTACAGACAAACAGCGTGGCGGTCACCGCTAACAGACAGGCGGGAGACAATGTACCGCCCACACTATTACAACACACCAATCCGCCACCTTTTCCGGGGCGAATTCACCATGGATAAAAACACGATGGAAACAGCCTTTGCTATGGGAAAACGCTCACCTCAAAACACTCCACGAGGAACGACGACTCCATGGAGCCGGAACTCCAAATCCTACCTGTCGTTGTCTTTCTGCTCCTCTACGAACAACAGCGACGTAGGCGCATGAACATACCGGTGAGTACTGCATCTACGACACAGGGGAGGGGGGAGGCAAAAGTTAGGGGGACACCCACCAAACACCCCCACCCCCACCCTCGCATATTACAATATACACACCAATGCAGTCAAAAATATCACATTAACAACCCACAATTCCCCCGGAAGAATGCAAAGACAAAGAGAGATCCGTTCAAGTATTGTAATGTGCCAATATACATGTCATATAAAAATATACTGAATCATATCTCGATCTGGGTGGGTTGCCCACTGGACCATCCTGGGGAGTGCAAAGCCACATTGACGCAAGTAGATGCAGTTCTCAACTGGTACTGGGTGGGACTGGTGGCCAGACTGGATGAGTCTCTCTGTGAAAGTTCCTGTCCTGTCACTGTCCCAGCTGCACATGGGAGAAGGATGCCTGATGTGGCAGCCTATTCATACCCACACAGTGTTTGCCCTGATCAGCGGTCTTCACCATGGCAGTCTTGACCTTGTTCAGCAGTGCTTTGCCATGGCTGGCTATGGACTGTTCAGCGGTCTTCACCATGGCGGTCTTGGCCTTGTTCAGCGGTGCTTTGCCTTGGCTGGCTATGGACTGTTCAGCGGTGCTTTGCCATGGCGGTCTTGGCCTTGTTCAGCGGTGCTTTGCCATGGCGGTCTTGGCCTTGTTCAGCAGTGCTTTGCCATGGCTGCCTATGGACTGTTCAGCGGTGCTTTGCCATGGCGGTCTTGGCCTTGTTCAGCGGTGCTTTGCCATGGCTGGCTATGGACTGTTCAGCGGTGGCCTGAGATGGCGGTTCAGATACTGACATTGGGGTGTGGCATGACGAACTCCACACTGGACATTGGGGTGTGGCATGACGAACTCCACACTGGACATTGGGGTGTGGCATGACGAACTCCACACTGGACATTGGTGTGTGGCACGACGAACTCCACACTGGAAATTGGGGTGTGGCATGACAAACTCCACACTGGACATTGGGGTGTGGCATGACGAACTCCACACTGGACACTGGGGTGTGGCATGACGTTCCATCATCGCCCAGCGGGGCTGTGGGATCCTGGTCCCTCCTGGCCCCTGACTCCGGCGGTGGTCTCCTGACCAGTAACGATACTTGGGCCCTCCTGGGCACTGACTCTGGCGGTGGTCTCCTGACCAGTAACGATACTTGGGCCCTCCTGTGCACTGACTCTGGCGATGGTCTCTGGACCAGTAACGACGGTGCTGACGGTTGTGTCTGGAACGCCGGAAATGATGGCGCACTTCTCCGCCGTGACACTCACAACAGGCTGGGCAGACTTCTTCGGAACCTTCCCCACCTTCTTTGGAGTTACAGCTGACTCACCAATCACCTTGGATCCCATTTCACTTGTTGTCCCACCAGGAGTCTTGACACGGTCCCGTCGTCCACTCTCCAATTTCGGTGCCTTTACAGGGGGTGGGCTGACAGTGCCTTGGCTCCGGGTCCTACTGCCTGCCCTGGTGGACGGTGCACTCCAAAAACCTGGAACACGCACCACTGGTACTGGAGGCTTTTTGGCTGAGGCGCTACGACAGGATTGATGAACTGGAGGGGGCGGGGTGCGGCCAAACAAGTCAATTTGACAGAGGGACAGTTTCTGACGGACACTGGGATGGGTAGCTGGAGGGGGTCTGGGAGTGGAGGTAGAGGAGGTGGTTGTAGGAGGTGTCACTTTAGGTGTTTTTGGTGCAGGTACTGTAGGCTGTCGTGAGGTGGATGGATGTTGGGTGAGTGATTACCGGCATTTGTGTACTTTGGGAGGGGGCGTCACAGACACACTGGGAGAGGACACAGGGGACGTGTAAATGGCAGTGGAGGTGGTGAGTGCAGGTGAGCGGCTTGTGGTGCTGGGTGTTCTGGTGCAAGTCCTAGTGCCTGTAGATGTGGTGCATGCAGGTGTGTGTGTAGACGACACTGGGAGGGAGGAGGGAGAAGAGGAGGAGGGGGACACAGTGGAGACAGTGGATGTTGCTGTGTCTGTATGGGTGTGATGCTTATGTGAGTGCCTGTGGTGTGTGTGGTGCCTATGTTTGCTTGAGCTACTGTTGGTTGTTGACTTGTGTGCCTGCTGGTCTGTAGGTGTGCTTGGGATGGGCTGGGGTACAGGGGATTGGGTCTGGGTGGAGGAAGTTTGAGGTGGGAGGCTGGACACAGGGACAATGGCTGACATCATTGCTGAAGCCAGAGATTGCAGGGTTCGCTGAAGGACAGCCTGACCAGAATGAATGCCTTCCAGGAATGCATTACCGTGTTTCAACTCTCGTTCTACACCCTGGATGGCATTCACAATGGTAGACTGCCCAACAGTGAGTGACCTGAGGAGGTCAATGGCCTCCTCACTGAGGGCAGCAGGGGTGACTGGGGCAGGGCCTGAGGTGCCTGGAGCGAAGGTGATGCCCACCCTCCTGGGTGAGCGGGCACGGGACACATGCTGAGGGGCTGCTGGGAGGGCGGTGCTGGTAGGGGAGGTGGCGGCTGTACCTGTAGAAGTGGGGCGCACAGATGGTGCCGCCACCACAGGGGAGCTCCCTTCGGCGGACGAGTCCGTGTCGCTGGTTGGTGATCTGGTGGCCGACATGAAGCTCCCCTCGCCCTCCGTCCCACTGGTGACTTCAGAGTCTGTGGTATGGCCCTCCATGGCTCTGTGGGATGCAGCTCCCTCGTGCTCCGGTGCCACTGTACCTCCGCCTGTTGATGCTGATGTACAAAAGGACAGGGAGAGCAGGAAAAGGGGGGAGACAGAAGAAAGAGAGTTTTAGTGCATGGCATACCGCTACCGTTGGCGGACAAGAGAGACGCACATGCTATTTCTGGGATATGGCCTACATGGCAATGGTACTAATCTGCCCACATGGATGGCAAAGGGGCAACTATATATCAACTTCCCTCTGTTTTGAGCTGGGGTAGAGTGCCACATGGCCTACATAACGGAGGGGCCTTGCCTACCTAACTCGCCCTGGCCTAGGGACACCCACAGCCCACCACCCCCACCCAGACACCTCCACTGAACGCAAAGTCCATGGGATGAGGTTGTACTCACCCCCTTGTGTCTGCTGTGATGTCCTTAAGCACCCATACAACTCCGGGTAGGCCACCGCCAGGATCCAGAACATCAGCGGGGTCATGGTGCGACGGGCACCCCTCCCAAGTTGGGAGGCCATCCCCAGCTGAGCCTCCGCCGTCTTCTTGCTGCAGCGGCTAATGTCCTCCCATCTCTTACGCCAGTGGGTGCCCCGTCTCTAGTGGGCCCCCAGGGCCCGGACTTCCTTGGCGATGGCACGCCAAATGTCCCTCTTGTGGTGGGCGCTGACCTACATCATCAAACAATCACAGAAGGGGGCAATAAGAGAGGTTTGGAGGAAAGAGAGAGACACTCCTGGTCCCGTGTGTAGGTCTCCCAAGTATAAATCAAACAATAGTAATATACACACGGTTCCAAAATATCGAAACGGTTCTCTTGTAAAGATGGTATAACAGAAAAAGCAATTTGTTTTAGAGCAAGAGCCCTCACTCACCAGCCGGTGACATGCTTCATCATTGGGCCATGCTCCTCGTCCGGGGCCAGACTGAGCCTATAGGTGACCCGATATTTTCGACGAGACACCAAGTAAGTGACACCTCCCCTCCTCTGTGGCACTGAAGAAACCGTTTACTTCAGTTTCTGCCGTGCTGCTCTTCCCCTTTTTTGCAGGGACTATAAGAGTTTTTTACTTTAAACGCGCCCCTCGCGAGCAGCGTTTACCGAGAACCGCATTGAAGCGGAAGACGCGCTGCAATCGACACGCGTCGCTCCTGACCTTTAAGGGTGTACGCGCTTCAATCTTGATGCGCCTTCACCCTTTATCCATGGACAATAAGTGTTATTACCTTCAACGCGCTCATCGCAAGTAGCGTTCATCGGGAACCGCTTAGATGCGAAAGACGCTTTGTATTCTACACGCTTCTTCCTTGACCTTTAAGGGTGAACGCGCTACAATTCCGATGCGCCGTCACCCATTATTTTTGTAGAAGCTTTGTCTACTCGATATTCTTTTTGTAGAGGCTACTCACATGTTAATGCTAACGGCATTTTCGCCTTCACTGGCTGGCCCTTCGATTTTGTTAACGGGGGTGCGCACGACGTGTCTGACATTAGTAATACCTGCTTTTGGAGAGATTGATACTACTCATTAAATATCTGTGCATACCTTATACTTTTCATACCATACATTATATGATTCAGATTTGTGTAATCTGGCTACGGTATCACTACAATTCCCTTCCTTGGAGAATTTATGTTTTACTTACCTGTTTTACCCATCTGTTTGGGATTTGGTCAACTGACCCCATATTTGACTACATGATAATCTTTAACTTAAGCTTCCGCTCTCTATGTATTATAGGCTATAGTGGTCTGAGAAGCCAGATGTTACCCCAATGAGGCCCTATTATTAGACTTTGGAGGGTAAGCACCTATTGTCCAACTGCAGTTTTTTGTTTCAGATTCCTCACTATGGTTTACTTTTCACTTGACACTTTGTTGGGACTCACTATAATGGGAATGTGCAATCACTTGAGGATAATACATTATATGATGCCTCATTGTTTATGTTTAACAATAAATACTCATTTGATTATGGTTCTCTTTCTGTATTCCAGGCCTTTGTTTTCCCAAATGGGGAATACAAATTGCTCTTACCCTTGAGCATATTTTTATAAGGATTAGGTACGCATTAGGTCCTGAAGAATTGCACAAGATCATTTTTTGACTATGAAAAGCGAGAAACATGTTGACCTCCAGTTTTGATTGAGTGACACAAGAACTTTGTGTTACCCGACTTCGTACCACTTTTTCAACAAGATTTACGAACTATATGCTTCTTTGTTGAGGCATAGTAAACATTATTTTGCCATATCCCTATACAGTGTTTTTAACCATGTCAAAGGCATTAACATCTGAATAAATTATCAGTTTTTTCCTTTAGACATTTTTATACATTTCTTTATACCAATCCTTCCTCCATTTTTGCATGTTTTGACCGGCTAATACCATCTTTTAAAAGATCTCCGGCAAAGAGCCTCCTTGAGGGGCCCGTCAGGCATTGCAGTGCCGGCCTGACGAGGAGCATGGCCCAATGATGAAGCATGTCACCGGCTGGTGAGTGAGGGCTCTTGCTCTAAAACAAATAGCTTTTTCTGGTATACCATCTTTACAAGAGAACCGTTTCGATATTTTGGAACCGTGTGTATATTACTGTTGTTTGATTCGCTGACCTACATGACATGCACAAGGAAAGAGGAATAGTCATTACCTACTGCACAGTCGTTGTGATTGGCCCCCTCCCAACTCTATCCCTGTGGCCCATTCATCCCCATGCATAACTGTTCTATGTACTCTGCCCCCTTCCCTCATCCACCCAGCCCTCTCCACCCAAGCCTAGCCCATACAACGTGCTCCCTGTGTACTAACCTGTTGGTCTGGAGGACCGTAGAGTAGCGTGTACTGGGGGAGGACCCCATCCACAAGTTTCTCCAACTCCTGTGCAGTGAAGACAGGGGCCCTTTCCCCAGACGCAGCAGCCATCGTCGCTTCCAGACCGAGGTCACAGCAGCACTAGCAGTGTAGGTCCTCTCCTGTCGAAGGTCAGGTATCTAGTGATTGAAGAGATAGAAAATGGTGGTGACGTCTGCGGCAGTGACGTCCGCGGCGGGGCTCATCATCACCGCCAGCACACCTGTTCATTGCCTCCTGGGACCCATAGGGTCCAATGCAGCATTGCGCCGCGCTCTACGACCGCCTACCGTGACGGTGTCCAACGCCAGCGCAGTTACCCCACAATTAGATTGTCCCAGTTTAGAGGTCAGGCAGCCGCCATTTCAGGAGCCAACATGGCTTCAATTACTACTGCGTCACACATACCGAGGCCTACACTCAAAACCTTTCCCGGATGGGTTAATTGTCTGTTGTAGTCTTGTGTGTGACTGTGGGTACATACCTGGAGGAATGCTGACAGTTTCTTCGCTGTTGTCCTTCTTAGGCACCGTCAGTTGGGACATATTGGAAGATGGCGGAATCCACCAGTGTACCGACCGCTGGTGGACCTGTTGACAATGGAAGAGCGACATGTCATCGTGACCTACCGGTTTGACCGTGCCACAATCCAGGAACTATGTACCCAGTTGGAGCCAGACCTGATGTCACCAATCCGCCATCCGACTGGAATCCCCCCTGACGTGCAGGTACTGTCAGTGCTCCATTTCCTTGCAAGTGGTTCTTTTCAGACAACAGTGGCCATGGCATCAGGGATGTCCCAGCCTATGTTTTCCAACGTGTTGTCCAGAGTGTTGTCTGCCCTGCTGAAACACGTAAGGAGATACATCATTTTCCCTGAGGTGGCGGATTTGCCTACAGTGAAAGGGGACTTCTATGCCCTTGGACATATCCCCAACGTCATAGGTGCCATTGATGGGACCCATGTAGCTCTGGTCCCCCTCCGCAGAAATGAACAGGTGTACAGGAACAGGAAGAGTTATCATTCTATGAATGTCCAGATGGTCTGTTTGGCAGACCATTACATCTCGCAGGTAAATGCTATGTTCCCTGGCTCAGTGCATGACGCCTACATCCTGCGGAATAGCAGCATCCCTGATATGATGGGTGAACTCCAGAGGCACCGTGTATGGCTATTGGGGGACTCTGGTTACCCCAACCTGTCATGGCTACTGACCCCAGTGAGGAATCCCAGGACCAGGTCAGAGGAACGCTACAATGAAGCCCATGGGCGGACTAGGAGGGTGATCGAGCGGACCTTCGGCCTCCTGAAGGCCAGGTTCAGGTGCCTCCATATGACAGGTGGATCCCTATTATACTCACCGAAGAAGGTGTGCGACATCATCATCGCCTGCTCCATGCTCCATAACTTGGCATTGCGACACCAGGTGCCTTTTCTGCAGGAGGATGATCCAGATGACGGTGTTGTTGCAGCGGGGGATCCTGTGGAGCCTGTGGACAGTGATGAGGATGAAGCTGATGAAGATGAAAACGACAACAGGGAGTCAGTCATACAGCAATATTTTCAGTGAGACACAGGTGAGTACATTTTCATGTTTCACATAATATTAACTTTCACACGTCTACCTCTATCCTGTACCTACATTTCACTCCCTATTTGTTAACTGAGTTGTCCCCTTCCATTTCAGTTTCACTAATGTGGTAACCTACGTGTCAACAGCTTGCACCCTTGAAAGGCTTGTGATGTGTGACACTGGTATGTTGGCCTTCCAATGGGTAACCTTTTTTAACACTGTAATTGACAATACAAAGTTCACAATCATTGACTGACTCCAGTTTTATTAGTGTTTCAAGGGTGTTTATTTAAGTGCATAACAATGAAGGGGGGTTGTGAAATGGGGATGGGTGATGGTGGAGGAATGTCCATGGCAGAGTCCAGTCTATTAGTCTCACAGGTACATTGCACATCTGGCCATTGGAAGTGGAGCTGGGGCAGTTCCGATTTGGACAGGGTAACAAAGTGGGAAAGTGGGAGGACGATCAGGCTGGTCTTATTTCCTGGCGGGGGTCTTGCCATCTTGCTCTGTCCTGTTTCTGGATCTTAGGGCCTGCTTGCGTGGTGGTTGTCCGTCTGCAGGGGATGGGGTGCTGGTGTGTTGGTCCTGTGGCAGGGCGTCCTGTCCACTAGCGCCGGCGGAGGTGGTGAGGATTTTATCATCCTGGCTAGTGTCAGGGGCCCCTTGGAGTGCCACGGTGTCCCTCAAGGTCTTTTGAATGTCAGTCAGCACCCCTACAATGGTGCCCAGGGCGACGGTCCTGAGCTCCTCCCTGAACCCCAAATACTGTTCCTCCTGCAGACGCAGGGTCTCCTGCAACTTGCCCAGTACCGTAGCCATGGTCTCCTGGGAGTGGTGGTATGCTCCCATGATGGAGGAGAGGGCCTTGTTGAGAGTAGGTTCCCTTGGCCTGTCCTCCCTCTGTCGCACAGCAGCCTCCCAGTTCCCCTGTGTTCCTGTGCCTCCGTCCCCTGGACCGTGTGCCCACTACCACTGCCCCCAGGTCCCTGTTGTTGTTAGGGTGCTGGGTTATCCTGGGTGCCCTGTAGTGGTGGACACACCGCTGATTGACCTGTCCTGGGTAGGGAGGTTTCGGCCCGCTGTGTGGGTGCTGTGCTGGTGTTCCCAGAGGGTGGCAGTTCGGTGTTAGGCTGTGGCTGGGCAAGGGGAACCGACTGTCCTGAGGCCCACGATGGTCCGGGCTGGTCATCAAGATCCAGTGGGGCAGAGCTGCTGTCGTCATTGTGGGCCTCTTCTGGGGTGGAGTGGTGTTGTCTGGACCCTCTGGTGTGGTGACATTCCTTCGGGTTCCTGCGGGGGTATGAGTACATGATTATTGCATGTGTGTGTTTTATGATGTGCAATGTTTGGGTGTGCGTGTACCCCAGTGCAGGCATTCCTGTGTGGGGGCTTGTGTGCTGATGGTTGGGGGGTGTTGTGGGTCTGTGCAGTGGGCATGCTTTAGTGATGGGTATCCATGCTTAGTTATGTCATGCAGGTCTTGGGGTTGGGATGGGTGGTTGGTGTCATGGGTACATTAGTGAGGATTTGGAGTGATAGGGAAGGGTGTGAGGGTGGGGGTGTGTGATAGCATGCAGGTAGGGTGGGGGATATGATAGTTAAAATTTGACTTACCAGTGTCCGTTCCTCCAACGACTCCTTCGAGGCCCTTAGGATGCAAGATGGACAAGACTTGCTCCTCCCATGTTGTTAGTTGTGGGGGAGGAGGTGGGGGTCCGCCGCCAGTCCGCTGTACCGCGATGTGGTGACTGGATACCGTGGAACGCACCTTCCCCCGTAGGTCGTTCCACCTCTTCCTGATGTCCTCCCTATTTCTTGGGTGCTGTCCCACAGCGTTGACCCTGTCGACTATTCTTTGCCATAGCTCCATCTTCCTGGCTATTGATGTGTGCTGAACCTGTGAGCCAAATAGCTGTGGCTCTACCCGGATGATTTCCTCGACCATGACCCTGAGCTCCTCCTCGGAGAAGTGGGGGTGTCTTTGGCGTGCCATGGGGTGGTGTGTGTGATGTGTGGAGTGGTGTATGTGGTGATGAGTGTGGTGAGTGTAGTGGTATGTGGTGTTTTGTGCGTGGGTGTTGTGTGGGTGATGGTGTAGTGTGCCTCTGTGTGATGGGGTTCTCTATTCTGTGCTGTCTCTCTCTGGCCTTCTCTCAGAAATTGTGGTTGTAGGAGTTTGTGGGTGATGTGGGTGTGTTTTTTATATTGTGTTGGGTGTGTGGGAGTGGTGTGTGTATGTGTCTCAGGTGTGTGTATTTGTAATTGTCCAATGTGGCGGTGTTTTGTAGATGTGTGAGTATTTTGAGCGTGGCGGTGTGTACCGCCAATGGAATACCGTGGTTGAAAGACCGCCGCGTGGATTCGTGGGTCGTAATAGCATGGGCGTGTTTCTGTTGTCGTGGAGGATTTGTTTCCGCATGTTTATCGCTGACCTTTGGTGTGGCGGTCTTGTGTGGGTGTCTGAATTTCGGCGGATTCCGAGATGTGTGTCATAATAGCTGTGGTGGAATTACGCGGCCGCAGCGGTGTATTGGCGGTCTTCTGCACGGCGGTAAGCGCCTTAAACCGCCAAGGTCGTAATGACCCCCATAGTTCTTAATGAACCTCCTGTAATACCCAATGAGGCCTTAGAAGGCTTTGACCTGAATTTGTGTAGTAGATTGAGCCCAATCTAAAATGGTTTGGATCGTCCACTGTAGTGGTTGAATCTGTTCCCAGCCCACTAAGTTTCTCAGATAGACCATCTATTTTGTACTTGGAAGACCATCTATTTTGGACTTGGAAGCCTTGAAAGTGAGGCCTGCTTTTTGCAGAGCCTCCAAAGCATTCCAGAAGTGGACCAGGTGATCATCCTAGGTTTAGTTAAAGACAACTATATAATCTAGATATGCTTCACTATTAGCTTCCAGACCACGGAGGACCTTTTCACCAACCTCTGAAAAGTGGTAGGTGCATTCTTCAAACCAAAGGGCATTACTGTGAATTGGTAGTGCCCTCCAATGGTAGAGAATTCAGTTTTTGGTTCAGCATCTTCTGACAGCTTAATCTGCCAATAGCCAGCAGTAAGATCAAAAGTGCTAAGATACTTGGCAGATGCCAGTGCATCTATGAACTCATCTGCCCTGGGGATAGGATGAGCATCAGTTTTGGTAACTGTATTGAGCACTTATAGTCAACTCAAAACCTAATCTCTATTTTCCTATTCTGAGTTTGGGGTTTTGGGACTAGAACCACTGGGCCAGCCCAGGGACTATCAGAGTGCTCAATGACTCCTAAGTCCAGCATCTTTTGCACCTCTACTTTGATAAAGTCCCTTACATGGTCAGGCTCCAGTATCAATGGTGTGTTCACACCATTTGGTTTGTCTAGGTGTAAGGGAAAACAGTTCTGACAACTGCCCTAAAAGATTTCTGCAGACTTCTTTTTGAGACTCAGAAAGGCAATCTGCTAACACTACCCCCTCATCTGAGCCATCAGCTGCAGAATTGGAAAATAGATCAGGGAGAGGGTCACTCTCTTCTTCCTGTCCCTTCTCAGTGGCTAAGAGCAGTGTTAAGTAAGCCCTGTCATAGTAGGGCTTTATGCGGGTCACATGAAGTACCCTGAGGGGATTTCTTGGAGTACCAAGGCATACTAAATAAGTGACCTAACTATGGTGTGGGGTTCACTTCACTTGTCTTGGAGTGCCCTGGGTGCCACAGGCTCCAGGACCCACACTTTCTGCCCTGGTTGGTAAACAGTAAGGACAGCCTTCTGGTCATGCCATTGCTTTTGCAGTTCTTAGTTGGCCTGAATATTTTTACTGGCCTTCTTCAGGTATTCAGCCATCCTTGATCTGAGGCCAAGTACATAATCCACTAAATCTTGTATGGGGGTTTTCAGGGGGTTGTTCCCATCCTTCCTTCAGTAGACCAAGTGAACCCCTAACATGGTGACCAAAGAGGAGTTCAAAGGGGCTGCAGCCTACTCCTTTCTGGGGTACCTCCCTGTAGGCAAAGAGGAGACATGGTAATATGACATCCCATCTCCTCCTGAGTTTTTTAGAGAGCCCTATAATCATGCCTTTCAGGGTTTTGTTAAAACGCTCAACCAACCCATTTGTTTGGGGATTGTAAGGTGTGGTGAATATATAGGTTACACCACACTATTTCCACATAGCTTTTAGGTATAGACATGAAGTTACTACCTCTGTCTGATACAACATATTTTGGGAAACCCACCCTGGAAAACATTCCCAGGAGGGCCTTGGCCAGCAGCTGTAGTGGTCCTAGGAGGTATGGCTTCTGGATACCTGGTGGCATGGTCCACCACCACCAGCATAAATCTGTTTCCAGAAGCTTTGGAAGGGTTTAGGGGGCCAACAATGTCAACCGCTTCCCTTTCAAAGGGTACCCCAACGACTGGAAGTAGAATTAAGGGGTCCTTTGGAGTGCCACCTGTCTTGCCACTGGCTTGACAGGTGAAACAGGAGCTCCAAAACTCCTTTGTGTCTTCTGACTATTGAGGCCAGGGAAAGTGAGGGACCAGTCTGTCCCAAGTTTTGCTTTATCCCAGGTGACCAGCAAGGGGAATGTTATGGGCTATGGTCAACAAAAACTCTCTGTATTGTAGAGAGATTACCAATCTCCTTGTGGCACCAGGTTTGGGTTCCCTAGGTTCTGAATACAGGAGGTTGTTTTCCTGGTACACCCTGTGGGTGCGCCACTGACATTCCCAGCTTCCTGTTTGACAGCTTGCTGTTTCAAATCCTCTAGTGTGGGACAAGTCTGTTGAGCCACACTTAACTCCTCCATGGCAGGCCCCCCTGTACCTAAGAGTTTAGTTCTGTCAGCTTGAGGTACTTATTTTGTAGGTTTTGTCCAAGGAGTAAATTCCTCCTCCTCAAAGGGGGAATCATCAGTGGAGGGAGGGATAGTCTTACCCTTTCTACCCCTGTTTTTGCGAAGCTCTTAATCCATAGTTTCAGGATCCAAGTTTCCCAGTTCTCTTTGCTTCTTGGCCTGAGCCCTGGTTAAAGCAAAGATATGCCCAGGAATGTCCAGCATGGCTGCATGGGCCTCCAATTCTACTTCAGCCAAAGCTGAAGTCCCCAAGTCATTCTCTAGTAGACACTCTACAGGTAGGTATGTGGACACCTCAACTTTTTTAGGACCAGTAATTCCTCCCCCCCAGCTGAGCTCAACAACTGCCATGGGGTGGCTCATAGTATTGTTGTGGGTGTCAGTCACTTAGTACTGATGACCAAGTAGATGTTGCTTAGGGGTCACCAGTTTTTCATTCACCATTGTGACACTGGCACCTGTGTCCCTGTAGGCCTCAACCTGAACACCATTTATCAGTGGTTGTTGCTTGTACTTATCCATATAAAGGGGACAAGCAACAAGGGTGGCAACGTCGATGCCACCATCAGAGTCTAAAACAGCCTCAGTGGTTGCCCTAACTAAACCAGCCTCCAATACACTTCCCAGAGTTAGCCCAGCTACACCCTTAAATTGACTATTAGTAGTAATAGTCTTCCTACTACTACTGCTATTTGCTAGGGGCATTAGTTGTAGGAGTGGAGGTAGTAGTGGTGGGAGGTTTGGTGCTTTTCTTATGTCAGGAGCTGTCTCCTGCCCCATGGCCTTTATTTCTACAAGTATAGCACTAAAGCTTTTTGCTCTGATTGTTTTGGGAAGATGATTTAGACACACCCCTAGAAGAGTTTTGTGGGCCTGATGATGAATCTTTCTTATCTTTGTCATCACCTTTGTCATGTGACTTACCACCTTCCTCCTTCTTGCCTTTGTTACACCCTGTATGAGCTTTTCTGCTCACCCTTGTTCTGACTCGTTTGTCTGCCTTCTTTCCCAATTCTTGGGGAGAGGTCAGATCTGAGTCTACCAAGTATTGGTGCAACAAATCAGACACACAATTATTCAAAATATGCTCTCTCAATAGCAAATAGTACAAGCCATCATAGTCAGAAACTTTGCTGCCATGTAACCAGCCTTCTAAAGCTTTCACAGAACAGTCCACAAAGGCAACCCAATCTTGTGAGGCCTCTTTTCTGGGCTCTGTGAACTTGATCCTATATTGCTCAGTTATGAAACCAAAACCATTTCAGAGTGCAGTTTTGAGGTTGTCAAAGAAGGACAACCAGAGAATAGCAGCCCACTGCCTTTGAGGGACCCTATGAACTTTACAGGCCCTCTCAAGTGCAGCAAACCACTTGTAGACATCATGCTTTACCTTGTATGGGGGAACAATTTTGTATAGGTTTCTGGAATCCAAGGAGTCCTCTCTGACTCTGTAATCACTGAAACCTGAGCTGCTGCTGCCACCATGGGGTGCTAACCCCAACCCCTGTCTCTCTCTCTCCACTGCCAAAGCCTCCCTATCTAGGGCTAGCTGTTGCTGCTGCAGCCTCAGCCCGGCCTCCTCCAGTCTCAGTTTCCTGAGCTCCCTATCTATAGAATCATCCCCTGGAGTTGTGCAGTGTGATCCTTCAGACACTGAGGTGATGTGAGAGTGAGCAGAGGAAGATATATTCCTAGGTTTAGTGGCCCTTTCTACTTGTCCTCTGGGTGTGAAAAGAGCCCTACCAGTGTGACTTCCCTTCACACTACTACCTGCTATGCTAGTTGTTTATTAGGAATTTGGTGATCCCGTGAGGTACCCTCCCCTAGGTATAGAATGTATTTTTCTAACTCAGTGGGGTTAAGGTCTACTTCTCCCTCCTTCCCCTCCTGGCCACCAGCTTGATCTTGGTCATCCTGGAGGAGGAGGCCTAAGAGCAGATTCTTATTAGGATTCCTCCCCATGTCCAACTTCCTCTCTGCACACAGCCCCTTCAATTCCTTGAACGTCAGGTTCTCATAGGGAGAGTCCATGAACTCAGAGCTATGTCCAGCTGCAGACATGGTGTGTGTTAGGATAGTGTAGGGTGTACCTAACCTACCTAACGCCTAGTCTCTCAGAAAGAAGTTTAGAGCAAGGGCTATGCCTATACCCCAGCTTGCCTAAACTTTAGAGACTAGCTTTCTGTACTAGGTACTATATCTTCATCTAGGTAAGGAGTGGTCTTTCCTGTGGAAAGCACAAGGTGACAGAGTGATAATGCAATTGCAAGTGCTTATTCCACCACTGCACCACAAATGTAGGATGCTGGGCTGGGGTGTGTGGTGGGTACCTATGGTACGTACACATTATACCAGGTGGAGTGGGTTGTGATTCCTACCTTTAAGCTTTCCTTGTAGTCCTAGCTCCACTCTACACGCCCAAATTACCTAGATGGGGGACCGACTTTCACAATACACTTTTTTAGTGTATGGTTTGTGCTACCCATAGGGCTATTTCTCTCTATTGATATTTTCACTAATTGCAAGGTTTTCTTACTGCTTTTAATGCCTATTTCTGCATAGCAGGGTATATAATTTGTATATTAATTACCTCCTAAGGGAGTATAGCCTATATGGTATTTTTGGTATTTGTGTCACCAAAATAAAGTACCTCATTTTTGTACTGCGGAGTGTTGTCTTTCATGTGTGTAATTACAGTGTGACTACAGTGGTAGTGCATGAGCTTTGCATGTCTCCTAGATAAGGCTTGACTGCTCATCCACAGCTATCTCTAGGGATCCTGGCTTCTAGACACTGACTAAACTACACTAATAAGGGATACCTGGACCGGTTATAAGGTGTATGTACCATAGGTATCCACCACACACCAGGCCAGCCTCCTACAGTGATGGACTATTATAGCAAATGGTGGTAAGCAGAGTTTATGGAGGAACCCAATACAATTGTGGTTATTAAAAGTTTGAAGAGATTATTTGCCAGGGAAAGAGTCCCTAAAGAATTAGTGTTAGACAATGGGGTACAGTTTATCTCTAGAGAAATTAAAGACATTTTGGGAAAATATGCCATCCAACACAAGCGGGTAGCTATTATCCTCCTCAAGGAAATGGTCTCGTTGAAAAAATGAATAGCACACTGGTTGAATGGATACAATGGGCGATTCAATATAAAATAGAAATGAATGAAGCAGTGGAGGACATGTTGTGGTCACATCGTTCATCTCCAAATGCAGTTACTGCTGTAAGTCCATTTGAAGTGATGAGTGCTTTGTCCTGCTTGGTTGAGAGAAGCTAAGACCAAAGCTGATAAAGCTAAGTCTTTAGATGACATCATTAGACCTCGTGTTCAGACGTTTCAGAATAAATGAAAGACGACTATGATACAAAACACAATGCATGTGTAGAAAGAACCAAAATTAATGTAGGTGATAGGATACGAGTGAGAGGATCCCACTCATGTGGCTAAGGGGTTGTCCAAATTCAGAAGTCCAGAGATAGTAGACGCTGTTTTCAAAAATGCAGTATGCATCAAAGGTCATCAATGGTGGAATAAAAGCAGAATAGTGAAAATTAAGGGAGATTACGATGGGGACGCTAGGGGTAGATCATACAATGTTATTGAAGAGCCAAGTGGAATTAAAAACAACGGTTAACAAAAATCAAAAAACAAAACTGCTTTAAAAGCAAACAATGAAGAACTATTAAGACACAGAATTAAGAGGATTTTTTTTTTTTAAACTGCTAGATATTGAGATTAAGATTTTATTTATGTATTTTATATGCATTTATATTCAGTTGTTATCATTCTACTAATGTATTTTGATATGCATTTATATTCAGTTGTTATCATTTTACTTATGCATTTTGAAATGCATTTATATTCAGTTGTTATCATTTTGTACAGAGAAGGAAGATGTGGTGATCTCATACGTTCTACATTCCACGCTATACATGGAATATGGAATGAGAGATCCTCGGGCCATTCCACGGTGGACAGTAGTAGAGAGCAGTCAGAGCGGTCAATGACTGTGGCCAATGAAGATCCAACTTCATTGAACTGATCATCGGTGTTCAGTCTCATCCTTATCACCATACATTAGTATGAGAAAAGGGCCTGTGGTGTAGGCCAGCCATCCTTGGTCTGAGAGAAAACAGAAATGGTAGATTAACATAGGTAGGAGAATAGGGTCATTTTAATCTTTAGAGACAGGCCTTAGAACACAGGAGTGGTAGGAAATACACTTGCAGGTGGTTGAAGAGGGCAAACCAAGGCTCCATATGGGTAGGGGAGGTCTGTCACTGGAAGGACGCAAGGACTAAGGCACTCCCTTTCCTACAGCTGCATTTACTTTAGACATGAATACTCTATTCTATAGGCAATAAGCCCTTCTTCAATGTGTATGGGACTGCATACTACCATGGTACTAGACCCCATAGCAATTCAATATCACTCTCATAAACAGTATTTACAATTCACTTGAGGCTCCCTGCAGAACACATTGACACCGCTTGTATGTGGTCAGCCAGGGTTACTGCATGGTCATTCACATGCTGTGTTTGGGTGGTGTAAGAGACTCAACTTCTGTGATGATGTCCTGTCAACGAGTCCTATGGCCAAAAGCACATGTTTGCACTGACCACTTCCTCCCCCATCTGAAGAACACCCCACCCTACTCCCTATCACCAGATACCTCCCACAAGTCCCGGCTTGAGTCACTCCTTATGTGTATCTGCAGGCTCCACCCCTGCTTTCCCTGAGACATTGACCCTGTGAGGCAAGGAAGGGTCCAGGCTGACAGATGTATGACTATGGGGGTCTATGACATGACATGACCTGAATTAAAGGATATGAGGTTGCAAAGACTGCCTCCTACTGGTTCGGGGACGAAGAACTGTACCCAGGAGTATATCATAGTGGAGGGCCCGACGCACAGAAATGGTAACATAAAAAGAGTAGTCTCACACAGTGTTCCTCTGTTTCCCTGTGTATTGCATACTCATTTATCGCACCCTTATTTCTCTCTTACTCTACTATCTCCTTCCTACTCTGTCCCGCCTGTATTCATCCTCCCTTCCAGTGGTGTAACAAAAATTAAGCCTCCCCCTGCAAACTAAATGCAGGTCCCCGCCTCTGGATTGAGTCAGGAGCTCTGAGGCCTGAGTATGGTGCTGTTGGGGCCCCCAGGAGCTTGCCCCCGACACCACAGGGCCTGTGGGGGTCTTTGTTACACCACTGCTCCCTTCACATTTCTTATCTCTTTCTCCACAGTGCCACTACCTTCTTTCTGTCTCTCCCTAGCCCTGTGCTTCTTACCCTTCCGGCCTCGGGTACTGCCTTGCTAATCCTCTTCATTCCACTTTATTTTGTTTCCCTCCTCACCCCTAACTCCTTTTAGTACTCTGGACTCTTGTGAAAGGCTCCTTTGCTTTGTTACATGTAATGTACATAAATACATACATCCTGTGCAATATGCGTCATAGCGGTAGGTAGTCTGCACCGCCCTGCAATTCCTCATTGGCTAACATGGATCTCTATGGAGTATAGGAACCAATGATGATCAACGCCGGTGGTGACTATGTTCACCGCCGCAGCCGTGACTGCCATTCACTTGATCCCTGAATTTCCACAGGACCACATCTCCACTTTGTGTGCAGCTGTGACCTGTGTCTGGAACCTGCTGTGGCCCGTGCAACAGGGGAAAGGGCACCAGCCTTCACGTCGGAGGAGTGGGAGAGGCTCGTGGATGTGGTCCTACCCCTCTATGAGCAGTTGTATGGGCCTCCAGACCAATAGGTGAGTACATCATGGGTACGTTGCATGCGACAAGGCTGCATGTAGATGTGTGTGTGCTGGCAGTGTGTCATTTGGGGGGGCATGGCTGGTGGCAGTGTTAATGCAGAGGTACGGGTCATGTGTGTGCCTGATGAGGGGCAAATGCAGTATGTAGGCCATATGTGTGACAGGCTGGATTGTCTAGTTCATGATGTCCCTCTGTTTGTGTTTTCTCTGCAGGTCAGCGCCCATCAGAAGAAGGGGTTGTGGCGTGCCATCACCAAGGATGTACCGACCTGGGGTCTATAGCCTGTGGAGCACCCACTGCAGGAAACGGAGGGAGGACCTGAGACACTGGGCTTGGAAGACAGCAGAGGCACAGCTGGGGACTGCCTCCCATAGAGGGAGGGGTGCCGGTTGGAAACTGACCCCCCTGATGGCCCGCATACTGGCGGTGGCCTACCCAGAGCTGGATGGGTGCTTGAGGGCATCACAGCAGCCGCAAGGGGGTGAGCACAGTGTGTTTGACAACCACCTCTGTTGCCTGGCATGGGATTTAGGTGCAGGGTACTTGTCAGTGGATGCCCCAATATGCCAGTTTAGACATTGCTGCGTGGTCCAGCGTAGGTTTATTGGGTGAAATACATGTTTTTGGTAGCTAGGTAGCTGGCTTTCCATGGCAGACAGGGCCTAGTTGGTCCCAGTTGGTGTGCAGATGGCAGTGTTGGCTCGTACCTGCTGTGGTACTTAGCCAATGGTATGCCAGTGTGGTCCATACTGCCCATTCTTAGTCTCAGTGTGTCACAGTGATGTGTATGCCACTTGTGCTGTTGGTGCTGAGAATGACCCTGTGCTCCCCCCTATCTCCTTTTGTCATCTTGTCCATGTGTGCATTAGCATCATCTGGAGAAGGAGCAGGGGCACTGGCGAGTGAGGGAGCTGCAGCCCACGGGACCCAGGAGGCAGAGTCCACCAACACCGGAGGGACCATTGGGAAAGAGGGCGAGGGGAGCACCAGAGGGGGACAGGAGCAAATACAACTGACTCTGATTCCTCCTCTGATGGGAGTTCCCTAGGGGTTGTGGACCCCTCTGGGACCACACCAGCTACAGGTTCTACCACACCCTCCCAGTAGCCCCCCACCAGGTTGCCTATGCCCGCTCACCCAGGAGGGTGGGCGTCTCCATCCCAGGCACCTCATATCCTGCCCCAGTCAGCCATGCTGCCCTCAGTGAGGAAGCTATTGACCTCTTGAGATCC
Organism: Pleurodeles waltl; assembly: GCF_031143425.1. Classification (NCBI taxonomy): domain Eukaryota; kingdom Metazoa; phylum Chordata; class Amphibia; order Caudata; family Salamandridae; genus Pleurodeles; species Pleurodeles waltl. The sequence goes on along the minus strand of NC_090446.1, from coordinate 51,885,007 downwards.
ATCTCTGTAGGGCAGTCAACCATAATGAATGATATGCAGGGGCTGGCTTCCCAGATGCAGAAATGCAATGCCTTCCTGGACGGCATTCACAGTGGCTTGGTGGCTCTACAGAGATCATTTCAGGCTCTGGCCTCTTCACTGACGGCAGCCAGTTTCCCTGTTTCTTCTGTCCCCCTCCAACTACCACTTCCCAGTCCCAGTCTCCTCACCCCAAAACCAATCCCACACACACATTCTGACAAGCATACACACAAAATAACAGACAAGACTCACACTGACAAACACAGGCAGCACGCTTCAGTCCACAAGTACTCACACAGCCAACACACAGATGCACACACATCATCCACTGCCTCCACTGTCTCTTCCTCCTCCTCCTCCCTCACAGTCACATTCTTATTCACACGAGCATACACTGCATCAACAGTCCCTGAACCTGCCACCTGCAAGCCTTGCCCACCCTGTCTGCCCTCTCCAAAGATACACAAACGCTTGTACTCAGACCCCCAACAGCCATCCACCTCACACACGCACACTGTCCATGTACCTGCACCCAAGTCCAGCACACCTTCTCCTCCTACAACCACTCCCTCTGCCTTTACTCTCATCCCTCCTTCCATGTCCTGCCCCATTGGCCCTAAGAAGCTTTGTCTTTCCTGCCTTGACCTCCCCCGCCGTCCTGTCTGTAAGAGGAAGGTCCCACCCCCCATCCCAGTACCTCCAGCACCTAGTCTGACCCTATTCCACCCCCAAAGTCTTCAGCTGCCGCTAATGGGCACATGGATGCAATGCCGCCCCCCTACCTCAAGGCCATTCCTCCACCCCAAAATGGAAGGCTAAAGTGCCGGCCCCTCCCAAACAACAAGCCAAAACCAAGGAGACACCTCCTAAAGCTAAACCCAAGGAGCCCCTACCCAAACCAAACGTCAAGTAGACCCCTCCCAAACCAAAAGCCAAGGAAACCCCTCCCAAACCAAGAGCCAAGGAGACCCCTCCCAAACCAATAGCAAAGGAGCCCCGTCCCAAACCAGAAGCAAAGTAGCTCTCTCTAAAACCAGAAGCCAAGGAGCCCCTTCCCAGTGAGAAGCCCCCCCACCTCTGAGGTGCCTGCCCATTTCCAACATGATGCCCCTGCACAGTGGAGTCCCTGTGTTGTCAGGAGTCAAGTTGGGGATTGGACTTTGCCTTATAGGCATTACGGACTTTGAACTGCCCACTGGGCCTGTATACAAATATGCAGTTCTGTATTTTTGGGACTTGGGCTCTTCATCCAACAGGATTACAGTGGTTGGAACGTAGGTCTGTGTCCTGGCTTTCTTTGCACCTGGGTCCTGTTACAGTCGATTTACTCTACAGCTGATTCTGGTGGGTGTGTGTATGGTCTGTGTTGTGCGTGTGTGTGTCACTCTCCCCTCCCTCCCTCCCTTGTGTGCTAGGCAGCTGTACTCACAGTCATCCAGCATTGGTGCTCCAGGACGGCCATGGCGTGGTACAACATCGGTAAGACCTGCAGTTCAGGTTCCATGGCAGCCGGTGTCTCCTCTGTGTCCCTGGAGGTGAGTGCCTCCTTTTATATGATATGTTACTCCAGGCTTTTGGTGGCGTTGCTACTGCCCTGGAAATCCTGGCCGTGTACTATGTCATAATACAGTGGGTGGATCCTTGTCCTCCGCTTGCCTGGAGATTGCTACCTCTGTGTTCAGTGTTCGTACCACCCTGGCGGTTGGTCTGGTGCATTGGCTGTCTATGGGAGGGATCACTGCCATGGTCATTATTTGGCGGTCATTATCGCCGGGCTGGCGGCACTACCGCCATCGCCGGTCACCTGACCGCCAAGGTCATAATGAGGGCTTAAATGTCAATGTAAATGTCCAGCGTGCAGGCTATTTCACCTGCACCCCACTGGGGAGACTGACTACCAGTTCTACTTAGGCAAGCATGTATGGTTTGTTTTGTAGTATGTCATGACTGAGGTCCTTGAATCCCGTTATAGTATGTATGCTGCATAAGGGTATTTGGCCAGATGAATGTTGGAGTACCCAAGTTGGACCCCACCAAATATCCCTCCACTTTTCCCTGATTCTCCATGCACGCTGTTCCCTGATTTCCCACTTCCTTCTGACAATGTAAATCAATGTACATGTATCTACTTTTGAATTTACATCCTTTAAATGGAGAAGTGCAGTAGGCTTCAGGTTCACTATTCTTGGGCCAAGTGAGTTCTAGCAGGTAAGCCAGTGACTTGAGTAACACCTAAATAATGACCGTGGCAAAGGTCATGGCTCAGCCAGCACAACTTAGGCCAAGAGATGCGATGCATGTCCATCACCTAAAACATGTGTTCTCTTCTGCTGAAGAAACTAGAGCCCAGTACCAGCACCTGACTGACTTCCAGAGGCAGTGTGGAAGTCAATCTTCACCTCATAGTGACAGTTCCTCTGATGTGGGTGTCATGGAACTGTGGACACGTAACAGTAAAATGTGCTTTTACACAAATGATCCCTGAATTGTGGAGCCAAGACAGATAGCTGTAAGTACAGCAATGGCATACGCTCACATTTTGTACTGACCTACTTTGTGAAGCCAGGCTAGGAGGCTGAGGACCTCTCATGCCTCTCCCTCAAAGATGCCTGCCTAAAGATGTAAAAACATTTACCAGGTCATTTGGTTCAGGTGGTATCCTGGTTGAGGGCATGTTATCAAGTCAAGGACACCTTTGAACCTCTGTGCCACACACATAAGCTCAGGACCAACTATACACCATGATGTGTCACTTCATAGCTTATCCACAATATTGTATTAAAACAGAGAATGCAAAGAATGTTACAATATAAGGGTACAAAATGAGGCTTTCAAAGGAAACTATACAATGTGTAATACTGAAGAGCAGCAAAATATGCTGGATCCTGTTTGAGATAGCTATGGAACACAATATATCCATTTAAATGTGCTATATGCAGTGTATTATAATTATGTAACTTGATTTCAGATATCTAGGTCCTGAGTTTGGCTGGCTGACAAATAGCAGCCAAATGTAATGGGTCCATGCTTATAACCATGCTAGCTGTCTGCCACTCCACGGACACACCAGCACAAGAGGAAGCATATCTCTCATGTTTCTTCCCCTAATAAGCATCTGTAGAATTATTTTCTTTAGCAGCCTCAGCCCAGAGCTCCGGCTCAGGTACATGCAATGACGTTTTCCAGGTTCAATTAATGAGGTTGGTAGAACAGGAAGTGGTAGTAGTGGAGGTTGGTAACACTAACGTCCCAGAACCTTTTTGTGCAGCTGACATGAGAGGTTGGAGAAGTTCTTGTTGCACATAGTGAGAACACCACTCTCCATATTTTTTATGAAGTAGAACATAGGGCTAATCCTCAATAAATATATTATAATATATTATATATAATAATACCAAATAATATATTGTTATTATCTTAAGATAATTTTAATTTAGCACTATCTTTTGTACATACAAAAATTGAAACATTGCTCATAATTGGGAGCCCACACAGCACCAATTGTTGTTGGCAGAGGAGCCACCTAGTCTGAGTGGATTCTTTTTAAGAATACTTCCTACAGACCAGCAAGTCTACTTTAAAATCTTATTAGAGGAACATAAATGACTATCAAGTAAAGAATGTATTATTTTAACTGGAGCCTATCAGTCTACTTTGGATTGATATCTTGTCCATCAGCCCAAAACCCTCTGCAGCATGGCCATGACAACTAATGTAACTCCTCCTTGCGGCCTATGCTCCAGATCCAGCTATGAATTCCCTGGAGGCAGAACAGATCAGGAAGCTTTATGGTTCCCAGACAGAGTGATGTTTAAACCTATGAAATTGGAAGGTGGTGGCACATGCATGATCCATCAAGTTATCAGAGTTCTTCCCACCTTCAGGAATAATTGAGACTCCTCTTCCACACAACTTAGATTAGTTGCAAGCTCAGCTAAAGGGAAATCGAGGACATGATGGAAAATTATACAGTAATTAAGGTATCTACTCAAAAACAGGGATTCCATGTCTATTCAGTACTTTTTCTTGTCTTGCTGGTGATAGTAGATTAACATTCCATGATAGATCTGACAAATAACAACAGTTCTTCAGTGGTGCATAAATTGAGTTGCAACTGTCATAAATGTTTCTTTTGTCTATTGACTTCAAGGACTCAAAAATACTTATCACCATCAAGAAGATACCAGCAGTTTCTCAGATTTGTGGCGTAAGCCAGCATGATCACTTTCAGGTCTTCCAGTAAGGGCCCATGTCAGAACCATGAGTTTTTACCAAGGCTCTTCTTTAAATGGCAGGCTTCCTGTGTCTAAGAGATATCTGGCTGCATCTGTACCTGAGCAACTGGTTTGCACATACAATCTTTTACCAAATGGTGATGAAATATACACAGAACATTTGTAAAGTCCTGTTGAAAATGGGTCTTCTTCTCCCATGGACAGCACTGCAGCCCCAAGCAAATTTGCACTCTTTCATGTTGCTCTCTTCAATTTACAGTGACACATCAGACTTAAAAAGATAGAGGGGGTCATTCTGACCCTGGCGGTCTTTGACCGCCAGGGCGGAGGACCGCGGGAGCACCGCCGACAGGCCGGCGGTGCTCCAATGGGGATTCCGACCGCAGCGGTAAAGCCGCGGTCGGACCGGCACCACTGGCGGGGTCCCGCCAGTGTACCGCGGCCCCATTGAATCCTCCGCGGCGGCGCAGCTTGCTGCACCGCCGCGGGGATTCCGACCCCCCCTACCGCCATCCAGATCCCGGCGGTCGGACCGCCGAGATCCGGATGGCGGTAGGGGGGTCGCGGGGCCCCTGGGGGCCCCTGCAGTGCCCATGCCACTGGCATGGGCATTGCAGGGGCCCCCGTAAGAGGGCCCCTACATGTATTTCACTGTCTGCTGCGCAGACAGTGAAATACGCGACGGGTGCAACTGCACCCGTCGCACAGCTTCCACTCCGCCGGCTCGATTCCGAGCCGGCTTCATCGTGGAAGCCTCTTTCCCGCTGGGCTGGCTGGCGGTCTGAAGGCGACCGCCCGCCAGCCCAGCGGGAAAGTCAGAATTACCGCCGCGGTCTTTCGACCGCGGAACGGTAACCTGACGGCGGGACTTTGGCGGGCGGCCTCCGCCGCCCGCCAAGGTCAGAATGAGGGCCAGAGTGGGGAATGTCTCTCTGGCTGACAGGCAATCTAGACCTCCAGATGAAGGGTCTTTTCTACAGGTTGTGCCTATTTAGTGTGGCAAAGGCAAGGTTGAGGCAAAGTACAACTGTTCCATAACACAGACCAAGTTGTACACTAATCCCCTTATTCAGTTTGTGACATCTGTTTGATTTAATCAGGGCAAAACAATGGTGATAGATATAAACTACTTATCTATCTAGAACCAGCAGAGTTTCAGAAATGATTGTCAGTTTTCCTGCTCAAAAACATTGTGTGCAGTTAGGGAACGATCATCCAGCACACCAGGGTATTTAGTCAATTGGTGCAAAAGCTTACACACCAGTCATTTAAATAAACAATGTTTCCCTGAAGAAGCGACTTTAAAATCAATTGTTGCAAAACGTGGTGGAAATTTCTATTATGTCTGAGGTTCTGCACTTATTAGTCAACCAAGCAGAAGTCTAAACTGAATAAAGGAATTAGAGTACATCTTGAACTGAGTAAAGGAACATTTTGTATTTGCCCTCAACCTACTTTTTGACACCTGGCTTAAACTTACAAAGGGAATTAAATAGAATAGTATGGGTAAAAATTGAATTTTTTAACTCATATGGCAAGCTTTTTCTTTTTAAGATGCAGTTATTCAAATTAAACCATTAAACTGCTCTAGGTTAATTTTGTAGCCGCCCTGGCTACTCTTCAGTCTATACAGCTTCATTTAATGTAGTTTTAATTACCTCCGTCAGCACTTCTGAAACAACCCTGTCCAGGGTAAGAAATTGCCACGTTGTAGGAAAATATGGGGCAAATTATCAGTTGAAGGAATTTTTTAAAAAAGGACAATTTTTACACCAGAATACAATGGCACTGGAAGTTAAGTGGTCTATGGCTTGCACCTGCTTTGGGTGCAGTGGAGCAGACCCTGTGTGCTCTGTTAATGGAAAGATCTGAGCACTGACCAAATAAAACATTATTAGAAAGTAGCTTGGATGTTTCTTTATTGAAGTCCTGTTTTTGTGAAAAGTATTCCGGGACCCTCACCAGCCTTAGGTTGTCCCATCATGATATGCTCTCCAGATCCTCCAGTTTGTGTTTATCCCTGTGCATGTCTTTTAGAAGCTGTGATGCTCTTCCTGAGTGAGACCTTTGCACATCCTCCAAATTTGAAATCCTTTGTTTGTCTTCTCTACACCTAGAATTGAAGTTCTGTTGACCTTTATTAATTAAATCCAAATTGCTCTCCATTTTATCTGCCATTTCCATATGAGCTGTTTTCATTTACTGGATTTTAGCCAGAAGTTTCTTAGGTAAAGTACATAGGTCAGGATTATATTTCTTGAAATCACCCACTGGCACACCCTTTCTCAGATCTTGATCTAATAGGCCTAGTATGTCATTTACAGGGGCACTGCTTCTAATAGAAGTCTCTCTGGTTATATTCTGAGCTCCTTGCAAGTCTTTATGAGGGAAAGTCAATTTCCCCAAGCCAGGCCTTACCCCACCATTAATGGTCTTCCTCCAATCCAGGCATATCAAGCCCATTATGTATTTCCCTACTACCCCCCTCTGTAGGGGGATCATCTTAGAGCTCTGACCTTGAAAACCTCAAGGCAAATTGCTACACAAACTTGCTGAGCTGCGAGTGGCACTAGTGGTGGTATTGCTGACTAGCGCTATAGAAAATGGTCTAAAAGTAGCTTGGTTCACATGAGCCTGAACTTGAGCTGATCTTTTAGTCCACAGTCAATTGTCACAAAAAGCATCTTTACACTGATTGTCCTAGACCAGCCCAGCAAGCAAGGAGGCATTTAAGGCTAGTTCTCAGTTTCTTCCACAGTGTCCCAATGGCTTCTGCATCACATTCTCAGAAGAGCCTCTCTCTTCCAAAGAAAGAAATGTTGTTTGAATTTGCAGCGAATTGGGCATTTCTGGTGCTGCACAGTGGTGCAGGTGTAATTCCACAATTTGAGCCTTCAGGGCTCTGGAGAACAAATTGTGTGAATTAAGCAGTCCGCTCCACTCTGGCGGATTCTCTTTGCTGCTAATATGCAAACCTGTCTTTTCCTTAGTGAGTTCTGTCTATGCTCCTTCTCGAATAGAGTTAGTGTGTGTTCCCAAGTGGGGTTTTGTGCCTTGTAATGCTTTGTTTTTTCTCGCTGGGTAAGGCGTCAGATTTTCTATCTTGAGCTGACCTAAAAGTCCACAGCCCAGCTTCCCAAATAACAACCCTACAATATTACATCTTGAAAAATTAAGTCCATGAAATACACAGATTCTATCCCAGTACTTTAAATCCCCTGGGGATCTCATTTGTTTTTAATCAAAGTCTATCTGTTGTCGCTGTTGCCCCCTCATTAGTGTCTGCCCTTTCAGCGATTTGACAAAAAAAAAATACTACCTTCCAGACAGTAGCAGACAGAAAACATCACAGGATGATGGACACAGCTCGAAATAAGACAATGGAGAAAGGGAGCAGAGACTACCGCCTTTGCCCTCAACATAGCACATGAGGCCCAGTTATAGCTCACCTCGGGGTGGGCAAAAAAGATAACAAGGCTGTCACTCATTTCACAGATCACTGCACACTTCTGCAGCACTAGTCATTTAGTCCATTTATCTAGTTTACAAAATTTATGCCCCCATCTAAATGTGCAGTTAGGAGTGCACTTTAACTCCAGTTCCAGCTCCACTCATCAATAACCAAACAAGCATGGGGCAAGGCCAGCAACGTGCACAGCGGAGACACCGCTACAAATTACCGCTCAGACCCTTCACAGAGACTCCTAGATTTCCAGCCTCCTGTCACTGAATGCATTGTGGGGCTTGCCCGCATTGTCAAAATACCACCTCTGCAGCATGGCTGGTATCCACAGACAGGAGCCAACACCCTCCTCCTTCAGCTCCAGCCCCCCATGATGTGTTCAGGGAGCGCCCATGCCAGAAATATTTCTCATAATCCCTCCCATCAGTAACTTTGCTTCTGAGATCCGATCTAGGATTAGATTTTCTACAAGTGTTTCTTTTACATAATTTCTATTTTGAGGGCCCAGTTGGCAGCAATTCTAGTCTGCAGGGAACCCTGGTGTATTGCACAGATTCAAACATGTGCTTCCCACCTCTTGAAAAGATTAATCTTTTCGCATCTCTTAGTTTTCTCCCTACATCACTGAAGTTAAAACATATTGAAAGTGACTGCCAACATATTTCAGTAGACCAGGAAGCCAAAGGCTATTGCTTTACCTATTTTCTTGCTTGTAGTGTTATGTAAGAAAAATTCTAAATGCATATAGATCCATTACCACAGGAGATGATACAGTCTAATGGAATGTGGAATCTTTATCCATAGTACTAATAGTTTTATATTTAATGACAATAAACTTATAGCACTTTTCCCAAATATATAACACAGCATGCACATTTATGGTGAGTGGTAAATGTGCTAGCTTAAGATAAGATTCTACTTCACAACAAACCTTTAGATGTGAGCGTTGGCTGTTCAAACTTGCTGTCCATGATAGACAAAGGTCTAAATAGATTGTTTGTGCACCAGGGAGCTTACACTATTATCTGGGGTCTATGGTTCCAGCCGGGGTCAACAAAAATATTTATTGCAAAGATTGCCTAGCTGGTTTTGAGGTCCATAGGCCCGAAGAATTCGTGTGACTCTTTATATCCCTCAGGCGTTACCAGCCCTATTGATGTGTGTAGCATGAATGAGTTACCAGCCCTGCTGCTCTTGTATCACTGAAGTTTTACCAGCTTTACCTGGCTCTTTTTTACTACAACTTATCAGCTCTACTCAGTACTTTATTAATAAAGCCTAATTTAGTCTGCCTTATCATGTATTACAGAATAAGACAGGTTTTTCTTGTCCTGTATCACAAGTATGTTACCCACACTGCCGGTTCCTCTGTCACTAACACTTTACCAGCTGTCACCGCTGGCTTGTTTTGTATTACTGTCTAACCAATTCTTTCTGGCCCACATCCTGCACCAGCAATGACATACTGGCCACACCATATCCTGTATCACTAAAGCGTTTCTAATTCTTGATGCCCCTGTATTGCTGTATGTCTTGCCATCTCTTCCAGGTCCTACATCACTGATGCCGTACTACTTTAGCCTGCACATATAACACTGATGATTACCAGCTCTGCCTACTCATGCATTACTGACACCTTACCAGCTCTGCCTGTTCCTGTAACACTGATGCCTTACCAGCTCTGTCTAGTCCTGTATCACTGATGCCTTACCAGCTCTGCCTGGCCCAGTATCACTGATGCCCTATCAGCTCTGCCTGGTCCTGCATCACTGATGCTTGCCAGCTCTGTCTGGTCATGTATCACTGATGCCCTGCCAGCTCTGCCTGGTCCTGTATCACTGATGCCCTACCAGCTCTGCCTGATCCTGTATCTCCGATGCCTTACCAGCTCTGACTGGTCTTGTATCACTGATACTTTAGCAGTTCTGCCTGCTCCTGTATCACTTGTGCCTTACCAGGTACGCCTGCTCTTGTGTCACTGATGCCTTAATAGTTCAGCCTGCTCATGTATCACTGAAGCCTTGCAATCTCTGCCCAGTCACTGATGCCCTACTAGATCAGCCTGCTGATGCCTTACCAGCTCTGCCTGTTCCTGTATCACTGATGCCTTACCAGCTCTGCCTGGTACTGTATGAATGATGCCGTACCAGCTCTGCCTAATCCTGTATCTCTGATGACTTATCAGCACTGACTGGTCTTCTATCACTGATACTTTACCAGCTCTGCCTGCCCCTGTGCCACTGATGCCTTACCAGCTCTCCCTGCTCTTTATCAATGATTCCTTACCAGCTCAGCGTTGTCCTCTAACACCAACAGATGGGAGCCCCTGGAGGAGCAGTCTTCAAGGCTTGCACTCCAGCTCTTCTCATCTGTTTTTCCTGGAAAGTAATAGCACTTCGGTCCACGCTGCTCCCAGTGCAGAGGACAGGATGGCGTAGGGGGAACTGCAGCTGGAAGAGAATGGAATGAATTGTCACTGGGGTTAAAGCTATTGAGTAAAAAAGATAAGCAGATTGTGCCAGTCAGAAAGCTCAACCGGTCAGACGTGTTAGAGAATTAATTGTTCGATGCTGAAATGTGTGTCTGACTTTCAGGTCACAGGTCTGAATATGGGTGAGCAGGCTTTGAGCTATGAGATCGGTAATATTTCTAGCATCTCCTAGTTACAGCGCTTTGAAAAGGCAGCATTGGGGTACTAGTGTTGCATGAAAAACCTGCAATTAGTGTTGGTTTGTGGCACTGCAGCAAAAGAGAAAGAAGCCAAAATGGACAACTATCAGTAAAAGGCAATGAAAATATCTTCAGCGAGTTGTCCCTATATGATGCAACTTGTCCTGAATCTCAGTCAGTCACAGTCACGTGAAGCCCTGATGTGTTGTGACAGAATATGACATGACATTTATGGAAAACGTTAGTTACACTGGCACAGCTTCCGTTTCATTCCTATCTCACGGAGAGATGGGCATCCCTCTGAGACTGCTCAATCCCATCTACTCTCTCTTTCCACAGAGACCGCTAGCAGACACGAGCAGGAGTGTAGCCCGCGTTACCACGGTGGGGAGGTAAGTGACAAATTAAAGAAATGTCCTGGTGCAGTAGGGTGTGTGATTGGTCAGAGTACTTGACAGGGGTCAGGAGGTATCAGATCACAGTAGTGACAACCGCACATGAGTCTATACATCAGTCAGAACATCATAGAGAATATCTAGCGCATAGACGGCTGTGCATCTTTAACAACTTTATGCTAATTGAGATACCACTCAACAGGTGAGCCAGCATCCTCATAAAGCAAAGTATGGGAATGAACTGCGAATGGGCAGAATACATAAAAACTGAGAGAGAGAGAGCACGTGCAAGAAATGAAAGTGTCAACATCCTGCAGCAGCATCCTGGCTTTCCTCTGCTTGTTGTGATGGCGGATTTTGTGCAGGGCTCAGCATTTCGTGAGAGTAGGTGCAGGTATTAAAATATACCTTCCTTAACAGACTCTTTGGGTTCAGGTCTCTACAGCAGAGTAAAAAGAGCGGTCGGTTGATCTTTATTTTGAGCACATTTCTCACACTGACAGACTTACAAATAGCATCCGTTCACCTACATTCCTTACGACCTTGAAATGACCGGGGTCATTTAGAATCCCAGCTGTGAAAACGGTCTCATCTGGTAAGATCTCTTGTTCCCTCTCACTAAATCCACCAGCACAAACCGAATTGTTTCCCCATCACCGTCCACACCTCTGAAAACTCCCCTGGTTCATCGCACCAGTAACTTAGCTAGGGAGACGCTGGCACCAAAGACTAGAAGATCACAGCTGTGTTTGGCGTAACCAAGACCCACCTTCAAAAACAGGTTCTCAAAAATTCTATGCTACACCCTCAGCCACTTTCTACATTTCACCTGCAGATACAACACACAGTCCGTCTGAGAGCATCACTTAACATTAAATACCCCCAATTGGACTTTAAACATAAATTACAATGGTTGTAACACACCCTCAGCGATCCATTCCTAAGTGGCCACTAATCTTCTGGATTTTGAAGACTTGGGGAAGAAGCCTATTCCCTTGCCCAGCCCAAACTACTCCACTGAGTGGATTATAATGAGTTTGCTATTCATTTACAGTGTTGCTGGGCTGGAGAGAGCCTATAGCGCATGTGTGTTTGGCCGGCACGAGACGGCCGACCAAACACACATGCGCTCTGAGGGGAGTGCTCTGTGCAGTACCCTCAAGTGCTCGTCACCCCCAATGCTCCACCCCTTTTCAAGAAGGAAAATGATAATAAACACAGTTTCTTATCGTTTTCTTGAAAAGGTTTTGCAGATGACGCTGCTGGCGAGGGGAGGGAGAGGGGGATGCTCCTCCGCTGTAATGGAGGAGCCGCCCTTGCTAGTCAGGCGTGTAGGTCAAAACCTGCTAGTGCATTAGAAGAGAAGCATATTGTTATCAATGCACACTCACATTTCATGTGAGGGGGCCAATACAGGAGTGCCTAACATCCAATAGTCCATATCTTCCTACCAAGACTGCAGCCAAACCTGAAAGAAATCCAATCTGACTAGCCTCAAGTGAAGTGATCCTGGCCTCTGTTGGCGTAGTTGCTGAACAATTTGTTGAGCCTAGTTTTTTTGGAGGCATAAAGGCAACAGACGCAGTCAGCAAGAATAGCTATAAATTGCTGGTGTTCATAGTAGGCGCATTGACAATTGGTGGCAGGTAGGTTATCTTAGTGTCATGCTCTATTTGTGGCTCATCATGCATGGTGTGTGATTTCTTTCAGGCAGGATTCACAGTGCTGTGCATTACTTCATTGTTTATGGGGGTTTCAAAATCAATGTCTCAGCGCATCGACAAACCAAACACATGGGTCCCACTGCTCACCCTGTAAAATAGGGCACTCTTCCCCCAGGACATTAGCCTTCTACATGGTGGGCTTGTCAAATCTGCAGGGCCCCAATGAGGGCGGAAACAGGCCTCATCATCGGGGGCTGCCAGTCTTTGTGTAGAGGTCCCATCATTGGGCCAGATGTATGAAATTTTGGCCCAGATTTAAGATGGCCTAGCACCTCCTTGAGCCACATTAGCATCATTTTTGTATGCTAATGTGACCCAACAAGGCCACAATCACCATGCCAGATTTACAAAGTGGCGCAGTTCATGCAATGTGCAACTTTAAAAACCCTTGCACCACATTATGTAAAGATTTCTTTGCGCCATTTTTTTCAGCATTTTTAACACCTGCTCAGAACAGGGGTTAAAAGGGGGCACACCATTGATTATAATTGGCCTCTATGTACTGTTCACGGTTAGCGCCAATTATTTTGAGCTAACCCTGAATAGTACATCAATAGCATAAAAAAGGTTGATGCTATTACCCCCTGCCCTGCACGATGGTGCGCAGTATATTTAATACGGCACAAGTATGGTGGTGGGAGGGGGGACTAAGGGGCACAGAAAAAGTGGCGCTACACTGTGTGCAGCACCACTTTTCTTAACTCTGCCCCTTTGTTTTGCGACTCAATCCTTTTGAGAATCACAAATTACGAGTCATAAACCAAATGTACAACAGTGTAAAGCACACTGTTTGTGATTCCCAGTGGGGTCGCAAATGACCTACCTCATTAATATTCATGAGGTAGGTCACAATTTGTGAATCCATTGGAAATGGCCACACTCACAGGGATGGTGACCTACTGGTGACAGCAGACACCATGTCTGTGACTGCTTTTTAAATAAAGCAGTGTTTTCTTTTTGATATGCAGCCTTAACGGAAACAGGATGCATTTCAAAAACAAAACTGAAATGTTTTCACTTCATTTTCTAAGAGTAGGCAGTGGTCCGTGCTTGCACGCCCATTTGTAAATGAGTTACCACCAACTTGAAGCTGGTGGTCATTGAGAATGTTTTGAGACCGCATTCGCAAAACATTCTTACATGGCCCTGTGACTCGCTATTAGGAAGGGACGCCCTTGGCTCACACCTTCTTATTAGCGACTCCCAATCCCTATTTTGCGAGTCGGTAACAAGTTGCCGACACGACAAATAGGGATGGCATTTGGCCAGAAGGCGTTTACCAGTCGTAAATGGCATTTGCGACCAACGAAACTGCTTCATACATGTGGCCCTTAGTTCACAAGTGTGAGTGGGAAATGGCACTCCTCCGCAGCCAGCACTGCAAGGTGAAGAGCGTGTAATGGGGGCCATCCCAGTTTCCAAATGGCACAGAGCTGCCTTCTGTCCATGGTCCTTAGTAAGCTATATAGTTATTATGGGGGAGCTAGAGATAGGCACATGTCTCTGCACACATTTGTCTGTCCTATACTGGCCTCAGAATTGGGGGTCATTGTGTATGCTACCACTTTCCACCGCGTGATGGTGCCACCATGTTGAAGTCAGGCACTGAGTCCCGAGGGCTTGTGTTCCTCCTGAACGGTCCATGGTCTGTATTGCTGTTCCCCCACAGCCCCGTTAGCTCCGGGACATGTCCCTTGGATGACACCCAGTGTTTTGGAGGGAAGCAGAGTAAATCTCTTTATCGTTACTCCCCTCAGGTATGGCTCAAACCTGCAGTAACTGTCTCCGGCTGCCCGGCTCTGTGACGCAGCCCTGGGTTTAAGGTGCCCCCGAAAGCCTCGCCTTACTTCGAGGTCCCCTCATGTCCTGTTGTCTTGTAGTGCTTAGCAGGACAGGTTGAGAGTCGCAGCTCTGCTCGCCAGAACAGCGGGCCTCTGGGTAGGGCAGAGCTGCGGCCTATGCACACTCGCCCAGCGGCGCTTCTGACTCCGCTTGTCTGTCGTATAGGCCATCAATAAGCACTCCCCCAGCACCCGCTCTGTCTGCAGGATCTGTATTATTAAGTGATGCCATTTATTGCGTTTGGGGGCCGGTTGCCTTGATTTTCTTCTACTGATGCAGCGGAGCCCATGTGGATCACCTCCATTCTGCCATCTTGGTTGGCCCCACCCCCAACAATAGTGTTTATCACAATATTGTGTCAGGAAACCAAATGAAAGACTTACAGACTCATTCAAGATAGACAAAACTAACATGTTATATGGACAAATGGTATCTAGGAATTTCTATTTTTTAAGAGAATATTGTTTATTTCGTTGTGTTTAAGTTAGCATAAAAAGACTGCAATTGACATTACTAGCTCTTTGGCTGCTTGCATTGGCATCTTTTTTTTAAAGCTGCTCAAGAAATAGTGTTTCATTGTGTGGAAACAAATTTCCTATGTGGATGGTTTCTTTCCTGTGTCTTTAAATTTTAGAAAAAAATAGGAAATAGAAAGAATGTTATGTCTTGTTTTCTTGTGCTGAATAAAATGTAGTTACTTTTCTTCGTAGAGAAGGAAGCCGTGTGCTGTATTAGTGCTGATTGTGTAACAGTTTCAAGCCCTGCTTCCTTGGCCACGTGTGTCATCCTATTCACAACTCTAATGGTTTATTGGTTTCTACTTTCTTTAATCATGCAATGTCTTTCCCTGTTTTTTAGAGGCAAGGTTTCTCATCTTTACAGATTAGGAGGATGTTTCTTATAGTCTAACATTCAATCTATTAATGTGCAATCTGATTTGATGAATGTGTGCCTTTCACTGTGAAAAACGTATACATTGTAGCCATTTTGGGATGTGTGCTACACTTTCCTTGCCTTTTAAGCTAACAATCTCAATATTAGTCTCCTTAATGATAACATATTTAGGTTTTTTTCGCACTTTCATTGGAGGCAGACTTCATGTTGGCATTTTTGCTGATTTATACTTAGAATTCATACCTTTTAAGTTGCTGAATTATACTTTAGTTCTGGCTATGAATCTACTTTAAATGTTGATCTGAAGTTGTTTCCCACTTTTTGTCTTCTGTTATGATTCTATTGTTTAATTTCAAATTCTATTCCTTAGGTCACTGTTTTGAGAGTCTCACTTGACCTTGATCCTGCAAATCAAGGCCCATATTTATACTTTTTGACGCTAAACTGCGCTAACGCAGTTTAGCGCCAAAAAATTTAGCGCCGGCTAACGCCATTCTGAAGCACCATGCGGGCGCCGTATTTATGGAATGTCGTTAGCCGGCGCTAGCAGACCGGCGCTGCCTGGTGTGCGTGGAAAAAAACCACGTAGACCAGGCAGCGCCGGCGTTGGGGAAAATGGCGTTAGGGCGTCTTAAAATGGGGCAAGTCAGGTTGAGGCAAAAAAATCGCCTCAACCCGATTTGCGTCATTTTTAACGATGCCCAGACGCCATTTAAATGACTCCTGTCTTAGTAAAGACAGGAGTCATGCCCCCTTGCCCAATGGCCATGCCCAGGGGACTTATGTCCCCTGGGCATGGTCATTGGGCATAGTGGCATGTAGGGGGGCACAAATAAGGCCCCCCTATGCCACCAAAAAAAAATAAAAAATGTATACTTACCTGAACTTACCTGAATGTCCCTGGGGTGGGTCCCTCCATCCTTGGGGCCCTCCTGGGGTGGGCAAAGGTGGCAGGGGGGGTCCCTGGGGGCATGGGAGGGCAGCTGTGGGCTCATTTTGAGCCCACAGGCCCCTTAACGCCTGCCCTGACCCAGGCGTTAAAAAGAGGCGCAAATGCGGGGTTTTTTGCCCCGCCCACTCCCGGGCGTGATTTTTGCCCGGGAGTATAAATACGACGCATTTGCGTCGCAGTCATTTTTTTCGACGGGAACGCCTTCCTTGCATCTCATTAACGCAAGGAAGGCGTTCACGCAAAAAAATTATGCTATTTGCCCATACTTTGGCGCTAGACGCGTCTAACGCCAAAGTATAAATATGGCGTTAGTTTTGCGCCGAATTTGCATCGAAAAAAACGACGCAAATTCAGCGCAAACGAAGTATAAATATGCCCCCAAGTACTTTGAATAATTGATAGCAAAACACACCAACAACAGTTTATCAAATTGCACACTAGGGGCCAGATGTAGCAAAGTTTTGCAGCAAATGGGCCGATTCGCTATTTGCGCCTGTGCAAAATTGGAAATGGGATGCAAAAACTCAATTTCCGACTTGCAAAAAGCGATGGGACCCGTTTGCGAGTCGCATCAGTTGCGACCCCATTTTGCGACCCGCAAATAGCAAGTCGCACTTTGCGAGTCGCGAACCTTATGCAATTGCAACTCGCAAATTGCGACTAGGCGCAAAAAGCCCATTTTGCACGTCCCATTTACCACTAACTCAGAGCAGGTGGTAACCAGAACCAAAGTATAAAAGGAGACCCAGAAGGCATCTGGGTTACTCAAGATGGCGGAGATATACCTGATAGCAGTGAGGAGGAGAGTCTACGCAGCCCAGCTGAGGAGGAGGAGGGGCCACAGACAGGAGAAGATATATAGAACAAGGCAGACTCTTTTTCAGCAAACTGAGGATGAGATATACGATAAATACCGCCTTAGCAGCGCTGCCATACTAGAATTAATTGATTTACTGAAACCACAGCTAGAACACCAGACTCTGCGTGGCTGCGCCATCCCTACGCATGTGCAAGTGCTATGCTCACTGCTCCTCTTGGCCTCAGGGAGCTATCAGGCGGTCATTGCTGTGGCAGGTGGGGTATCCCAAAGTGCAGTGTCAAGGTTCCTCAGGGCATTCCTAGATGCCATACTCACACACAGGTCTCACTTCATATACCTACCCAAGAATGAGGCAGAAATTAACAGCACCAAGCTGGACTTTTACCGCATTGCCCACTTTCCCCATGTCATAGGGTGTGTAGATGGGACACACATTCAAATATGCCCCCCTGCAAATCTGGAACATCTTTTCCGCAACAGAAAGTGTACCCACTCACTAAATATTCAGGTTGTTTGTGACGCCCATTATGTCATCACGGACATTGTAGCTAACCCATGACTCATACATGTTTAGGCATCGTGGGATACAGCAACGCCTGGAACGTGGGGAATTTGGAGGCGGATACCTCCCAGGTAGAGCTACAGACACCTTGCAGGCATACACACAGGTCACTGTGCACAACAATCAGGACTTCCTAACAGTGTACTTTTTGTGCCCAACAGGTGACAGTGCATATGCTCTAAGGCCATGGATCATGACTCCGTTTTTAACACCCAGCAATGAATGTGAGAGGCGATACAACAATGCACATAAGAGGACCAGGAACCTTATTGAGCGCACCTTCGGACTCCTGAAAGCAAGATTCAGATGCCTCCACCGCAGTGGAGGTGCCCTCCAGTATACCCCCATCACAGCATTCAAAATTGTGGTTGCATGCGCCATCCTCCACAACATAGCCACCCTACGTGGGCTACCTCTCACCCCTGCAGACCCAGATCCTGATGATGAAGAGCAAGAACAACCACATCGCCATCATGGGGATAGGAGTATAGCTAATCAAGGCAGACTGAGACGGGAACACATCGCAACACAATACTTTGGTAGGTACATGTCAACTCCAACCATACTCACCTATTGACCAAAAACTCAATTTGTTAAGTGGAACAAAAATAACTATTTTATTAGTGCAGAAATTAAACTATTTACAAGTACTGAATGTCCATGGGCATGAAAATGCACTCCAGGCATGTGGCACATTGACGTCATGTGCCACTTCTAATGGTCCAGGGTGATCTGTATGACCTTCTGCCCCTCCTGCCAGCCTGGCTGGTCCCTGGTGCTTCCATGGTGCTCAGCCTGCTACTCCTGAGCACCCTGCTGTCAGTGACAGAGACACTGCTCACTGTCGAGCCCTCCTCACTGTCCTGGGGTGTTTCCCCTGTGCCCCTACACATATTCCGTGTCTCCATCAAGTCAATGATGTGGGTCAGACGTCCCAGGCCCCTAGCCACATCCCCAGCGAAATGGCCCATTTCCACCTGCAGCCCAACTGTCCTCCTCGACAGGCCTGTGGTGTTCATGGCGAGCCTGCCTATGGATGTGGCCATCCTGTCCAGTCTGTGCAGGAGCTGACGGTCCCTGCGCCTCCACCCTCGGCCTGGGCCAGTAGTCCTCCCACCAGTTCCCTCATGGCAATGGCAAGGTCCCCAGTGTTAGTGCAGATCATGTCCATCCTTGAGTTCAGGTGCTGCATGCTGGCATGGTTATTGCGCACAAAGCGGTGCAGCACACCACTAATCCTCCCTAAAATTCGATTTTGTAGGCGCTGACCATGCAGCAGATGTGCCTCACTGGTGCTGGGAGGTAGTTGCCCGAATGCAGACTGCAGCCCTGATGTCCTGGACCTGCGACACCTGCGCAGCGGTGGCTGCCCTGTGATTTCCCCTGTTTCATCCCTGCCTGTTGCTGGGGCAGACTCTTGGGATACTGTTGCAGCAGGTGTGGCTACTGCAGGGATGCTGTTGACCGTGCAGGTGGGGGTGCTGGCGGGTCCTGAGGTGTCCTCATGGGGCTGGCTGATTGGAGTAGTGGTGGTGTCTTGTTGGAGACCTTTGGGACATGGGAACAGACTGTCAGTGTCTACTATCTGTTGCACACTTCCTAATAAACATTTGTCTATGAACTGCCTACTTGACTACATTTCCCATAATGCATCATTCTGGCGTTTGCTACTCTGAAATGGAGCTATCTTGGTTGTGCATGCCCCTGTGTACATGGTGGGTGGGGGTATGGCATTGATAGGGGTACAGGCATGTCACATGCTACTCACCGGTTGATGTGCTGGGCTCTGAGGTGTCCAGGTCCCCAAATCCAGAAACTGCCTCCTGCTCCAAGGTTTCCTCCACCCTTTCTTCCAGGGGTGTGGGTGGTGGCACAGACGATGGTCCCCCTCCTGTACCTCTCATCTCCCGGAGCCTTTCAGCCACCCTCTCCTTGGTCCGGGAGCGGAGGTCATACCACCTTTTCTTGATGTCATCTATGCTCCTGTGGCTCACCCCCAGGGAATTTATCTTGTCCTGTATGTCCTGCCACAGCTGTTTCTTGGTGGCTTCAGGAACATTGAGGGCTGATTTCCCAAACAAGTCATCATAGTGCTGACAGCATTCGTCTGTCAGCACCTCCAGCTCCCTCTCAGAGAATTTCTGCTTCCTCTTCCTTGGTGTTCCTTCCATGGCAGCTGCTGTTTGTCCTGTGTGTAGTTCAGCAGTTATAAAAGGGTGTGGTCCTCCCTCGTCCCAGGTGTATTAGTAAACTTCCTGGCTGTGATGTCATCATCATGTGCCAGGAAGTGTTTCCAGAGTGTTCTGGACTGGTTTCTGGAGTGTTCTGCTGCACCTGTAATCAATTAACAAGCTAATCGCAATTTGCGACATCCACTCGCTAATTGCGAGTTCGTTTTTTGCACACTTGCAAAAAGCGACCTCGCAATCGGCGGACTCGCACACTGCGTTGCGAGTCCGGTTGCGAGTCGCAATTTTGGCACGTTTTTTTTGCCTGCATTCCAATTTGCGACTCGCATTTTGCGAGTCGCACCAACTCGCAAAATCCGAGTCGCACATTTTTTGTTTGCTACATCTGGCCCTAGATGTTGACTTCTAGTGTGACCAGCAGTAAATAGGTTATCACTCCTGCAAGGGCTACTCAGCATTTTGCAAGGTGGTGCAATCACTGATTTGCGTATTTCTAAGATAAGGGATAGCTTTCTAAGGCCCTTAGGCATATACTGGTCATCATACAATTCCTATTTATTTTCAGCATTTAAAAAACAAAGAGCGTATAATAGTGTAAGTCTTATTGGGTTATTTTCATTCCAATTGAAGCGGCTTATTCTTTTTAATAGTTTCTGTACACCTGAAATTTAACTATGCACTGGCTAAAGGATTTTTGAAGTCTGTTCTCAGTTTTTAGGTGAGCTGGTCCACTGGCAAAAATGTTAATGTTATAAATGTAAGATCTCTGTAACACAGAACAGCAGAAGGAGAAAGTAAAAGACATTTGAAATGAATGAAATGAAGAAGGATGATTCTTGATGCCTGGTAGCTTGATTTTTATTCAGTTTCTTTTCATTCCTTGTAAAGATGATGTAATAGATTGGTCTCATAGGAATTTCCTTGCACCATTTTCTGGATGAAGGGTGGAATGGCAGATCCATCTAGCCCACTTCTTTCACTGATTCATGAGTGCCCAACTGGATCACGTAGGACAGAAGTGCAGGGTACTGAAAGAGAGTAAGGCAGCACAGAGTATAACTGACATCTCACTTGTTCTCTTACATAATGGATACAGGGAAACCTGTACAGAATTGGCTATCTGCAGAGCCCATGTGTACTCTGCCAAATCCCAACCCTGTGAAAGTCCATGCTTGCCTATGAAAGGAAAACAGAAACCAACAAAAATACGAAATGTATATCTTCACTACATTTGAGGTATGTAGATTTCCTGACTCTCACAGAACAAGGGTAGTGAATACCAAGGAACACCTGCTCCTGATAGCAGCCTCTTCACTGCCATGTCTACCAGGCCATGTCCTGTAAAGCCTTGTACAGGATTTGATCACACATGAAGATGCCATATATAAGATCAAGTCACCATCTACTTATTTAGACTTTGAGGTAGGTACTTCACAGATTTTGGAAATATGCTATTACTTGCTATACTGTGCTGTTTTGTGCCTGGTTCGTTAATGGTGTATATGATACAATGTATGACAGGTCACCATTAATTGGCTCCCAAGTAAATACAATCACTGTGAAACCTACAAGGTGCATACATGACCATAAACATTTTTTGAAAGCAAGTGTTCTCAAAGAACTCATAATATAGTTAATTTAATGTTTAAGCTTTTTAAACTTTGTAAGTTGTAATCAAGGACTGCAAGCAATGGTCTTCCATTATTTCTTGTGCACGGTCTCTATGATGGGTGGCGTCTGGTGGGACATCAGGCCAGAAACATTTAAGAATGGTTTCTTCATCATTCCATGGCTATCAATGTTTACATTAAGGACTTTTATATAACAAATCTTTGGATTCTGACAAGTGCAGTTTTTGTTTCAATTAAATAAATAAAGTAAATGAGTTTTTACATTTTTTTTAATATAGTTCAAGAAACGATGGTGACCTGCCTACATGGTGTGACTGGGCATCCCTACTGGCAATTGTCGGCACCGATAGCTCGCTGACAGCTCAATAAAAAACTAATGCCGTTTAGGAACACTGTTTACGTTCTGTGATGAAAGGTATCATTGTTTGAACAAATGTAGTTGTCAAACAAGCTAAGGAGCATTGATTTGTCAAATTGAGTTTGACAGTTTAGCACTTTGAAGAGGTCTTAACACTGAGCAAAATCTGTGAAAAGTGCCATGGAATTTTAGCTAACACTACGCTGTGGTTTCAGGTGGCTATTTGTTTGTGAGTACACTGGTAAGATGAGGTGGAATCTAACAAATTATGTTGTTGAACATATTGACAAAGCTCTAGCCTCACACAATGTACAAGAATTTCTAATGACAATATCAAATCCTGCACATCATTTATTTATTTATTCAGACTCTTCCTAAAATCTGTGTACATAAGTGGTAGGCTAGAAGTATAAAAATGTTAAGGAGAGTGATTAAAAAAAAAGACCATATTCAATGATGACCACTCAGCCCATAAAATAGGATGTCCCTGGGGCATTTTTCAGGATCTCTGAATGTCTTTTAAGTCTATGTCAGAACATATTTCAGGACATTTGCAGTAAATATGAGCAAATTGGAGACCTTCTTATGACAGATTCATGAGATAAAAGCCCCATGCAGCTTCTCAAATGAAGGATGCTCTAATCTGGTACAGAAATTTGTAGCAATATTAAAACATCTCCATCACAGGTCTGTATGCAGTTTTCACCCATTATAAATGTCTGGCATAGAGGGCATGACCTGCACAGCATTGCTTCCTGACTGCTGAGGACCATTCCTCATGGTGTCCTCAGACCTCATTGCTGTGGACCTGAAAATAAACAAATGTTTGCAAGCATTGATAGTGGAGCAGGAATGTCCAGCGACACTGCACAGTTAATGTGGTAAAGGGATGTTGCCACTATAGCAATATGGAGCAGAAGAAAACTGGGGGCTATGGCAAGAGTCATTAGAGGCCCACCAGTGACAAGGGCTGCTGGCTAGGCTTATGGTTTGCCCGTACCTCTTCCCCGTTTTCAGCAGGGTGGCCTCATGGCTCTGCCTGCTTCTACCTATCTGGAGCACATAGGAATCAACATAGGACTATCCTGATTGAGATCCTCCTTGCACCATCTAGACTACAAGGGACTGCCTTTACCTGGAGGTGGGCATGATCACAGAAAGCACTTGAGTGACTGGACTGCTGTGTCCCCTGCCAATAAAAAAAGATGGATGCATCTTGATACATCTGTATGAACTCGATCTTATTGACAAACTGAACAGCAATACAATGCAGTGAGTGCTGACACCAAACAGAAACAATGTAGACAATTTTGTGAACCACCCTGAAAAGACTGTGGGGGTCATTCTGACCCTGGCGGTCATCGACCGCCAGGGTCGACGACCACGGAAGCACCGCCAACAGGCTGGCGGTGCTACCTTTAGTATTCCGACCGCGGCTGTAAAGCCGAGGTCGCCCAGCCGGGTCCGGCGGTTTCCCGCCGGATTTCCCCCGGCTGGTAGAATCCTCCATGGCGGCGCTGCTTGCAGCGCCGCCATGGGGATTCCGACCCCCTTGCCGCCAGCCTGTTTCTGGCGGTTTTCACCGCCAGAAACAGGATGGCGGGAACGGGTGTCGTGGGGCCCCTGGGGGCCCCTGCACTGCCCATGCCACTGGCATGGGCAGTGCAGGGGCCCCCTAACAGGGCCCCAGCAGGATTTTCAATGTCTGCTTTGCAGACAGTGAAAATCGCGACGGGTGCAACTGCACCCGTCGCACCCCTGCAACACCGCCGGCTCATTCGGAGCCGGCTTCAATGTTGCAGGGCCTTTCCCGCTGGGCCGGCGGGCGCTCTTTTGGCGGTCGCCCGCCGGCCCAGCGGGAAAGTCAAAATGGCCTGCGGTCTTTTGACGCGGAGCGGTCTTTCGACCGGGGAAGTTTGGCGGGTGGCAACCGCCACCCGTCAAACTCAGAATGACCCCCTGTATGAAGTAAACATGACCTATTTCATGAGTGGCATTGGAGTACAAGTATGGATAGTTCCTCACAAGGTCATTTGTAGGCTGCAACCTTGAGCATGACAGTGAATGTCATAAACAACTGTTAGTACTTGGGAAATAGAGCTTCAACAAAAATAAAATAGCTAGAGTACCCTTCACTCCAGGATACAAAGCATTTGTAGGTGTTCCATTTGGTTCAATACCATTTTGTGCTTTGGGGCAGTCTGCACCTTTACCATGCCTTCCAGCAAAGGCAAACATGACAGTGTAGCGAAATGGGAAAACAACTATCACGGAGAGGAAACTGCCTTTCACCTTCAAGAAAATAAGTAAAATATATCAAGATGATCAGGCAGCAGGCTCCTCAGACTACTCTTCCTTGCAAGATGGTGGCACTGATGGCGACTTAAAACATCTTTTTGGGAAATTAGTGGAAGAGTGGTTGTCATAGATAGCACAATTGATGGACTGTCTATGGAAAGGAGTTACTTCAAAAAGAGAGTTTGTAGCAAACCACTAAGACGAACATGGCTGAGAGGAGAATATCTGATCTGGAAGACACCTCAAGAAGCAGGATAAGAAGCTGTCCCAATTTGAGAAACTACTGGAGGTGGCAGTGGCCAGCAACGAAGACCTGGAATCCAGGTGAAATAATACCTAAATAATTGGTGCAGCAAAAACAACGAAGACAAGAAACTTGAAACCCTTGTGCTATCTCTCCTGGTGATTTCTTTTCAGTAGAAATTGCTTCTGTGAGCTTTTGGTAGTCAAAAGAGCATACCAGTTTTAGGTCTCTACCCACCACCCTAGAGCGGGCCCGTAATCCATTACTGCAAGATTATTAAATTATCAAAAAAACATACCTGACCACTGAAAGAGAAGGTCAAATTATTAGGGGATGGGGAATAGATAGTTTTTTTTTCTCTTACAGTTGACATGGTAAAGGAGTAGTTATTCTAATGAATAATTATGTGTTGTTTCACCATATGTTTAGGATTAATGATAACTAAAGAATATACCTTATTGTCCAAGGTAAGGTGTAAAAAGTGCATATTATGTTTATTACTGGTTATATACCAAATAGCGATGCCCCAGAATGTTTCACACAATTATTTGCAGTATATATTAAACTGGAAGCTGGCACGGTTTTCCAGGGCTGCAATTGTAACACAGTTGGAGCGACATAGAAACCAACCAAAACCTTCAGTGTGTGCACCAGTGGCTCCCCCAGGACACCTGCTAGGCTAGTGTGAAATCTTAGATTGATAGTACATCTGGAAAGTCTGACATATGTGACTATACATATTGTTCTTCAGAGCCTAACTCCACAACTAGCCTATTGGCTCTTATCCAAAGACACATGCTTTGGTGATGACAGACACAATGTTACCACATACGCTATCAAATTGGTACCTATATTGTTGAAAAGTAGAGGTACAGACTCCCTCCTGAGGCCCTATTTGGATCAGTAGTTAGAGCAGAGATTAAGTAGTCAATAACTGAATAGTTCATGAACAGTTCACTTTGCCTTCCATTGCTCTTCCTGGCCAGATGAGGGAGGCCTTTAAGACGTGCATTAGAACAATGAGTATAGCTCAGTAAATGCAGAGAGTGGTTCGGGAATATAAGGAGAGACAGGAGATTAAGTTATGTCAATAAGAGATAGGATATCAAAGTGCAGGCGGTACAGCTTCTCTTGGTCAATTAAAGTCTTAGGGGCCTAATAAACAACCCTGAATTGGTTGGAACACTTCAGCATAGCTGTATGAGAGGGCCATGATGTAACACTACTATGTGACCCAGGTGCAGCGTATTATAATTTGGTACAGGCACACAGCTCTCAGTTCCCACATGTTAGCAGAGGAGATAGCAGTCCACATATCCTCATTCTGAACCCAAACCATTAAATGAGCTAAAGTTATTGCAGTGTGTGGTTTGCATAAAAGTATACAGGTATTGGCATGAGTGCAAAACCAATTATGAATTATTCTTGTAGAGCATGAGAGAGATATAAGTTGTGATGTAGTGAATGACACACTAAACTTGTTTCGCTAAACGGCAAACATCTTCTGGGGCATTTTAAATATCTGCAGGAGATGTACCATACATCAGCCTTATAGCAAACTTTTGACATATATCAAGATGCAGACAGAACGTGTTGTCCGGGCCACTGATATGCCTGACTGGTTGCATGGAACTGACTATGAGGACTAGGGAAACAATGGTATTTATAAAAGTGGCTACTGTGCTAGTGTTTGACGTGAGAGGGACAGGAACTATTGTTCTTGGCAGTCAGGTCACTCCCCCCATATCTTGAAAACTTAGCAAATGGAAACCTCAGCTGATGAGTGCGCTTCAATTGTGAGTTGACAAACAAGGGTATCCAGACTAGTGAGGACTGGTGTGGTGGTTGGAGTTACAGAAGAGTTGCCTGCTGGGAGCAATAGTCAGCTCAGTCCCTCTACTACTCACAGTATAGCTATATTCTTCCACTAGGTGATCACACTTCACTTGGCAGTTTAGAAACATGGGTATTCTGGTAGTTGAACACTGGGCCGGTGTTTTGGAGTAGTTGTAACAGTGCCTGATATGAACTGTGGTCAGCTCTGGACAAGTGAAGAGTGGTCTGGTGGTTGGAGTTGCAGGAACAGGGCCTATTTTTAGGTGTACTTAGATAAGTGTCTGTACTACACACACTCTACCAATTATATCCTCCCAGATAAATGAAATTCCGTTGTGAGTTAACAGATAAGGCTATCTTTGCATTTGACCACTGGGCTTGTTTTTGTAGTCACAGAGACAGTGGCCCCTGACCTTGTCAGTCATGTCAGTCCCTCCACTTCCCACCACTTGCCATATGTTATCCTCCCAGGTGGGTGGAAGGCATTGGAGAGATTACAGACAGGTGTATTTGGGCCAGTGAAGTCTATGCTGTTGTAGGTAGTCAAAGACCCACAGCCTGCTGGTAGTTGCAGACGTCACTCTCTGTACTTCACAGACTGTTCAACTGTCATCCCCCAGGTGAGTCCACTTCAATTGGTCTTTGTTAATACAGAAGCGTAGTATCATGATGCCACTGTTGTAGTGTTTGCAGTTACAGAAACAGTGCCTGCTGGGAGCTGTAGTTAAGTCAGTCCCTTTACTACACACACAGCACAAATGGTACTCCCCATGGTAAGTAAAGCTCACTAGTAAGTTGATATATAAGTGTTTTAGGTCAAAGCCACACTGGGCTAATGGTCAGAGTTACAGCAACAGTGCCTTGCTGGGATCTGGAGTTATCCCAGTCCCTGTACTACACAAGTGCAAATAGTATCCCCACCAGGTGAGTAAAGATCATTAATCAGTTGATACACAGGTGTGTTTGATCAAAGGCACACTGGGATAATGGTCAGAGTTACAAAAACAGTGCCTGCTGGGAGCTGGAGTCAGCTCAATCCCTTTTCTACTCATACAGTACAGATGGTATCCCCCCAGGTGAGTACACTTCAATTATGATTTGCCAAAAAGATGTCTTTGGACAGGTGGACACTGGGCAGGTGAGTGGGGTAACAGTAAATGTGGCCCAAGGTGACTAAAGAGCATGCATGATCTTACATTTTAGTGAGCCTTTTAGCGTTGTAAATTAAAAGACTCCACTCTCCCAGGTGTTCTTGTCAAGCTCTTAGGATGCAGGATGGCAAGAACTTCTCCTCCCAGGGATGGAGCAGTAATGGGGCACTGAGAGGTCCACCGCTAGGTTTTCTTGGACTGTGGCTGGTGCTCGGGGACCATGGAACTGACCATGCAGACCATGGGTCCTTTCACCTCTTCTTGATGTCCTCCTTTGTCCACAGGGTGGTGCCTACAGCATTCACTCTGTCTACTTTCCTGGTCCACATTTCCTGTTTCCTACTGAGAGCACTATGTTAGAATTGCGCTCCAAACACATATGTCTGTACTCTTATTATCTCATCCACCATGACCCTTAACTCCTCATCTGTGAAACTGGGATTTTTATAACGTGACCTGATGGAGAAAAACATAGAAAAAAGGGGTGATGGTGACCTGATTGACAGGGGTGTGTAATAGGGGGTGAATGGTCAAGGGTGTGTGCAATGGGTGGTACGGGATGGGGAAATGTATGAGGATGAGTTGTCTCTATGCTGTGCAGGTGTGTCCAGTGTGTCAATGTGTATCAGTTTTGTTCCTTTCAAAATCCACCAACGGGCAGTGGTGTATAGCTTGGCAGACTGCTAACCGCTGTGGTTCAGACTGTTATTGGCTGGTGGCAATGAGCGGCTGCCACGGCAGCTGTGTTCTTCTAATTTGCTCGGTGGTTGGTTGCAGGGCTGGTGGGAAGAGAGGTCGGACCGCCATTGTCCCGACCACCGTTCTGCTGATGGTTAGGCATTTTTGGTGGGTGTGTGGGGGTCTTGCCTATGTAACTTGTAATAGGGCGGTGTGGAAGACAGCCAACATGGCCTTTTTTTTTTAAGCCGCCAACATGGCAGTCTTGACCGGCACCTGCCAAACTCATAATGAGGCCCTATATCTCTGTCCACTCCCACCCTGATCATAAAGTGCCACAATTTATTTATTTTTACCCGGTCAAAGGCCTAGGTAAGGTCCATGAAAACCAGGTGAATGGAACTGGGGAGGGCAATAGTATATTTACTCAAGACCATACATAAATTCAGGCAGTGGTCCACCCTGGACCTACAAGAGTGAAAACCATACTGGACATCTGCTAAAATATTCTTCTCTGCAGCCAAATGCTCGAGCCCGTCCAGGATAACACGTCCTAACACCTTCACCACAGAATCTAGGAGGGAGATAGGCCTATAACAATGCACACTATCCCCAACCCCCTTCTTAAATATGGGCACAATAATAGAAGAAGCCCAGGTACATAGAGGGCGCTCACTCACTGCGGTATTTAACACTGATGTCAGAACAGAAGCCCATATTTTAACATTGTTAATAAATAGATAAGGAGGAATTACATCGGGCCCAGGTGCCTTGTGCTTGTCAAACTCACTATCCCGCTTTCTACCTTCTCCTGGCAAAATCATAAATATGAGGCTCCCTCACCCACAGGCTCCATACCTTGAACACCACCATCAATAGATGACTTATGAGCTTCTTCAAAGTATGAGACCCAGGCAGTGCTTAATTCGTAAATAAAAAGGTGCCGGTGCCCAAAGCCCTCCTCTTAAACATGCGGCTGCTGCAATTAAATGTGCGAACACGGAATACTGAGGCGGCGTAATCCTGAAGCCACCTCGGATCTCTTCAGTCCATTGAAAGCCACTCCCTGGCCCTTCAGATAACAACTGCAGCTTTCTGCTCTCTCCCTTTGTAACGCTTTTTCGTTTTTCTCTTCCTATGTTTTTGCCAAATGTGTCTTTTGCTCGCAGCAAATGCTTGAGGCGGAAGACTTAGCGCCGGCCCTCATAAATAAGTGCCTGTGCTCAGCACTGGAAAAAACAAGCACAATTTGAGCACTGGATCCAGCTATCCTCAGTGATGTGAGACCTAATGGAGGCAACATTATTGGGTGCCAAAAACGGGCTGTTCACTACACTTCAAAATCTAAAGCTAATTTTCATCCTGCATGCTGTTAAATCACCCCCCCCCAGGCAGCATCCTTTAAAATGTTCTTCCTCCGGGTTAATTCTAACCTATCCAGTTTGCGGCACCTCCTGACAAAAGCCAAATCCTTTGGCTTGAGGTTCATCTCCCCCTTAAGATTCTTAAGTGCCTTAGAACAGCCGTTATCAAACTATTTGGGCACATTAGATGTATGTAAAGTTGTCCCCCTCCCCCCAAGAAGGCAAATATGCAATCAGAGATTGTGAGAGTGTGAATTTTCTAATATGTTTATTAATGATTTTAGTATACTAATTACATGATTAATTTATGTGTAGGTGACTTTTGAAAATGGTTGCCACAGTTTATTTCTGTTCCTAACTGAGCAAAATTCTAACTAAATGTTGTAGTTATTTTCATAATTCAATGCTTACATAAAAGTGTATTTGATGCTTTAATAGATGTGTCCACAGCTACCCATAGTGGGTTGCTGCATTATGTCTCACAAGGCCATGTTTAAATGAATTTTTTAATAAGTTGAATGTTCTATTGTTTGAGAATGTTACTGATACGTGGTTTCTTCCTCGAGGATGGAAGTGAATGTAGCAAGTGAGAAAGTTTCTTCTGAGGAAGAGAAGTTTAGACAAGATGAAACAATGGAGCTACAGACGAGACAGAAGAAGAAAAGTTACTGTTGAGAATATATCCTAGTTAATGTGACGTTATCGTATTTTAGGTTATCAATTAAAATTACTATTGGCTAAAACGTAACCACCTCATTGACTGACCAATCATAAGCTTTTTGAAGATTAGTATAACAACTTGAGCAGGATTTATAGTTAGTTAGAAGATGCTAGACTTTAGATCGAAGTCGTTAGATTCCAGAGTTCCTGCTGATGGTCCAGGTCATATTAGCTGTGAGGGTTTAGCTGGTGTTAGGCCCGATTCTTCTGAAGACATACCTGATGGTGTCCCCTTGCTGAAGTAGTCTGTATGTTGTTATCGATTAAGGTAATGTATGCAATTGTTTGTTATATGTGTTACTTTTGCTTTGCAGGTACCAGCTGCAACTTAAATTCTGATTGCTGCATACTAATAATGTTTTTTTATAAATAACCCAAGTTAAAAGAGATTTTTTTTTTTATTTGTGTTTCTAAATTCTTTTACATGAAGCCTAACATGTTTATGGTTAGTGGAGGTATTAATACTGAATTCTCAAGATTTATAGATACTTCA
Organism: Pleurodeles waltl; assembly: GCF_031143425.1. Taxonomy (NCBI): domain Eukaryota; kingdom Metazoa; phylum Chordata; class Amphibia; order Caudata; family Salamandridae; genus Pleurodeles; species Pleurodeles waltl. The sequence continues at coordinate 51,854,467 of NC_090446.1, read as the reverse complement.
AGCTAAAAATAAAATGTATATAAAGTTAAGTAAATACAACATTTTTTATATTTTATTAATGAAAAGATGTACAGCATGTGGCATGTGTATGAATTCAATTTTAATTTTCTATTGTTTAACATTCTTTAATTGTTTAACATTTTATACATTTGTATACACATTGTTACACTATTATTAAAACATTTTGACAGTACATATTAAATAAAGATATATATTTTATATTATTATTTAATTTATACTTTACAATTGTTTACATTTTATTACATCATGTTTCAACATGCTTTACATCTTTAATAACGTTTTACTTTTTTCTATATTTTTTTCAAATTTTTTCAATATTTCCCATTGATTTTAAAGGAAAGATAGTCTTTTTAGTTTCATTTAGTGGATTCTTTACTGATACCTTCTACTCTGCCTCCTACTTGTGTTATTTTTATAGTCTATTTTCCCAGAACCAGATCACTGTAAGATGCAGCTTTTCATCGGAACAGGTAAGTCATTTTTTAAGGATTTTTGAGGGTAGGGGGTTAGGGAGAAGTCTACAAGTTTGTTGTAGTGTTGTTTGTGGGGTTTTGCATATATTTAGAATTATTATTGTAATTATGTTTCACTAGTTTGTCATTTTGGTTTTCCATACACTATTTTAGTAATGTGTTGCTATATAATTCAACTTGTGTAATGTTAGTAATACTTTGATGATTAACTGTTATACATATATGTATTTTTTGGAAATGTACCTTTAATTGTGGGTGTGTTTTTGTAAATTTGCTTTTGTTTTTTTTTCTCTGAAGTGATATAATTTGCAGCTTCTGCCCTTGTATCTGAAAGTAGTAAACTGGATAAATTAATATAATAATTTCAAGTCTGTACATATGTGATTCACATGTAATAATATGCAATTATTTCTAGTTTGTATACTTAAATGTATGTCTTGTTTAGATGTTTCACATAGTTTTGCAGCTTTTACACTGGTGGTGTTCTATTGTGGAGCAGATGTTTTCTTTTCTGTTGGTAGAAAAAAATGCTCCATTTGAAATATTATTTGGTTGCTAGTTTCTAGAACTTGAGGCCGTTAAGTTTATTTTTGCATGCTATTTGGGTTAGTTTACAGTTTTTAAAATGTATGTATACTTACTTTCTTATATCTTTTTGCTAGTTTGTGATAGTTGTTATTTTTGCCAGTTTATCAGTTTATCATGTTGTAGTTTTTTCTTTTAGGTAGTATATGTAAAGATATTTAGGGCCTGATTACGACTTCGGCGGAGGGGATTATTCCGTCCCAATGTGACGGATATCCCTCCTGCTGTATTACGAGTTCCATATGATATAATGGACTTATAATTCGGCAGGCGGGATATCCGTCTCATTTGGGACAGAGTAATCCCCTCCGCTGAAGTCATAATCAGGCCCATACATTGGTAAGTGTTTGAATATTTATTTGCTTTTTTTTAAGTACAATAACATTTACATTTTTGTATAAATGTAAGTTTTACTTACTTGCTTAGGTAGTTGTACAGATATTTATATTTCCTGCTAGTTGGTCTGGTGAGTGAATCCATCAGAGTTTTATTGTCTTGCGGCGTTTATTATTTTTGAAGTAGTTAGTTGTTTAAATAAGTGTGCTTTTCATACCATTGATTTAATTGTTTCTTTATTTTCATTGTTTATAGTTTTATTTTAATGGTTGGTTTAGTTTTAGTTTGAATTTGTTGTATTAGCTGAGTCCTTCTATGGTAAATGCTAATTAAGGATGCACCTTTTATTGCACAATATAAAGTTTGATAGTTTTGAATTTAAATGTATTTAGATATATATTTATTATTATTCAGGTTGGGGGTTAAATATTTATAGTTAAAGCAAATTGTTTTGAGAGTTGTATTGTTAATAGTTTAATTATATCATTCATTGGTGTGTATGGTAAGTATTTTGTTGATGTAATATATTTGTAATTTATTTAAATATGTGTATAAAATGTTTTTTAAAGTAATTGAATTATGTTAAAAGGTTGTTTTTTACATTCATTACTGATTGATAATGTTGGCAATTATATTTTAGTCAATATTGTGTGACTCAATATGTTTGACATTTATATTTTTATTTAAAGGTAACAATATATTTGTTTCTGATATTTTTATTTCTGATATTGCAAAAAACAGATATTTTTAACAACAATATTTGTGCTCTCGATTTTTGTTTTTAAGTATAGGAAGTCAGTATTTTTGTTATTGATATGTAATTTCTTAAGTTTTTGTGTTTCAATATTGTTTGCATCAATATTATGTCAGTGATTCATGCAGAAACCACTCGAAAAACATCTGGAGTTGAGCTTCTTGAAGGCATTTGCATATGTAGAGGAGGCTGATTTCCCAGTGGTCCTCATTATTTTCCACGATACACAAGCTTTCTTACCAGCCAAGATAATATGGTCTCTCGATGGCTGCAGGGACTGTACGTTTCCCTTGGGGAAGCTGACCCGAAGGGCTCTGAAGAGATACAGCAGCCTGGATAATACATTTTGATTAATAGTCACCACTCTGCCTACCCATGAGATGCATAGATATCTCCATCTATGAAGATCCTTTTTATAGCATCAAGCAGGCAGCAGTGTAGAGCTCGCAGTATTACAGAGTAATACAGACACCTAGGTATGTGACCTAGTTATTAGTAGTCTATTGCAATGGAGTCATAGTTGATAACCTTTTTTTCACCCCTGAAGACAGGTCCATACTGAGCATCTCAGATTTGTCTTGTTTCACCTTGAACCCCAATACTTTCTGGAATGTCTCCTTTCCTGAGTTTTAATCCTGCAAATAAGACATTACATGAGGAATCCGTTTTTAACACACTGAATCCAAAGCGTTTCGGATTTTTTACATGCCTTTACTCCTGAATAAAAATGGGTGAGTTTGAGCTTCCAGTTTGAGAGTGTGATAAGTATCAGTCAACTCATAATTCAGATCACACTGGAATTAAGTCATGAAAAGAGAGATTGGTGTAACACAACAATGCAATAACATGCATTTGAAGCAGAACCAATATAGGCAAAGTTACATCCTTCAATGCAGGAATAATAAAGTCACGAAATGATGGTAAGGATGTGAATGTAATTTTTAAGTGACCACAGGCCAGCCCTAGGCATGTGTCTGTCATAAATGGAGATGTTCAGCTGTTGATCAAAGAAGGAAGATGGTCAATGTTTCAGAGACCAAGGCCACCTTCACATGTTCTGGGCTGAACTACATTCCCTGTGCAAACAAGTATTGCACAGTGATCTTAACTGCCATATGTGTGATAATCATCACACCTTTGCAGTTTTTCCCTGATAATTTTGGTAAGATTAAACCTTATATTATTTTTTAATTTATTGTAATAATATTTCCCAACATTATATTTTTGTAGTATATATGGGCCAGATGTAGCAAAGGTATTTCCCCATTTTGTGTCTATGGGAAAAAGTGTTCGTACATATGGCCCTATGTATCTTAATGTTGTTATTTTAAGAATACTATATTACTGTAGTAGAGACTTTGATAGTTTTATACTTTCCATATTGCTTAATGTCAATATTTTGCTAGTAGATTTTGTACAATAATATTTTGGTACATAGATATTTTTGTAGTGGATATTAGGACTGGAACCCATGGATGGGCACTCTCAAGTTAGGGGCAGTAGTGTATATTCCCAACTCCCGTCACTGCTCTCTACTCACCCATGCAACCATCTATTCATTCATTAATGCATCTAGTTGTTGACTTTTTTTTATCCATCCACAATCATCCACAATTACCCACTCACATACCCACTCACATAACCCTAATTTTCTCTAAGTGGTCTTTCTGTATATCACCGGACAAACATAAATATAAACTCAACCACCTATTTTCAGACTTTTTCAATGTTAAAAAGCTATTGGCACTAGACACTACAATTAACATGTTCCAGTTGGTGCTTCTGTGAATTTAAACTGAAGATGCCACTTGTACTGCTATTTTCCAACCATACTACACTATCCAGCCAAACATAACTGAACACTTAAAAATAACTCTTCCTGAGGAATCAGTTTTCTCAAACTTGGTTGAAATTAGCAAAGCATTCGAAAGATGTGTGTCCTGGAATTCTATAGTAATGCAAGCATTTACTTATTTAGTGAAACAGAATGTAAAAAAATCACAAAGAGAACTAATCAAGTGCAAAAGCCCCATATTACCATTATCTCAGTTTGTCTAGAGAGCTCTGTGAGACACAATGTATACAGTATCCCCACAAATAGCACAACCCCATGTGACAGCCGATCTTTGGGGGCTGGGGTTGTCACACTACTGGGTTGAGATCTAACATGACAGCTGGACCACGTATGGGACAGTCTATCTTTTAGCATAGATTAGGAGGGACTAGGTCCATAGCCAGGAGTATATATTCCATACTGGTAACACTAACAGCACTTAGGGACACATTTTCCAGTATTCTTGTCTCTGAGTCCTTTTTCCTGGTGGCAAGAATGGGATTGGGACCCTTTCTCCTTTGAACCGTTTTAGGGGCCTTGAGAAAATGCCATAGTTTTAATTTTATTTCCCCTCTCTTTTCCTATTGGGTACATTGACCACCCTTTTGGAAGTCCCCTCATGACGCCTTCTTAGACACACTGGTGATGACCCAGAGATATGCCTCCTCAGCTGGCTTCCTGGTATTAGCAAACCAACTATTCACTAGGTGTTGGCACAGCTCTTCAAAGCAAATATTGAGCATGCATTCCTTCAAAATTAGGTTGTAGAACCCAGTAAAATCATCCAATTTACTGCCCCTCACTCAGCCCTTCAGTGGCTTGCTGGCATAATCTAGGAAGCCCACTTAGTAATGGTTAGGGAGTTTATGACTGTCCCTGAATCTCTGATAGTACTTCTCAGGGTCAGGCTAAATTTAGCAACACGTATGTAGGAATGTGTTATGTGGGCATGTGTTCCCACAAATTACCTCACCTGTATTCCTCTAGGACCTTGTGCATCCTGAGAGCAAATTCAAATGCAGCAAACTAATTGTCTGTATCATCTCCTTTCACATAGTTGGACACCAGCACCTTGAGTATGCAGACTCTCACCTCTCCAGCAGACATGGTAGGTACACTGCCACCGTTACTGCTGGGCCCTGAAGCTTGCCTTTCCTTTAGCTCCAGCTCCCTCATGTTCCAACAGTATTTTCTGTCAGTCGAAGCCCTCTCAGCCTTTTTCTCTGCCAAGACCCTCTGAGCCTCAGCCTTCTTCTCTGGCAGGACCTCTCAGTCCCAGCCTTCTTTTCCTCAACCTCCACTTACAGGTTGCCCAACTGCACCTTGGGCTTTCTCACCTCCCTCCTTCCCTTCAACTGCTCTGGCGACAGGTTCGTGGAAGACACACTGCTCCCCGCTTCACTCTGGGTATCCTGTTTCTCCTTTAGGGGGCAGTTGGGCCATCCCTACAACCTACAGTCCCTCTCTGGGACCTGATCCTCTTCCTCATTCAAGTCCATCCCATCCTCCGCAGAGTCATCCCCTACTGTCTGTGTCTGCAACCTCTTAAATTCCTCATAGGCCAGGAGGTCTATATGTAGATTCCCTTTGGAAGCTTAGGGCACTTTAGTTTAGAAAAGAAAGAATAATGGAAAACTACGAAGAATTTAAAAAGTCTTGAATTGCTATCAAACTATTTAACTGGGATTTTATGTTACACAAATGACTGCATGGCACTGCACAAATACAAGTCCCGAGTCACACCACTGAATGCCAATATGAGAATTTTGGTTGATTGTTGAGTAGTGTGTGGACCCTAGTCAAGCCACAATCGCTTGCAGGGTAAACCCCAAAATGTCACTAAATCAACCTGTGGTTAACACTGGGTAGTTTGGCACAGAAAGAAATCAGGATAAATTTAGATTTAGAGGTAATGTGAATAGTACTTATGCAGCACACAAATAGTAATGAAGTGAAAGTAAAATACTAGAAAGATTCTACACCAATTTCGACAAATTAAGTACATGTTGGTAAACCATTTAACACTAAAACAACACACATCCAATCAGTAGAACTGGAGTTATGAAGTTTTACATTTTTGATAATTAGTGCCTAAAAGATCAAAGTGCGGACATCTAATCATGGAAGACCAGGCCAAAGTCGAAAAATATGACTGACTGCGAAAGAGAATGTTTTGGATATAAGCAGTGGCTTGGGCCCAGTCACTGTTTCCTTTCAGACTTTTGGGAAAATGTTTTGGGAAGGTAAATTCCAGTTGGGGCATGGAGCAGGGGGTGTCCGAGGAGGAACTGTCAGCATCAGGAGGCCTTGAGTTAAAGCTTCAGTGAACATTTCTATGTTCAGACTTAGGGCCTGATTTCTCATAGGAAATAATGGGATTTATATTTCAGTGGATGGGATACCCGTCACTTTTGTGATGGAGTAACCCGCTTGCCCAAATCTAAATCAGGCCCAAGTCTCTTTTTTGGAAGTCAAAAAATCTCCAGTGGGACTAGGCAGAGGGCTGTAGCCAAAGACAGTTCACCAGGTCTGGATCCTCCTTTGTTGAAGGACCACTGAACTGGATATGCTGCTGCAGGGAAGAATACAGAAGAAAAGCTGCAAAGTCAATCTGGCCAGCAATGCACCTTAGGTGGATAGGCAACCAGGTTGGTGCCAAACTCCTCCTGGTTCTCAGAGCAAGTATTGGACAAAACATTTCTAAGTCCTCATTTTTGGGATTTGTCCATCTGGGCACCGTTAACACCTCAGCCATGGGTCCAGGACTAGTAGAATACCACTTGGGCATTCAGGACTTACTCAGGCCGGGTCCAGGTGTGGAATCAAGATGGTGGAAGCCTTCTGTGTCCCTTTGGTTTTGAACAGGAGGCCGGCAAATTCACTGTAGGAGTCACTCTGGCAGCCCTGGGTTCAGGTGAGGATGCAGGGTGCAACAGCAGGGCTGGCCTCAAAGGGTTCAAGGCAGGCTTCAGGCAACAAAGTAGTCATTCCAGGTACAACAAAGCAGCCACATAGAATGCTCAGCAGGTAACAGCAGCAGGCAGTCCTCCTGCATGTCAAGGAGTGAACTGAAGACTTGGTGTCCGAGGTCCTATTTTTATACGCTAGTGCACTACTTCTGGAAGGAGGGAGAAGCTTCTAGACAGGGTCTTTGAAGTGCATGAAATTTCCTGAGTTCCCTGCCCTGGCTCCATGCTGGGTGCAATAACAATGTGGAGATGCTAGGTCCCTTATGTGAAGGCAGAGCCTATTCACTTGCCAGTGGGGCTGTGCGAGCTCCCCCCCACCCCATCCTGCCAGCAGATGGCAAATTCAGGCACAATAAATCCCTCTGTTGTGTGACGGTCTAGAAGGATTTACAAAGTCTTTCAGTTACACCTAGTTATGTGGCCCAACACAGGTTGCAGACACAAAAGGGCTAAAGGCAGAAAAATTATAAACTTTCTAAAAAGCTGCATTTTTCAAATTATAATCAAAACACTGACTTCACCATTCAATAGGGTTTTTCATTATAATGCCAAAGACACCAAACATGAAATAGGCTTCTTGCTCCCAATTAGAAATAACAGCTTATCAAATGTGATAAGGAATCTCCAATGTTTATCCTATGCAGGGATAGGCTTCTCAGCAGTGAAATATAGATTTAGGATTTTTCCACTACCAGGACATGTAAAACTAAAATGTTAATGTCCGACCTTAAATTTACAAGGCACCCTGCCATATGGGCTATCTAGAGACTTCCTTAGTTGTGCCCTATATGTAATAAAAGAGGAGGTTAGGGCTTGGCAAGGAGTTTTTATTGCTAAGTTGACATAGCAGTTTGAACCTGTATTCAGGCTGCAGGGGCAGGCCTGGGACATGTTTTAACTTGCTACGTAAGTGGGTGCCACAATAAGTGCTGCAAGCCCACTGGTGGCATTTAACTTAAAGGCCCAATGCATATGATATACCACTCTAAAAGGGACTTATATGTACATTAAATGTGCCAATTGGGTATACACCAATTTAACCCTGTTTTAGGGGAGTGATCCCACAGAAATATGTCCAGCAAAAATGGAGGCAGAGAGGCAAAACGTTTGGGGAAAGTGCGCCCTAGGGCTGACAGCTCATCAAGGTCCTGTTACTATGGTGGTCATTCTGACCCTGGCGGTCTTTGACCGCCAGGGCGGAGGACCGCGGGAGCACCGCCGACAGGCCGGCGGTGCTCCAATGGGGATTCCGACCGCGGCGGTAAAGCCGCGGTCGGACCGGCACCACTGGCGGGGTCCCGCCAGTGTACCGCGGCCCCATTGAATCCTCCGCGGCGGCGCAGCTTGCTGCACCGCCGCGGGGATTCCGACCCCCCCTACCGCCATCCAGATCCCGGCGGTCGGACCGCCGAGATCCGGATGGCGGTAGGGGGGGTCGCGGGGCCCCTGGGGGCCCCTGCAGTGCCCATGCCACTGGCATGGGCATTGCAGGGGCCCCCGTAAGAGGGCCCCTACATGTATTTCACTGTCTGCTGCGCAGACAGTGAAATACGCGACGGGTGCAACTGCACCCGTCGCACAGCTTCCACTCCGCCGGCTCGATTCCGAGCCGGCTTCATCGTGGAAGCCTCTTTCCCGCTGGGCTGGCTGGCGGTCTGAAGGCGACCGCCCGCCAGCCCAGCGGGAAAGTCAGAATTACCGCTGCGGTCTTTCGACCGCGGAACGGTAACCTGACGGCGGGACTTTGGCGGGCGGCCTCCGCCGCCCGCCAAGGTCAGAATGAGGGCCTATGTCTTAGTGGATGCTGCATACATTAAATAAGAATCAAAGGTGTTAAACAAATTAGTCTGTCACATAAATAAAATCCAAATGAGTTAAAACGTGTTACCCGAGTTGCCTGTTGAGTTCTTCCATTTACATTCTTTTGCAGCGCTCTTCTTGTGTAACCCGTGGGCTGCTGCAAGAGAAACATAGAGTTAGAGCAGGCAGTAACAATTAGAGCGGACAGTATATTTATATGTGGCAAGGTAGTTCAAATATAGGAAAACATTCTTCATCGTAAATAGTACGTTTGATACCACTTGTGCAGCAACTGAGCCTCCACATCTTCTTTAGCTACAACATTCATCACTTTATTATGCTTCATGGTCCATTGTGATTTAGAGCTTACCCAGATGACTTCAAAACATAATAAGCCAATGTATCAAAGGTGTTTTTTTCAAACATTGTTTTGGTTTAGTCTTGATGTACTTTTGCCATAGGGCAAACAAATGAAGTGCAAAGGAAGGACAAAAGGTGTTTCTCCACAGACACAGAGCCTCGCCTAAGACAAAGTTCTGAGCCTAATTTAGTTGGCCCAAGATGCCTCGTCCTAGGGTTGGCAATGCCCTGCACGGCACCTGCATTCTCAGACATTCTTGAGAATGACTTTGGCACTATATGCAGGTGAATTGGTTGCAGGCTTGGCCCAATGCCCAGCCTTCAACCCATTGCTCGATGAGCTCAGTAATAGCAAAGCACTGAGAAATCTAAAGAGAGAACGGCTCTCTGCAGCATGCTTTAACTTTGGTAAGAAACTAAAGAATTTGAATGACAAATTTGTTAAAGAGCCATTGAGCCTCATTATGAGGCTGGCGGGCCGACCATTTGCCCCCTACAGCCCTTTGGTGTGAAGACCACCACGTACCTGAAGATCTTTACACCGGACAAATTTTAAGTGTCCCACTGCGCTGACCAGCGAGCTGGTCAGCCCTGTGGGAATTGTGCAACAACATTGTTGTCGGGTTTTAATCGAACCAGCGGTAATACTGCAGCACTCAAGGTGCCCCAGCACCTTTGAAACAAGCACTGTCTGCACAGCAGACAGTACACATTTTAAGTGATAGGGTGCTAGGGGCAGGGCTAGGGTGGGGGGGCCTAGCACTGCCCATGCCATATGCATGCGCAGTCCAGGGGCCCCCATGTGGCACCCTTCACCTGCTTTCCGCCAGCCTTTTCATGGTGGTTGAACTGCCATAAAAAGGCTAGCGGAATACGAGCTTGTAATCAGCATGGCGACGCCGAGTTGAGCACCGTCATAGCTGAACTCCTAGACCACTGTCAGCCTGTTGGGAACATTCGTAATGAGGTGGTCGGATCACCATAATTGTGGCGGTCCGACCTCCTCTGCGAGGTTGGCGGCCTTCATACCGCCAGTCTCGTAATCTGGCCCATTATGTTTATTTGTTATGTTTTTGTGTTTATAAAGTTTGTTCTAAGAAAACAGAGAAATTCCCCTTAAAGTCCATTGAGGGGACATTCTGATTGAGTTTAAAAGTTTTAAAAACGTGGATCTGATTCACAAAAGTATTTATGTATACATGAAATAGTGCAACAATCACACTTGTTTACATATTCTGCCCATAAAGTCCTTTGTACTTTTACATGCCTTTGAGGATTGGCCCCAAAAATTCTAAAATGGGGATAGACTGAATATTCAAAGCAACATTCATATGCATTTAGTACAAATAAAAATGATAAGCCCTCTTTGCACTTTTATTAACGTACTCCCTATTAGTATAAAGATAGCACATTCCTTTCAGTTTGCATAAATGTAGATGAATATGTCCTGAACAGTAACATTGCATATCCATTTTAGGTGTTTGAAGTCCCTCTACACAGGCAAGAAAAAGTACCACAAGAGTACTCCTTTACATATTCCAAACTGCTTCTGTGGATAGGTTTTACAGATATTTGCATGTTTTGAAAGACTGCGCAACCATTACTCCATCAACACACTGACCTGACATCACACATTATGTCAGGGACAACATCAAAATGAAATTATAAATGAAATTATAAATGGTAGCACCAGTGAAACCACATATTATATTACTATCAACATCATCAATTGCATTGTGAAGTAGGTTACAACTCACGGACCAAAGAGTTCAATGTGTTTGGTCTGAGACATTTTCAGATAGATTCTTGGTACAGGTCAGGCTCTTGGTCACACCTTGAGCACTGTAATGACATACCCCAGAGTTCATGACCACAAAAAAAACTAGGGTCTATTTTAGGATGCAGCCAACAGACTGTAGACTCTGACCCTGGGCTTTGACCAGACTCTTTGTGCTTCATCGCTTCTCCTAGAGCCCACTGTACTCAATATTTGGTTACAGTCAGGAAATTTGAAAAAGGGACTGGCCTTAGCACAAGCCTTGTGCTCAGAACTACTTCCACCACAAAGGAGATTTACAAAAATATATAAATGAATTAGCACTAAAATTGTTAACTATCTAAATATTCATTTTACTATTTACTAAGCACATTAACCAAACTTGCATTCTATCAACAATATTTCTGGGGGTATTACTTGAGCCTGAGTGAAATGGCAACTTTCCCTTAAGCTCTGTGAAGCCTGTTGCAATTCTTGCAGTACAGAGCTGCTCCTGGACACTTCTAGTGATGTACTCATCTCATAGAGTCCGCAGTGAACCAATCAAACAAGTGCATCACAGATGTAAATCCTGTGCTGGGACTTCAGAACTTTTTTGGAACCAGCTGCTCCATGTCTGGAGGATTCAAGATGGCTGGCCACAACTAGTACGAGCGTGGCAGCAGGGGTGTGGCTTCAAAGCTCTTATGCCTGCTCGATCATTTCCTATCCCTGCAGAGGGCATCTGCATGAACTTGGGTTTTGGTGTTCTTCTTACTGCCTTAAGCAGATGTCCTGCTAGGACATTGCTACATCCTCCTCCTGCTTGATCTGTTTTAAGCTGATCCTGCATAGCTCATTGTCTTATTTGCTCAATTATCTCTTGCTACTTGGACATGTGATCTGTACCCTTTTCAATTTAGGCTATTTTGTGACCAATACAATTACTTTGAGCCACTTATACTTAAGCCTGGTGCTATAATGTGCTCAGATATGTGCCTACATTCAAAGCAATTATATTCACAACTGAGTTATGCAGTTCCAGCTAAGGAACTGGTTGGCTGTGGGAAGTACTTGACCCAATTTGTTTCAATATCCTATACCATGGTGTGCTTCCTTGTAGGTTCTATCTGTGGTGGAGTGTTTGTGCGACCCTGAATTTCACAATGCTGTTGTCTTTCTCTGAGGCTCCAGAGGGATTTTGCTTGTATGACTGAATTTTGCTATTAATGGGTTCAGGAATTCTTTGTCTCTCAAAATGTTGGGCTTTAAAACCTCCAAAGAAAAATAACCAAAAGGAACTCTCAAACATACCAAACAAGAACTGATTCTTTAGCAGCAAAGGACAAAATGGATGACTCCTCCATCCTTGAGACCATCTTAAAAAAAGTGAAATTAAATACATTATATTGAGCAAAGTACCAAAACCAACACAGATGCACTGCAGGTGGAAGTTGCTGGTATTCGGAAAGATCTCAAGGTTCTGACATCAGGTTGATGAGTGTGGAGGGATTAATCAACTTGGTGAAACAGTTCAACAAATTAGATGTGTTAATCTCCTCTCTCAAACTAGACATTAATGTTTTGGAGGACCAGATTTGAAGGAGGAAACTCAGAATCTTCTTCCTTCCATAGGGTATTTTGCTGATTTCTTTCCTCTAATACTGGACCCTGAATATGGTTAACATTATTTTATCTAAAGACTTTGATCTAGAGCCTGCTCATAGGGTTCCTACTTTCAGAAACAACAATTTGTCCTCCCTGAGAACAATGATTTTCAAACCATTATTATGCAAACAGCACACTGAACTGATTCTTGCACACAAGAGAAGCATTAATCCCTTTCATGGCATGGGGCAAAGATCTTTATGTCTGAAGACTACATGAAAATCCATAGGAAATGCTTCCTGATGCTCAGAAAAAGAATTATTGTCAAATCTTCAACATGCTTAAATTGGCGCACCAAAATTCAAAATAGTATTTCAAGGGGAAACATTGTCTCCATGGAGCCAGCTGGCTTGGGGTCATTTTTAGAAAATAAATCTGAAACTCTGATGGTTGCGAACAACATTATTACCTGATATGATAGGCATAGCAGATCCACAGATCTCCTGCTTGAGATGGTTTCCCTTGTGAACTGAAGTATTGGATGCTTTCCCATCATTGTCTTTTTTTTTACATAACTTTCTAATTCATAGCTCAATGTTGTTGCTCTGTTTCCTGATGTTATAATCGTGTTGCTTTACAATGTTGTCAATATTTATGCTGTTATTGTGCTGATACGTACTACTTTCCACTATTCATGAAGGTTTAAACTTGTTAATGTTTGCACCTTGCTTTATTTTGCAGGACTATGTACTTTGATCTTACCGTACAATATTAATGCTCACATGCACTCGCTTCTTCTATACTGTCTCTCCTTTTTATACCCGCATATATTACTTTGCCTGCTTACAATGATTGCTGCTGATGATCTTGTTATAGCTGTCCATTGGCCTAATTCATTTGTCGCTAGTTCTATACATTGCTTGGGTGATAATAAGAACCTACTGGAGACTCTTGTTTTATTATACCATTGTTTTGTGGGGGAGCTATTCCCACTCGGGTCCTCACTAGTCCTGTTCGATGACCTTGTCCCTTTTTCAGACACTCCATTCTTCTGTGAGATAGGCTATTGCTCTTATATGATTGGTTCCTCTCAATTTTATATTTTACCTTTTTTTTTTTTTTTATATTCTCTGAGCGTTTTACTTTTGGTGCTTCTGGGACTTTGGGACTTCACGCTTTTCTGTGGGTTAGGCCATTGCTCTTAAATGTTTGGTTCCTCCTAATATGTGTTTTCTTGCTTATTCTCTGAATTTACATTTTGGTACTTCTGGCTACTTTTTTACGTTTATTTTCTGATCTGCCCATTTGGTAGTCATGGGTCCTGGCTCTTTCTGTGGGTTGCTTTTTGTCTCAACACCTTTTCCTATTCTTACATTCAGCATATTGCCATCACTACTGGGGTTTATTCACTGCCATCACTATGTAATCTTCTTTACTGCAAAGGTTTGAACCATCCTGTGAAACACTGCAATTTTTTGATTGTTGTAACAAACTTGAAAGTGACATTGTTTTCTTATGAGAAGCTGAAATAGGTTACAGAGAGGTGCATTCCATGGTTAGTGGCTTGGTTCAGGATTGGCACACTGCCCTACATCTAGTAAGAAAAATAGTGTACTCACCCTCATCCTCAAAGCCTCTGGGCTATTTATTATTTCATCAGAGCATGATGATCAGAGCTAGTTGCTCAGCTGCAAAGTGGCAATTTAGAATTATACACTCTGAACATTTGCACTCCCAATAGAGAAATTGATCAATTTTGGTCTGCTTTGAAATTCAATCTTGCTTCTCTTCCTCTTGCAGCTCAAATAATACTTGGAAGTGCCTTTAACCCACTTTTGGAACCCATCCTTGACAGGCTATCAGCATGCACATTCAGGCCTCCACCTGTTCACAAGAGTATACGTTCCCTCTGCACCGATTACAGCCTGCTTGATATGTGGAGACTGCTAAACCCTAAAAGTAGTTAGTTAACTTTTTACACCACAACATCAATCCTTTACTAGAATAGACTACATCTTAGTCAATTCTTCTTTACCTCAAGATACAGTATCCTTCTCCATTGAACCAGTCATGATCTGTGGCCATGCAGATTACCCACCATGTCCAACAGGTCGTTCTTGGTGGATGAATCCACAAATGTTAAAACATGCCTCTGATGTTCATGAACATAAAAAACAGCTGAAATGGTTTATCCAACAAATTAGTAACTCTGTTTCTGCCCCTGTCACTCTTTGGGATGCCCTGAAATGTCCAATGAAGGGTCATAGAATTATACGTATGGCTAAAAAAAAGCCAAAAAGATATTAACTCATCTATAGATAAGCTGATAAAAAACATTAAAGAAAATGAAATTCTTTTCAGATTTAATGAATTTAACGACTCTTCCATCCATGCCACCATCAAATGCCACAAACATGAGTACAAAGCGATCAATCATCAGCAAAAGCACTAATCTTTAGGCTCATGCATGGAAAAGGAAAAAACTTGATCTCAATACTTCAAAAAGACGCTGGCACCTTATTTACAATTTTTTTTTTGAAAGTAACTGAATGTTCTCAATCAAAGATCCAGCAGGCTTAATTAAAGTTAATTCCTCTGAGATTTTGGAGATCTTCAGGAACTTCTAGTCATCTCTTTATACCTTTACCTCATAGATATCGCTTCATGCCTCAAATTTGTGATTGCCTTACCTTGAAAATGTGTTTCTGAGTCTTTTAAACTCACAATTAATAATCTGACCATAACGTGTAAAAAAAAATTACAAACTCAAACAGCTCAAAAGTTTGAAAAAAACAGTTGAAGTGAAGGTATTGTTGCATAATAAAACTAAGCCCCTCTGAAAAGAGCCAGGCGTGGTAAGCTACAGAAATGATGATAAACACACTCAGCTTGAGTATCATACCCTTTAAGACCTCACCAAAGGTATAATACTAAACAAGAGAACACCAAGGATTCAGCCAAATAAAGAATTATACTAATACATATGGATGCCATTGGTAGTGGCAATGGTAAGATGATATGTAGTGCTAATAGTGATGTCATTTGTGAAGGTATCTGTCATATTATGTGTGGGATCAGGAATCTATTTTGGGTAGATTTATTCTCTTCATGGCAGGGGTTGATTTTATGATTTGTGTAGTCGATCATAACGGCCCAATTACAGTGTTTTTTAGGTTTACTCATCTATTTTTTATTTAGTAGGTGCCAAATACCAGTACAAAAGATATGAACAATCATTATAATAAATTAAGAAGTGAGACAGTTTGAGCTCAGAAAACTGTTCACCGCTGATGAGTCTAGGGAGTAGCAGACACAACTAGGAAAGACTTTCATAGAAGTAGATAATCTATGTATACTGGGCCTCAGAATTACTCAGCAGAGTCTTCCTCAGCACACTATTAGATAACAGCAAGAAGTGAAAGGATCAAATATCAGGTGGGAGGGAGATTCACATGGGGGAACCCAATAAGTAAAGAGGTCAAACCATTGTGATGGCACATGATGCTTTGGTGAGGCCAAAGCATCTTGTTTGGCAATCTAAGTCTACAAGATAGTGGATAGTGATAAACAGTGACATAGGTATCTGAAGGTTTAATTGTTAATAGATTTAAACATTAAAATTAACAATTTGTAAATGGCTCTATTCTTTGTGCTGAGGGACCCCACCTAGGGACAAAACCATACCTACATGTGTGGAAGGGGTATATATGACCTTACATCCATCTTTCTCATGCTACACCAGCGGGAAACACCCTTCCATGAGGATGCCGGCTCCGAATGGAGCCGGCGGAGTGGAAGGGGTGCGACGGGTGCAGTTGCACCCGTTGCGATTTTCAGTGTCTGCATGGCAGACACTGAAAATCTTGGTGGGGCCCTGTTACGGGGGCCCCTGCAGTGCCCATGCCAATGGCATCGGCACTGCTGGGGCCCCTAGGGGCCCCACGACACCCCTTACCGCCATCCTGTTCCTGGCCAAAACCGCCAGGAACAGGATGGCGGTAAGGGGGTCGGAATCCCCGTTAATAGATATCTTTTGAGTAGGGCTACATTCCATTATGCAAATTGTTCTAAAATGTTTCTAGGAGATAGGATAGAACATCAAAGGTAATTGTCGATAAATTGGTTAGAGTTAACAGTTTGGTACTGAGCACAACAATTTGATGGTACAAGCCCCTTTCCATGCTGGATAGCTTCTGGAGATCTGGCATTTGTGTTATTTACTATTGGGCAGCTTGCCCTTCTACCCCTTGTAGTGTAATTAGCAAATGTTCTATATTAATAGATTTTAGAATACAGGAGCTGAACAATGCTTATATCTAATAGTAGACAATTTGATTGAAAAGTCAACATATTCAATATTTATTTTAGTTTGTTAGGTTTTTTTTGTCTGTCATGTAGCATTAACATGTTCTGACTGCCACAGCAGACCGGTAGTGGCATAATGGGTCATGGATTTACATGTACTTCTCTCTGTGGCTCCCTTCCCAGAATTCCAAATGTACTGAAGGCTATCTGCGGCACCACCAATCGGGATCTCCAATTGTCCACAAGCTGGAGTAAATACCTTGAGTTGAATCTGAACATTCAAATCCTTTGGTATATGCTACTATAGATATTTGACTATCTATAATGGATACCAAATATCTTAACATATTTTGAGCCATTACAATTTAGGAGGCCTGTTCACAAACTGCTTATTGTTGTACATTTTATAGCACTATAATAGTTTTCAAACCATACTTTAAAATGAAATTCACAAACATATGTGTGGAGGTTCTGTCTCCGCCTGACTTATCTTTTCCTGTGGGTCAATCTCCACCCTGACTGCAGAGTCTCTGCAAACGTAAGTATACATTTTAGCATTACATGTGGGGGGACAAGGGGAGTGGCTTAAAATGGGGAACAGATATGACCAAAGGGGAGGGGATTTAGAAGGAGTAAGGAGGGTGTTTAGAGAGACTCAGGAAGGGGTTCAGGGAGGGGCATACACCCATACACCCATCCAGAAAAAAATACATTTCTAAAGTTATGACAGCAAAACAGTTGTAAATTACCCCAGCACAGACCTGAAGTCAAGCACCTCACACATAGCCAACCAGAAGTCCTATAACACCATCCCACAGAAAATGATAGATGTAGGGACTTAAAATAAAACCCCATTGAAATAATGTTCCATTTTTTTTCTATTATTAATTTGCTACATATATATATATAATTAGTTCAAAATGTAATACAAAATTAAGTTACCAGTGCTGTAGCATTGTTTCGTTTGTTCTACATTTAAAATAAATAAATGTATACATTTAAGAAAATAAATTCTGAAATATAAATGATATAAAAAATTCCCACCACAATTATTATTCATTATTAATTAATTCAAATTATAGGTGATGTATGGAGTTTATTAAAAGTGACTATTAAAGTTGTTTATAATTAAATAATAAATATGAACTATTTTTAGATGTTTGAAACATTAAAGTGTATTGTTTTACAATGTTACCTACCTACCTACATTAGTTTCTATGGGAGGGTGTAACAGTGGATGGCCATGTGTGGTGCTGGACTTACTACTGTTTCTTTTCTGGCAGTAGTAACTTACACTTGTAAAATTGGCTCCGCCCCCTTTTTCGATAGGAGGAGACATGTAAGTCTTCACTTTTGAGTAACTTTACACTTGGATATTTTGCATACGTAAAAGTAGCAAAGTTACTCAGAAGGTTAATAGTAAATTACACATGTAAATTGTTCACAGGTATAAGTTACCTTCACATGCAGATCACGTCTACCGAAATCTAAATCCCATAAGCAATAATGGACTTTAGATTTCGGCAGATGGCATATCTGTCGCCGCTGTGATGGAGTAGCAATCTAAATCAGGCCCTCACCTTCAGGAGACATCTCAAGGCACGGCTGTTCGTGTTACGACTCGGTCGTCCCATTTCCAGGGGGCGCTGTAAGGGGACTGTCAGAAGCCTGGGAATCACCTTGAACACCTATCTAGAGTCCCTTGCTGACTCCTGTTTGTTTCTCTTTTCTCCATGGTACACTTGTGTAGGACTACATTTGTTTCTTGGGACTGCAAATCCCATAATGCACAGCTTGGTAGTCAGGAAAACCCGGATTCTGTTTCCCATTGTTTTCAATGGGAGAAGTCCAGTTGCTCCTTTTCACTGGATCCTCTCCTCCAGGACTTGCAAGTGTCCGAAACCACACACACCTGAAACCTCTCCTGTGCAGCCCAGTTTGGAACTGCTTATAAGCAGCCATTTCCTCAAGCTCCCCGTCGTGCATCGGACTTCAATTCCTTTGTGTTACAGACCCCTTGTCGGATGGTGTTCCAGTTTTGTTCCTGTTCTGTTCCAGCCTGATCCTGTTTCCTGTTTCTCTGCCCTGCTCCTGATTGTTCCAGCCAGAGTCTGCTCCCTACTTCTAAGCCTTGT
This sequence comes from Pleurodeles waltl, assembly GCF_031143425.1. NCBI lineage: Eukaryota > Metazoa > Chordata > Amphibia > Caudata > Salamandridae > Pleurodeles > Pleurodeles waltl. The sequence continues at coordinate 51,835,531 of NC_090446.1, read as the reverse complement.
ACCTGTTTGTTTCTTCCAAAGCCTGCTCCCTGTTTCTCTGCCCTGCTCCTGCCTTGTTTCAGTCTGAACCTGCTCTCTGTTTCCCAGTCCTGTTTACTGCTCTTTTCCTACTCCCTGTATTCCAGTCCTGTCCTTGTCTGTTCCAGCCAGAGCCTGTTCTCAGTTTCCCAGTCCTGTCTCTGTTTGTCCCAGCCAGAAGTTTGCGCCCTGTTTTCAAGTCCTAGTCCCGCCTTTGCTTCAGCCTGAGCCTGTTCCTAGTTCTTGCCTCTGCCTCTTTGTTGTTCCCTTCTGTTTCTGTTTCTTCTTGGTTCTTTGTGTCTGGTAAGTGTTCTATCAGTCTTCACCAGTGTATACGTGTCCTCCTATGTACTGGGGTTGGCTCCTGGTTTCCAGGAGGCAATTCCAGCCCCCATCCTTGTCCAGTGTTATACGTTGTATTTCGTGCCTAACAGTGACAGTGTGCTATTGCTGTTTTCTCAGGAATCGCCACTGTGTTTCCAGCTGGACCCTCAAGAGCGTGTCTTGTGTATGTAAGTACTTTCCTTGTCTGTGCTCTAGGGTCCAGAGACAGAATCACTTCTGCTGCCTCCTTTCTATGGGGCTGGCAGGGTGACTATCTGTAAGAGCAAACTGCACAGAGGCATTGAGATTCCCTGTCACTGTGGGAGGTTCTGCGCCTTACTCTGTGTACAACCCCAGCGTGTTTGTCCACTAGTAATCTGTTACTTGTTTGTTCACACAAGGGTTGCTCTACTTTTACTTTCCTGTGCCTGTTCATAGCTGTCCTTTCCGTGTATGCCTTTAGCTGCTCCTCTGCCCCAGTATACTACCTCTTTAGGACATTCGGTGACCTCAAGGGGTGTCCCAACCAAAGTCCTGATCAGACCCGCCCGAAACCGTGACAGTTCGAGCAGTAGCAGCCCCCCCCCTCAGCACCTTGAGACCCTCACGGGTGAGTAGTGCGCTTTACAAATTCTCTGATTGATTACTTTGTTGGACCTGCTATCGAGGCCTCCACATGTAACATATTTAAATTTCATAGATCTCAGCACTTACCCCAAACACCACTTCCTATGAAAACGAGGACAGCAATTATAAGCAGAGCTCCACTGACCCATAGTATACGTCTATGCCACTGGGGACACTGGGAATCAGCTGTAAAGATGAAAGTTTGAGAAAATAAGAGTATATCAATAATTAATCAGTATGCATGCAATAATAATTTTAGGTCATTACTTAGTTACCGGTACGACTAAGATGTAGTCTTTGTAGAAGCTGAAAATGACAGAGAAGTAGCCTTTGATTGACCATATCCCATCTGTAACTTTTATGGTGTTGTAATTAGGATCAGAGGAGTTCTGAGCACTGCCTCTAGTATTGACAGATGGGTTTGTCCTCCACCCCGAATGTTCATCAAAGCTGGGTGCCACCTATAGGAAATGTGATTTGGATTCATAGAGGTGATGCCTTGCACCCCTTTGCCAAATGAAGGCTAGGAGATGGCAGAACATGCAGAGTTTCACTTCATGGCAACAGGTAGAAATATGCATGTTGCGCTGCAATGTAGCATCAGTAGCGTAAGCAGCTCTGAAACATCAGAGAGAACGACAATATACAGTGCTCAAGCATGCACAGCCTTTTTGGTTGCTTTTGCTGCCACTCTAGTAGAAAATCTACTAGAGAATCAGGAAATCTACTTAAGAAACAGCTCACTGACGGCCACCGCTCGTGACCACCCGCAATTACTTGCGTTAGAAAATGGCGAGAAGGGCTGCTTGCATTTCTGAAACCTCAGTGGGAAAATATTCCACCATGCTTTGATTGGCAGAATTTGGCCAGCACTTTACATTACAAGAATAATGTGAATTCACCAAATTCCACCAGTTCTGTAGGGACAATGAAAGGTTCCACCTATTATAGGCTGCTCTTTGTGAGTGAGTAAATATAATAGACCCAATCAATGTATTGGGAGATTAGGAATTTTAAGAGATATTGATGACTTTCTGTTCAGTTGAAAGTGAAACAGGCCCAGGTGGCGTCCATTGCCAACGTGAAAGCCGGAGTTTTAGAACCACATGAAGTACATCATAAGTGGGGGTAGAGCCATCTTTACAGAGTACTTACATCAAATGAAGGGATTGCTCTATTTTAATGCAGCCAACCACAGCATGAATGGTTTTATAAAACGTCTCAAGAATCTCTGTCTTGTTATAGTTTCCCTACTGTAGAATTGCAAAGTGACATACGGTTTGCAGCATAAAAAGAAATGTCTTTAAAGTCATTGGCTGTTAATGAGTTCCTAAATAATACCTAACTGTGAAGAGCACCTGAGAAATAACTTTCAAAACACTGAATGTATGGAAACTTAAGAAACATCCTTAGTTGAGGAAGATAAATATTTTCTCTTTCAATGTCCACAGTGCGGCAGTGGTCCATCTATCTCTGTCAAAGACAGAAGGACTGAATCAGCTGTAGGGCTGGTAATTAAAAGGGAACACAGACATGAGTCTACTGTCAACATAAAATTGCACACTTTTAGAATTCAACCCTGAAAGATACTCATTTACAGCATTAGCCAGACCCAGGAAAGCAGTAGTGAGGTAGAGGAAACATTTAGAGCAGGTTAACTAAAAAACACTTGTTACCCTATTCCGAAGCAGAGGTCCTGACAGAATCAGGTGTGGAACAAATGTCAACTTTTAAGACTAATGGGAAAGTAGTTAGTGATAGATACCTTGCAGAGGACCATACCACTAAGAAAAGGTGTACCCTTAATGAAAGAAATGTATTTAACTTAACCTCAAATTTAGATAAATAAACTATTTTCCGAGATCCTCTCTAATGCATCTCCTCTTCTCTTCAAATTGTAAAGACCAGTTTTCACCACTTGAAAAACACTGCTTGCTCACATTATTTTCACAAGGAACTTAAGGTTTCATTTTATGCTTCATGATACAATTTAGACATCTCGTTCATGCCAGCAGGTACTTTTCACTGAAAGCAAAACTGTTAATACAAGCTGGGCTCCCATATCATGCAACCAGGTGAACATTTTAATTATTTGCAGAAACAATATCCAAAGCAGTAGTTTGCTTTTGAAAAACACAAATGAAGTGCCCCTTGTATGCTGGTAGTTCTTCCAGCACAGGGCTGAAGGTTCTCCTTCTTTTCCTGTTTGTGATGACCACAGTTTGAGGGCAGTTGTGAACAGGAGAAATAGTATCAGAAGGTCCACACCTTTAAAGGGGAACTGTCTAAAACTGTTATCTAGGTGGGCCTGTGGCAAATGGTCCAATGGCAAAGAGTTTGTTATGGCGGCCTGCTGATGGAATGAAGAGGTTCCTCTTCTTACATTGAAATGATGTGGGATAACCATCAGTGGTAGATGGGGTGTTCATGGATTTTTGGCAGAAGCTCTGCTATCACCTCACTGTAATATTGTGTTGAATGCAAAAAAAAGCTGGTCATGAAGGTTAGGAATAGACAGGTTACTTTGAGCAGTAGGGGAAACGTGACACATCTCCATCCTTGAAACCTGATTTTGTCAGCTCTAAGAAGATACTTCTTAGCTGCCTTAGATGAGATACTGTACCAGATGGTCATAAACCATCAGAATGAGGTGAAATACGTTCTCAAATTATGCAAAAAACACTTCTTTTTGTGCTATATGTACTTTGCTAGATGAAATATTGAATTGGGTTGCAATAAAAATAATCTCACTTTGAAATTTCTTATGGCTGAGCTTAAAGCATAGATAAGAAGAAAAGGTTGCCAAGCAGAGGAAAGTCACCTAGAAGAAATGCTATTGTGTTTTGCACGGTTTTCAGTATTTTGATTATATGGGCATAGCAGATACATTTAATTTATGAAAGTGCCCTATTACTCAGTGAAATACATTACTTACATGCTGAGATAGCTTGTGACTCCCAGACCAAGCATTCTATTGAGAGAGAGGCTAGTGTAAGCCTGGTTAACTATACATTCATAAACTATGATTACATGTGTCTAGTCCAAAATTTGTATTCTAAGATAAGTCTTGCCCCAGACGGTATCATAAAGCCTTAGTTGTTTGTCTCAGGGGCAGTATACAATGTGATTCAGCATTGCCCACAAATGAGATGTACCACACATTATGTTAGGCTTTATTTAGCATTTAGTGGGCTTGACACATTCCTGCAAATGGGAGAAGGTCAGAGATCATGGCCTACTAGGTGGGATATTTCTGCTCTGCAAGGAGCTAGAGAGCTGCTTCCATGGGGCTTGCTTCACAGCAGTGAAAGTGCCTACTCTGTGAAACGTTCATGCTGAGAGAAAACAAACTCTCAGACAAAACTAACAAAGGAGTTTGATTTCTCTGAAAAAAAACAAAAATTCCGATGGAAGCTATCTCTTATCTTTAGGAGCAAAAAGCACCTGGATGCATTCTGAGAAAGTGCTTGATATGGTAAAACTGTAGAAAGTTCTAAAGAAATTCTCAAACCAGTTTAAGAGGTCAATTTCACATCTATACACAGGAGTGAAGATCAGATTAAAGATGAGTAGCATGAATTGAGAAGAGATCGAGTTTAGCCGTACAATGGGACAGAGGTGTCGTCGTCTCTTCTATTATTTGCTTTGTGTATTGAACCGGTCACATAAAAAATCTGCACGAAGAAGTTGATGCAGAGTTGTCTTCGAGCGGACTGAAAAAAAGTATTAGCTGCAAGCTATGCAGTTTTATATCTGGATCCAGGGCAGCAGAATAAGGAACAGGTTTTGGGTATTATCTGTTATGTTTCAAAAGTATATGAGTATGAAATAAATTATACTAAGATTGAGCCAGTGTCATGGCCCCAGGAATTACACATTACCAGCACTATTAAACACAATCCAGGTGAATAAACATGTTAGGTATTTCGGAATCCACACAACCAATGATTTAAGGCACTGTTAGGAATTTAACTAGGTCCTCTTAAGGTTAAGATTATGAGACAGGTACAAAGATGGGACCAAAAAATGTTCTCATTAGTTGGCAGGATTATCTTATTTAGGATGACTGTTCTTCCTCAATCTATTTTTTCCAAACACTGACTTATGAGTTAATCAATAGCTTTAATGAGCTAAATGGAACTGTTACTAGATGTATTTGGTCTAATAAAAACAGCAGGTTTGACCGAACAAAATTATGCTCTTCAATAATCTGTGGAGGCTGGGCCAGTTGTTGAGAAGTACTCAATAGCAGCTGTGTTAGAGTATCAAATGATTATTACTACCACATGGAACATGGAATGGATAACAATCTTCTGGAGGCTATGGTAGGACACGACTGAACAATAGGATAGCTTTTTAAACTTGGCCACCTGAAATATCTTCAGAATGGACAGTAAAATATGATTTGAAGTTACTCTCACATTTTTGGTAAATATGCCAGGTTTTCAAAAATCCCCTAACTTTGTGAACTAACTGCCGTTTGGCATCATACTGACATGAACTCTGAATTCTGTGGAGTCTACACCATGGCATTAGGAAGCTGGGCAATCTGAAGGGAAGACTGATTTAAGTAAATATTAGAACGATTTTACCTGTTATGCGCATTGTAAAACACGCTCTCAACTGCAAGGGTATCCTGGCACTGAGCAGGTGTGTGCACCTAGCCTGACTATTGCAGGTTGGTTAATTGAAAAGCCAGGTCTTAGACTTCATGTGGAATTCAGGAAGAAAGGAAGATACTCTGATGCAGAGTGGGAGGTCATTCCACACTTTAGGAGGGATGTAAGAGAAAGCCTATCCTCCTGATGTGGTTCTGTGTATGCTTGAGATGTGTGTGAGTACGAGTCCTGCAGAGTGGAGGTGCCTGGGTGGTTGCTGGAAGGAGATATGACTGTTCAGGTAGGTGGAGTCTAAGTTATGTACTGCCTTAAATGTGTGTGTGAGGAGCTTAAAATGAGTGTGCCTGTGGATCGTGAGCCAGTGGAGCTCTATGAGGTGTGATGTGCATTCTGTGTGGGAGGTTGATGATGAGTATGGCTGCTGAGTTCTGGATGGTTTGTAGTGTTCTAATGACTTGCTTGGTGATCTCAATGTAGAGGATGTTCTCATAGTCCAAGATGCTGGTGAGAGTGACATTTTTTCTAATGTTGATTGGGTGCCATTTGAAGAGCCTCTTCAGCATCTTCAGGTAGTGGAAACCGGATGCAGTGATGGTGGTGACTTGATCATGGCTGGCCACCAGTTGGAGTTCCATGGTGAGGTGCTGTTGCCAAAAATCACTACTTCTTTTTTGTTGGTGTTGAATTTGAGGCAGTTGGCTTTCATCCAGTTGGCGATTTTGGTCATGCAGGCAGTAAACTTGATTCTAGTGTTGGGGGTCTTGTCCGAGAAGGAGAGTATGAGTGAAGTGTCATTGGCGTAAAAAAGGATGTTGATGAAGTGTGCACAGATGATACACGCCAGAGGGATGATGTATGAATTGAAGAGGGTTAGGCTAAGCGATTAACCTTTAGGCACTCCGAAGATGGGTTTGCGGGCTTCCAAGTAGTTAGTACACAGAATGAAGAATTGCGTCTTATAACGGTATAGATCATGGTGTTTTATTAGCATACTTAGAAGATAAGGCAAGATTTGCATGTTCCTGTTTTCTGTTAATGGATATTATTATAGTTTGAAGATTTAAGTTAGCTGGGGGGTTCCACATGAGCAATTATATAGAAATAACATTTACTGTTAATATATTTTAAAATGATGGATTTGGTTTTGTATCATTGGTAACAGAATAGAATGACAGTATGACGTAACTCCTTTCCTCCAAATTACAAATTGACCTCCATCCCTTCGTAGAACAATCTGATGCCCCCTCTCCAAAGCTTAAATAAGTTCCTTAATTTTGAAGGAGATCATCTTTTATCACAGCTCCTTAGACACATTAATATTATCTTTGCAGATGAGCTTTGTAAGTTCACATATTAACCTGTAAATAGCAGATTCAAGAGCCTCTTATTAAGATCTAATTTCAATTTCTAGAGCTTGAAATATGGTTAAATGATTAAAGTTGAATAAATTGATGCTTCTAGTCTGTAGAAACTGGTCTCCCGAGTGTTGGGCTATTTCATAATAGCTATGTACATGTGGTTCAAAATTAAAATAAAATTAATTAGACTTTTTCTACATCTGTTCTCTATATCAGGGTTTTTAGTAGAATAATCCATATCAGTAGGAAAGCTGGGGTAGAAACATGTCAACCACTGAGAAGTGATGAGGATGGTTCCAAATGTTACCACATTTCCTTTTGTCCTAGTTTTAATTTTGTACTAGTGAACTACAAAATAAATAAATCAATGAGGTAGTATCACCAGATGGAGTTTTTTAAGTAGAGGACAAGGATAGAACATACTCATCAAACTTTTCTCAAGAAATATACATCTAAGAACTTTGGTTGATCCCAATAAGCAACTTGTTTACTGGTGTGGAGCGACCCTTATGATACATCATGTAACCTATTTTGGATGAGGGATCTGCTTAATTTTTTTTTTAAATGTCTCAATTAAGAATTCATTACAGTCGTATCCTCATTAGTCCTGCATCCAGAAAAGATGCATGCATAAGTCTTGGTTTCGTATTTTGAGAGGAATAACTGTTCTGGTTCCTTTACTAAAGTCACAATTCTATTTGGTTGAACTACTATGTAACGCTTCACATTTTGATGAACTAGTATGTAATGCTTCACATATGTCTAGAAGTATTTATTATCTTAATCATATATTTCCGAATATATATATATATGTTTGCAAACTGTGCTCTAATTTCTGTGACCATACTCTGATATTGTCTTGTAAAGTTTGTACTAATAGTTAATTTGGCAAAATCCACAATTATCAAGACTCTTAGAGTGACCATCCTGATAAATAATATTTAGGCCGGTCACTATTTGTGATCCTTTGTAATTGGCTGCAAACACAGGAATGCAAGGAACACTAGACACCATCCCTGTGTTTACATTCCCAAACAGGAGACTTTGGGTCTGATTTAGAGTTTGGCGGTTGAGATTACTTTGTCACAAATGTGATGGATATTAGTCCACCCTATTATGATTCCATTATATCCTATGGAGATTGTAATACGCCGGATGAAATATCTGTCACATTTGTGATGGAATAACCCATCTGCCAAACACTAAATCAAGCCTTGCATTTTAAACACCCCCCATTGTTTAAGGGAACAACAGTTTCTAGTTTGGGAAGATATCTGGGGTGGCAGGAGTAGGAAGCTCCCTAGGATGACATCAGAAGCAATTTCCAAAAGGTAAGGGGACCCTAGAGGACCCCATAGCCTTTGCTGATCACTTAACCCAACCTTTGAGATGTTGATAACTAATCAATATATTGCAACTGCTGATGCTATTCAGTAAGGGTCACTAAACCCATTTTGCAAGTGAGAAACGCATTTGAACACACAAAATGCATTTTGAACATTGTAAAAAACGCAGTTTATGTTTTGCAAACTCTGTGATTTTGCAAATGGTTTCATACATGGTGAACTGTGTGAAGAGCCTCGGGGGAGCAAAGTGCATTTGCACCCTCTTTGTGCTTCCTCGGGGCACTGTGGTATTACAGAAGGGTCTGCAAAAGCATGGAGATCTCAGATCCCTCTTTAAAGTTAAGACAGGTTGCCGCATGCACAGAAAAACCCACAGTAGTTTTTATACAGCTGCTCAGTATTTCTCTTGAATGCGCTGCCCTGGAGGCAGGGCAAGTTCGCTGCTGCCCAGAAAGCAACGCATTCTACGTGATAGGGCACATTTTTCTGTTTGCACCTGGCACATCTGCTTAAAGGTGCACCGTGGTGCACACAGGAAAAGTGTGCCCTCTAGTAGGTCCCCTGGACTTCAATTTTGATATGTGCCCTTCAGACCAGGTGACAAGGAAATGTCATCTGCTCGGCCATCTGCGATCCATTCATACCCAGAACCTATTTGATCTGCATGGTGGCAACGGCAGAATGTTTGGTGAGGCTCAAATAGATGCCAGACAAATTGGCTTTTATTCATGATGATAAGCATAATAATTTTTCTGGCATTGAATTTGCTTCTCTTCCATTGACTGAATTAGTTAGTCCCCGGTACACAGTATGCAGGGCTAGTCTGAGGTGTATACAAAAAATGTAAAAATAATGCCAAAAGTGTATATTCCCGTCTTTATTCAGTTAATTACTTTTGTCCAGCAAGTACTTTTGCTTGGCAACTACCCAAACAGTTAATAGCAAAGCCAATATTCCAGGCATTGACTGTTGACTCTTTGGTTATGGCAACTGATAATAATTTATAATTATATTAATAATATATTTTTTTAAGGAATTGTGTTTTTTCATGAATTCACACAACTCAGGATCAGCCCGGTAGGTGTTGGGAGAGTTGTCAAGCGCTTATCTGAGTAAATAGTATAAAGGCCAAAATATATATATTGCACCAGTAGTGCCTGACACTGAAGGGGCTACCTATTGTGCAGATGTGCACATTGTTCAAGAGGAGAATGCTGTCACTCGCAGTCAGGTAAGCCAATATGTGAAGTGGACTGAGCTTCTGCCTCATTCTGCATGTTGTGGACGGTGGAAGTAAAATGAATGAATGACACTGCAGCAGACCAATGCATTACTAGAGCTGACTGAAAGCCTGCGTAAGTTACTAAGCACAGTATATACATATATGTTGTATATATACATTTTTTTAAACAAAAGGTGTTGACTAACGCAAGATTTGAAAAGTAGTGATTCATTTGAAAGAAATACAAACCTGTGTTATCACGATAATCTTTGACCAGCTACCTAGTTAAAATAAATCACTAGACTGACTCTGTTAATTAACGTGCAGTGGTTGATGTTTTGTACTTTGCTAAATATCAGTCTCACTTTATCTTTGCTGCTTAGTTGAATTGTACAAGTTTGGAAAATTACTTTTTTTCTAGTACTGTCTCAGAAGAAAATGCAAGGGTAGTCCCTCTATAAAAATAGCATAAAATACTAGAGATGAAGGGCTGATTTAGAACTCAGTGGATGGGTTACTTCGTCACAAGGGTGGCAGATATTTCATCTACTGAAATCTAAATCCCAGAGGATAGAAGGATTTAGATTTCGGCGGAGGGGATATCCATCACTGTTGTTATGGACTAATATGTCCACTGCATGCTAAATCAGGCCCTGAGTGTTTGGACCTCAGGAAAGTCTTAAGGGACTGCAATCCTAATAATAACCCATTACACTCTCTCATAGGGTGTCTGCCCACTGTATGCACCACATAAGTTGAGAGACCTGCAACAGCTAAGTTGGACCCAGCAAGTGAATGATTTACTTTACAACTCAAAACAATGAGAAGTTCTTTTAAATAAAATTCTGCATCAAAGATTAATTTAAAAAGTATGATTTAATTTGGTGTAATCAAAAGAATAAATCGCAGGTGTTTTGTTCTCTAGGTCAGTCAACCATAAATTAAAATATAACTTTTGCTTTTTAACTAGCACATGGTCACCATTATATCTTTCTTAGTGAGGGTAGACAGGAGTTGACTAAAAAGTAGCAATTTCAACAATATTTCTGTACTTTCTTTCAATCTTACCTGTTAATGTAACAGAATCCTTTTTTTATGAAAGTAGATATTTTATTGTGAACATTTTATGTCAAAATAATAATAAATCTGAATACTTCTTAATAAATTAAATTACTCAAGGAAAGAATACTTTTTAAGTTCCTTCATTGTGTGTTGTTATCATGAATTGTTTTTTCTGAGCCAGCTCTGGTTTTGATTACTGGACTCATCTTTTATGGTTCTCAGATTAAGGTGAAGTTAGAGATAACATTCATTGCTTTATTTTGTTTCTCTGATTTTATTGGTATTTCAAAAAAAACTATCTTTTTGGCTTTGCCTATTTTGAAAAATATGTGTTCATTATATCAACCCTTTATTTTGACTGGCAAAACCAGTGATAAAAATATAGTTAATGCTTCACCTATATTGTATATTTAGAAGCGTCTTTTGGAAAAGTTAGGTGGAAGGGGGTATTTTTTGCTGGTGTCAAATCTATGCTAGTGATCAGTGGCTTACTTTTTCCTCAACTACAGAACAAGTATAACTACCACAATATTGTCTTAAATGGATTAAAAGAAACTATTTCTATTTCAGAGTGCCATTAATTTATGTATTTTCATTTACCACATAATGCTTCATTTTATGAATGTTGCTAATGTTGTTAATGTTTAGTGACTAATAAAGACTGAGGCTGTTATTACGACCCTGTCGGTCATGAGACCACCAGGGTCGCAGTAGAGGTCAGACCGCCACACATTTTGACCGTAGCGAAAGCGTCATGGTCCGACTGCCGGCACTGCCATGTTGCCGCAGGTCAACAGCCTGGCGGTGCTGGCGGTCTTAATCCGGTGCTGCCCTGGGGATTACGACCCCTGTGTTCGCCAGCAAAGGCTGGTGGAGACGAGGTGCCGGGGGCCCCCATGGACAGCACAATGGTGCTGTCGCACCTAACACACAGCAACGTTGCAGCCATCTCGATTATGAGGCGGCTTCAATGTTGTGGTGAGTTTCCTGTTGGGCCAGCGGCCGGAAATGCTGTTCCCCCCGTTGGCCCAGCAGGAAATTCTTAATAGGGACTGGACTGGTGGTCTTATGACCTAAAGAGTTTGGAGGGCAAAACTCTTAATGAGGCCGTGATCAGCATGTTTATATGAATGTCACACAGTGCAGCGCAGCAAGTGACAGGGAAAGGACAGTAATGTACTGTATTTAAGTCAATAAGGTGCATTCCTGCCTTTTCCTCTGCACTGGTGCCCTTTTGGCAGCCCAGCACCAACACAGGCACCCTGGCACCATGGTGCAACTGTGTCTCCCTTGCATTCAGGATTGTTTTTTTTGCAGTAAGAGAAACCTTCCTACACAAAAATCATCCCCTGAGGCATACTCCATCTATGTGCTGCAGAATGCAGCACATATATAAAGAGGAAGTAACAAGGAGAAATAACAATAATTCTCCTTGCTATGCCTTCCCTGGGAAGACATAGGGGGTCATTATCTGACCGCCATGCGGCCGCCAATGCGGCCGCACCCCCGCTGCGGCCATTTGGAGATCCCCGCTGGGCTGGCGGGATGAAACCTGGTATCCGCCCGCCGGCCCAGCGGGGATCACGGCTGCAACATAGGAGCCGGCTCCAAATGGATCCGGCACTGTTGCGGCCATGCGACGGGTGCTATTGCACCCATCACACTTTTCACTGTCTGCACAGCAGACAGTGAAAAGCCGCATGGGGCCCTGTCAGGGGGCCCCTACACTGCCCATGCCTGCGGCATGGGCAGTGCAGGGGCCCCCAGGGGCCCCACGTCTCCCCGTACCGCCAGCCTTTTCCTGGCGGGTCAGACCGCCAGAAAAAGGCTGGCGGTCGGGGACTCGTAATCCCCTGGGCAGCACTGCAAGCAGCGCTGCCCTGGTGGATTACATCCGCCAGGGCCATTTTGGCGGTAAACCGCAGGCCCCGCGGTCATAATACGCTGGGAGGCACCGCCAGCCTGTTGGCGGTGCTCCCATAGTTTTGGCCCTGCGGTTATAATACCGCCAGGGTCATAATGACCCCCATAGTGTTTTGGTACATTCCCAGATTTCCCAATTCAGGTAAATGCTGAAATGCAGTGAAATTCATGGGAGTTGCGTGGGAACACACACGCAACACACACTGATAGTCTCTCCAGGCCAGAGTAAGGCAACAGAGCGATTTGCGCTGTTTTGCCTCATTGCCTCATTCCAGATTAATATTAATGAAGCCACTCGAGGGGGACACAATGAAGTCTTGCATGACTTCATAAATCACATCTTGGGTGTGTGTCAGACATGTACCACATTGTGTGGTACAAACACGTTGCAAAATGCCTAATAAAAAAGATTATGCCTACTTCCTGGGTTGTCAAAATTACTCAAACTGTATATTTTCAATACAATCAAATGTTTCTACTACAATTTCTGTTAAAAAATGAATACTCTGTCTACTTCTTGTTGGTCATGCTCATTTTCTCCTAGTCCTTTTACATGTATGATCTTGGAGAGTAGTTTAATTCAGACATTTTCAGACACAGGTTTGAGAGAAGATTATTACTGTACTTGAAACCAATGCTCCCATATTTTTGCAAATGTTTGATTGAGGCATAGCTGATGATATTAGACAACTCTAAGCATTATTAAAATTAGAAAAGGCATGGGTAACATTTACATGAAAAGAACCCAAGATGTCAAGATACAATTTTTTAATAAAGCAAATAATTTTTGTAAGAAGTTAAGAATTTGGGACAAATGTGGGGAGAGTCTGGCTCTCATGTCAATGACTGATAGCAGACACACCCATAACTGTAATTTCACTCAACTTATTGAAGGCTATATTAGGTAAAAAAGCGTTTATAGGTAAAGATGACATATTCTTTTGTAAGTTGAGAGATGTTATACTTTATAAGGCGTATAAAAGCTATGACAAAGCTCTAGAAAATGTAGCACTATTGAAAGGTAAATCAACAGAATGTGAGCGGTGTAACGTCTTTACCTTTATCTCCCAATCATCAGACCTCTTAGTTGTGAATCATCATATTGAAGGTATCAGTGGTTCAGGGAACTTGGCCCTCATGGGCTAATTGTGTTCAATGAATACCGCATAGAGTCACTATGTCAAGGAATTTATTTTGGGATGTCACAGTAGTTGGAGCTTTTACTATCACTTCAGTGAGACCACTGTTTGAAGAAATCATAAGGATTTACTGGGATCTTCATTCAACTGGACAGAGAGGCAAGATATTTAGTATTCAAAATAGTATCATCACCTCACACATTTTACCGGGGAGCCCTTGCTGAATTAAACTGAAATGTTTTATTAGGGGTGGGCAGAACTCTCAAAGTTTCACTCCGCAGAATTCCACGGAGCCACATAAAAACTCAGTGAGATTCTGCAAAATTCTTACAATGGGTGGAAAATATGAATATCCCGCTGCTCGCACTGCAATTTAGCACAAGTAGCATGAGCAGCACTAGAAAATCAGCGCAAACAGCAGCATGCGGTGTGCAAGAGTGCACTACCATTCGAGTTGATTTTGCTTCCTCTCAAATACAAGATTCACTCGAGCAGCAGCAAATCTTTTCGAGCAGCAGCAAATCTATTTGAGCAGCAGCCCTCTGACTGCGACCACTCACGACCGCCTGCTACCATCCGCATTAGAAAATGGAGCTTGGGGATGCGAAATCTCTCTTGTGTTGCTTTTCTGGAGCATTGCATGAAACATTCTGCCATGCGGCAATTGCCAGAATTTGTCCGGAGCTCTGGGTTACAAGAGTAACACGAAGTCACCAAATTTCACCAATTCTGCAGGTGGAATGTTTCCTCTCCACATTTTATGAGGGAACTTGGCAAGCAAGATTAATTTTCACAAAGGAATTCCATGCACAGGAGAGCACAGTTTCTTCTCAGCCCTTGTGAAATGTTTTCCTTTGCATTTGTCTCAGTGACTACTGCTGTTACCTGCTTCTCGTGAATCCCAGCGAGGTCAACTGTGCTGTTCATCCTTCTGAGGTGAGTCAATTGAGTGTCATTAAGTTGGGTATCAGTACGAAAAGAATTAAAGAATTAAATGGGCAACTTAAATAAAAACAAATTAAAGTTATTGTGATGCATATAAATGTTGCGTTACTCAGTAAATAACAAGCTGGGATATTCATAGGAGACTCAGTACCCTCACTGATTAGAGCTGCTACAGAGATGGAATTATAACTGACCCTCACTAGAATAGTCTGAAGGGACCAGGCTGTCCGACGTTCACCTGCAACATTATTCCAATGCATTAAAGGAATAACTCCCTCGTAAAATGACATGTAAAAATACCTGTGTGTTGTAAATGCATCTTGGATGGTAGCATCCTAGGGGGTGCCTGGCATCGGTGAACACGCAGAAGCAGCTACCAGAGGAGGAAAGGGGGGAGCCAGCGATCAGCATGAGTAGTAACTTGTGTCCCTGGGCTCCAAGAGGCAGCACTGTCACTGGGGTGCGAAATGAGGCTTCACGAGTATTTTACCAATAAGGTTCTGTCTTCCTTAGAGATTTTTTCACATTGTGCAGCGTGTAATCCTCACCACTCACGAAACCATCAATAGCAGCAAATCACCCCTATATTTGGCGCCCCTACTCTGTGGCTATACCATCCATCATACAGATGCACTCACATCTGGTTAATGTAGTTTACATCTACCTACATTTGTCAGGTGGTCACCGAGGAATGTGCAGTGTGTGAGAGGAATCCACCAGTGTAACACTGAATATTACAGATTGTAATTAGAAGTTAAACTCTCAGTAGGAGTTAGGCTCTCTGGTGCATCTCTAAACCGGCTTGAAGCGCCTAGAGAAAATTATAAATAAATAACTACTTACAGCGCCTGCTTGCTGCTCTCCTCTCCTTGGCGCGCGAGGCACTCCCAGGAATCCTGATATCTGCATACACAACATCCCCCGCCATGTGAAGTGCTGGGAAGGACGAGCTCTCGGGGTCCTGCGGGCATCAAGTCTCAGCTCCTGGAGTCACAGAAACGAAGTGTTTGGTGCCCCTAATAAGCGGAAGTGTGGCAGCTCTATGTGACCAGGTGCGAATGACGCCACTTACGCAGATTCCTCAGAACCAATCCGCATCTGCGAACCCACTCAAATTGTGTGCCCTTTACTGCAGTGATGTCATTTGGAGGTGCGTGGAGCGAAAACATAGTATCAGGGTAAATATTATTTTTTTATTTTATTTTAAAAATGATTCCTCGTGTAGAATCGGATCACTCTATAGATTAAACCACAGGCAAACGATTAACCCCTTCGCTGCCAGGCCTTTTCCCCCTCCTGTGCCGGGCCTTTTTTTGCCTATTTGGGGCAGTTCGCGCTTAGGCCCTCATAACTTTTTGTCCACATAAGCTAACCAAGCCAAATTTGCATCCTTTTTTTCCAACATCCTAGGGATTCTAGAGGTACCCAGACTTTGTGGGTTCCCTTGAAGGAGGCCAAGAAATTGGCCAAAATACAGTGAAATTTTCGTTTTTTTAAAAAAAATTGGAAAAAGTGGCTGCAGAAGAAGGCTTGTGGTTTTTCCCCTGAAAATGGAATCAACAAAGGGTTTGCGGTGCTAAACTCAGCAGCTTCCCAGCTTTCAGGAACAGGCAGACTTGAATCAGAAAACCCAATTTTTCAACACAATTTTGGCATTTTACTGGGGCATACCCCATTTGTGCAATTTTTTGTGCTTTCAGCCTCCTTCCAGTCAGTGACAGGAATGGTCATGAAACCAATGCTGGATCCCAGAAACCTAAACATTTCTGAAAAGTAGACAAAATTCTGAATTCAGCAAGGGGTCATTTGTGTAGATCCTACAAGGGTTTCCTACAGAAAATAACAGCTGAAAAAGAAAAATATTGAAATTGAGGTGAAAAAAACATCAATTTTTCTCTACGTTTTACTCTGTAACTTTTCCCTGCAATGTCAGATTATCGAAAGCAATATACCGTTACGTCTGCTGGACTCCTCTGGTTGCGGGGATATATAGGGTTTGTAGGTTCATCAAGAACCCGAGGAACCCAGAGCCAATAAATGAGCTGCACCCTGCAGTGCGTTTTCATTCTATACCGGGTATACAGCAATTCATTTGCTGAAATATAAGGAGTAAAAAATTGCTATCAAGAAAACCTTTGCATTTCCAAAAAGGGCACAAGATAAGGTGTTGAGGAGCAGTGGTTATTTGCACATCTCTGAATTCCGGGGTGACCACAGTAGCACGTGAATTACAGGGAATTTCTCAAATAGATGTCTTTTTTACACACACTCCTATATTTGGAAGGAAAAAATGTAGAGAAAGACAAGGGGCAATAGTACTTGTTTTGGTAATCTATGTTCCCCCAAGTCTCCCGATAAAAATGGTACCTCACTTGTGTGGGTAGGCCTAGCACCCGCGACAGGATATGCCCCAAAACACAACGTGGACACATCACAGAAAACAGAGCTGTTTTTAGCAAAGTGACTACCTGTAGATTTTGGCCTCTAGCTCAGCCGCCACCTAGGGAAACCTACCAAACCTGTGCATTTCTGAAAACTAGAGACCTAGGGGAATCCAAGGAGGGGTGACTTGCGGGGCTCGGACCAGGTTCTGTTACCCAGAATCCTTTGCAAATCTCAAAATTTGGCTAAAAAAACACATGTTCCTCACATTTCTGTGGCAGAAAGTTCTGGAATCTCAGAGGAGCCACAAATTTCCTTCCACCCAGCGTTCCCCCACGTCTCCCGATAAAAATGATACCTCACTTGTGTGGGTAGGCCTAGCGCCCGCGACAGGATATGCCCCAAAACACAACGTGGACATATCACAGAAAACAGAGCTGTTTTTAGCAAAGTGACTACCTGTAGATTTTGGCCTCTAGCTCAGCCGCCACCTAGGGAAACCTACCAAACCTGTGCATTTCTGAAAACTAGAGACCTAGGGGAATCCAAGGAGGGGTGACTTGCGGGGCTCGGACCAGGTTCTGTTACCCAGAATCCTTTGCAAATCTCAAAATTTGGCTAAAAAAACACATGTTCCTCACATTTCTGTGGCAGAAAGTTCTGGAATCTGAGAGGAGCCACAAATTTCCTTCCACCCAGCGTTCCCCCACGTCTCCCGATAAAAATGATACCTCACTTGTGTGGGTAGGCCTAGCGCCCGCGACAGGATATGCCCCAAAACACAACGTGGACATATCACAGAAAACAGAGCTGTTTTTAGCAAAGTGACTACCTGTAGATTTTGGCCTCTAGCTCAGCCGCCACCTAGGGAAACCTACCAAACCTGTGCATTTCTGAAAACTAGAGACCTAGGGGAATCCAATGAGGGGTGACTTGCGGGGCTCGGACCAGGTTCTGTTACCCAGAATCCTTTGCAAACCTCAAAATTTGGCTAAAAAAACACATGTTCCTCACATTTCTGTGGCAGAAAGTTCTGGAATCTGAGAGGAGCCACAAATTTCCTTCCACCCAGCGTTCCCCCACGTCTCCCGATCAAAATGATACCTCACTTGTGTGGGTAGGCCTAGCGCCCGCGACAGGATATGCCCCAAAACACAACGTGGACATATCACAGAAAACAGAGCTGTTTTTAGCAAAGTGACTACCTGTAGATTTTGGCCTCTAGCTCAGCCGCCACCTAGGGAAACCTACCAAACCTGTGCATTTCTGAAAACTAGAGACCTAGGGGAATCCAAGGAGGGGTGACTTGCGGGGCTCGGACCAGGTTCTGTTACCCAGAATCCTTTGCAAATCTCAAAATTTGGCTAAAAAAACACATGTTCCTCACATTTCTGTGGCAGAAAGTTCTGGAATCTGAGAGGAGCCACAAATTTCCTTCCACCCAGCGTTCCCCCACGTCTCCCGATAAAAATGATACCTCACTTGTGTGGGTAGGCCTAGCGCCCGCGACAGGATATGCCCCCAAACACAACGTGGACATATCACAGAAAACAGAGCTGTTTTTAGCAAAGTGACTACCTGTAGATTTTGGCCTCTAGCTCAGCCGCCACCTAGGGAAACCTACCAAACCTGTGCATTTCTGAAAACTAGAGACCTAGGGGAATCCAAGGAG
This sequence comes from Pleurodeles waltl, assembly GCF_031143425.1. Lineage (NCBI taxonomy): Eukaryota > Metazoa > Chordata > Amphibia > Caudata > Salamandridae > Pleurodeles > Pleurodeles waltl. The sequence goes on along the minus strand of NC_090446.1, from coordinate 51,816,894 downwards.
GGGTGACTTGCGGGGCTCGGACCAGGTTCTGTTACCCAGAATCCTTTGCAAATCTCAAAATTTGGCTAAAAAAACACATGTTCCTCACATTTCTGTGGCAGAAAGTTCTGGAATCTGAGAGGAGCCACAAATTTCCTTCCACCCAGCGTTCCCCCACGTCTCCCGATAAAAATGATACCTCACTTGTGTGGGTAGGCCTAGCGCCCGCGACAGGATATGCCCCAAAACACAACGTGGACATATCACAGAAAACAGAGCTGTTTTTAGCAAAGTGACTACCTGTAGATTTTGGCCTCTAGCTCAGCCGCCACCTAGGGAAACCTACCAAACCTGTGCATTTCTGAAAACTAGAGACCTAGGGGAATCCAAGGAGGGGTGACTTGCGGGGCTCGGACCAGGTTCTGTTACCCAGAATCCTTTGCAAACCTCAAAATTTGGCTAAAAAAACACATGTTCCTCACATTTCTGTGGCAGAAAGTTCTGGAATCTGCGAGGAGCCACAAATTTCCTTCCACCCAGCGTTCCCTCACGTCTCCCGATAAAAATGATACCTCACTTGTGTGGGTAGGCCTAGCGCCCGCGACAGGATATGCCCCCAAACACAACGTGGACATATCACAGAAAACAGAGCTGTTTTTAGCAAAGTGACTACCTGTAGATTTTGGCCTCTAGCTCAGCCGCCACCTAGGGAAACCTACCAAACCTGTGCATTTCTGAAAACTAGAGACCTAGGGGAATCCAAGGAGGGGTGACTTGCGGGGCTCGGACCAGTTTCTGTTACCCAGAATCCTTTGCAAACCTCAAAATTTGGCTAAAAAAACACATGTTCCTCACATTTCTGTGGCAGAAAGTTCTGGAATCTGAGAGGAGCCACAAATTTCCTTCCACCCAGCGTTCCCCCACGTCTCCCGATAAAAATGATACCTCACTTGTGTGGGTAGGCCTAGCGCCCGCGACAGGATATGCCCCAAAACACAACGTGGACATATCACAGAAAACAGAGCTGTTTTTAGCAAAGTGACTACCTGTAGATTTTGGCCTCTAGCTCAGCCGCCACCTAGGGAAACCTACCAAACCTGTGCATTTCTGAAAACTAGAGACCTAGGGGAATCCAAGGAGGGGTGACTTGCGGGGCTCGGACCAGGTTCTGTTACCCAGAATCCTTTGCAAATCTCAAAATTTGGCTAAAAAAACACATGTTCCTCACATTTCTGTGGCAGAAAGTTCTGGAATCTGAGAGGAGCCACAAATTTCCTTCCACCCAGCGTTCCCCCACGTCTCCCGATAAAAATGATACCTCACTTGTGTGGGTAGGCCTAGCGCCCGCGACAGGATATGCCCCAAAACACAACGTGGACATATCACAGAAAACAGAGCTGTTTTTAGCAAAGTGACTACCTGTAGATTTTGGCCTCTAGCTCAGCCGCCACCTAGGGAAACCTACCAAACCTGTGCATTTCTGAAAACTAGAGACCTAGGGGAATCCAAGGAGGGGTGACTTGCGGGGCTCGGACCAGGTTCTGTTACCCAGAATCCTTTGCAAATCTCAAAATGTGGCTAAAAAAACACATGTTCCTCACATTTCTGTGGCAGAAAGTTCTGGAATCTGAGAGGAGCCACAAATTTCCTTCCACCCAGCGTTCCCCCACGTCTCCCGATAAAAATGATACCTCACTTGTGTGGGTAGGCCTAGCGCCCGCGACAGGATATGCCCCAAAACACAACGTGGACATATCACAGAAAACAGAGCTGTTTTTAGCAAAGTGACTACCTGTAGATTTTGGCCTCTAGCTCAGCCGGCACCTAGGGAAACCTACCAAACCTGTGCATTTCTAAAAACTAGAGACCTAGGGGAATCCAAGGAGGGGTGACTTGTGTGGCTCGGACCAGGTTCTATTACCCAGAATCCTTTGCAAACCTCAAAATTTGGCTAAAAAAACACATGTTCCTCACATTTCTGTGGCAGAAAGTTCTGGAATCTGAGAGGAGCCACAAATTTCCTTCCACCCAGCATTCCCCCACGTCTCCCGATCAAAATGATACCTCACTTGTGTGGGTAGGCCTAGCGCCCGCGACAGGATATGCCCCAAAACACAACGTGGACACATCACAGAAAACAGAGCTGTTTTTAGCAAAGTGACTACCTGGAGATTTTGGCCTTTAGCTCAGCCGCCACCTAGGGAAACCTACCAAACCTGTACATTTCTGAAAACTAGAGACCTAGGGGAATCCAAGGAGGGGTGACTTGTGGGGCTCGGACCAGGTTCTGTTACTCAGAATCCTTTGCAAACCTAAAAATTTGGCTAAAAAAACACATGTCCCTCACATTTCTGTGGCAGAAAGTTCTGGAATCTGAGAGGAGCTACAAATTTCCTTCCACCCAGCGTTCCCCCAAGTCTCCCGATAAAAATGATACCTCACTTGCGTGGGTAGGCCTAGCGCCGGCGACAGGAAACACCCCAAAGCGCAACGTGGACTCATCCTAAATGTTGGAAAAAAACAGAGGTGTTTTTTGCGAAGTGCCTACCTGTAGATTTTGGCCTCTAGCTCAGCCGGCACCTAGGGAAACCTACCAAACCTGTGCATTTCTGAAAACTAGAGACCTAGGGGAATCCAAGGAGGGGTGACTTGCGGGGCTCGGACCAGGTTCTGTTACCCAGAATCCTTTGCAAACCTCAAAATTTGGCTAAAAATACACATGTTACTCACATTTCTGTGGCAGAAAGTTCTGGAATCTGAGAAGAGCCACAAATTTCCTTCTACCCAGCGTTCCCCCAAGTCTCCCGATAAAAATGATACCTCACTTGTGTGGGTAGGACTAGCGCCCACGAAAGGAAAGGGCCCAAAACACAACGTGGACACATCACATTTTTTTATAAAAAGCAGTGCCTACCTGTGGATTTTGGCCTGTAGCTCAGCCGACACCTGAGGAAACCTAGCAAACCAGTGCATTTTTGAAAACTAGAAACCCAGGGGAATCCAAGATGGGGTGACTTGCGGGGCTCTGACCAGGTTATGTTACCCAGAATCCTTTGCAAACCTCCAAATTTGGCCCAAAAAACACTTTTTCCTCTCATTTCGGTGACAGAAAGTTCTGGAATCTGAGAGGAGCCACAAATTTCCTTCCACCCAGCGTTCCCCTAAGTCTCTCGATAAAAATGGTACATCACTTCTGTGGGTAGGCCTTGCGCCCACAAAAGGAAATGGCCCAAAACACAACGTGGACACAACATATTTTTTCACAGAAAACAGAGGTGTTTTTTGCAAGGTGCCTACCTGTGGTGTTTGGCCTGTAGCTCAGCCGGCCCCAGGGGGGGGGGGGCAGAAATGCCCTAAAATAAATTTGCCCCCCCAACCCCCACCCTCCCCCGCCGGGAGCGACCCTTGCCTACGGGGTCGCTCCCCCTGCGTGACATTGGCCCCAAAAAACAAATCCCCGGTGCCTAGTGGTTTCTGCCCCCTTGGGGGCAGGTTGACCTAAACTCAGCCAATCTGCCCCCAAGGGGGGCAGAAATGGCCTAAATACAATTTGTCCCCCAGGGGAGCGACTTTTGCCTGATGGGTCGCTCCCCATCTCTAAAAAAAAAAAAACAAAGAAAAAAAAAAGAAAAATTCCCCTGGCGCCTAGAGGTTTCTGCCCCCCCCCCCCCCCGGGAGCAGATCGGCCTAATAATAGGCCGATCTGCCCCCCGGGGGGGCAGAAATGGCCTAAAATAAATTTGCCCCCCCAACACCCACCCCCCCCCCGGAGCGACCCTTGCCTACGGGGTCGCTCCCCCTGCGTGATATTGGCGCCAAAAAACAAATCCCCGGTGCCTAGTGGTTTCTGCCCCCTTGGGGGCAGGTTGACCTAAACTCAGCCAATCTGCCCCCAAGGGGGGCAGAAATGGCCTAAATACAATTTGTCCCCCAGGGGAGCGACTTTTGCCTGATGGGTCGCTCCCCATCTCTAAAAAAAAAAAACAAAGAAAAAAAAGAAAAATTCCCCTGGCGCCTAGAGGTTTCTGCCCCCCGGGGGGGCAGAAATGGCCTAAAATAAATTTGCCCCCCCAACACCCACCCCCCCCCCCCCGGGAGCGACCCTTGCCTACGGGGTCGCTCCCCCTGCGTGACATTGGCGCCAAAAAACAAATCCCCGGTGCCTAGTGGTTTCTGCCCCCTTGGGGGCAGATTGACCTAAAATTGGCCAATCTGCCCCCAGGGGGGCAGAAATGGTCTAAATACAATTTGCCCCCCCCAGGGGAGCGACCCTTGCCTGATGGGTCGCTCCCCATCTCTAAAAAAAGAAACAACAAAAAAAACACAAAAAAAAAATTGCCCTGGCGCCTAGAGTGTTCTGCCCCCCCCCGGGGGCAGTTCGGCCTAATAATAGGCCGATCTGTCCCCCGGGGGGGCAGAAATGGCCTAAAATAAATTTGCCCCCCCCGGAGCGACCCTTGCCTACGGGGTCGCTCCCCCTGCGTGACATTGGCGCCAAAAAACAAATCCCCGGTGCCTAGTGGTTTCTGCCCCCTTGGGGGCAGATTGACCTAAAATTGGCCAATCTGCCCCCAGGGGGGCAGAAATGGTCTAAATACAATTTGCCCCCCCAGGGGAGCGACCCTTGCCTGATGGGTCGCTCACCATCTCTAAAAAAAGAAACAACAAAAAAAAAAAACACAAAAAAAAAATTGCCCTGGCGCCTAGAGTGTTCTGCCCCCCCCCGGGGGCAGTTCGGCCTAATAATAGGCCGATCTGTCCCCCGGGGGGGCAGAAATGGCCTAAAATAAATTTGCCCCCCCAACACCCACCCCCCCCCCCCCCGGAGCGACCCTTGCCTACGGGGTCGCTCCCCCTGCGTGACATTGGCGCCAAAAAACAAATCCCCGGTGCCTAGTGGTTTCTGCCCCCTTGGGGGCAGATTGACCTAAAATTGGCCAATCTGCCCCCAGGGGGGCAGAAATGGTCTAAATACAATTTGCCCCCCCAGGGGAGCGACCCTTGCCTGATGGGTCGCTCCCCATCTCTAAAAAAAGAAACAACAAAAAAAAAAAACACACAAAAAAAATTGCCCTGGCGCCTAGAGTGTTCTGCCCCCCCCCCGGGGGCAGTTCGGCCTAATAATAGGCCGATCTGTCCCCCGGGGGGGCAGAAATGGCCTAAAATAAATTTGCCCCCCCAACCCCCACCCCCCCCCCCGGGAGCGACCCTTGCCTACGGGGTCGCTCCCCCTGCGTGACATTGGCGCCAAAAAACAAATCCCCGGTGCCTAGTGGTTTCTGCCCCCTTGGGGGCAGATTGACCTAAAATTGGCCAATCTGCCCCCAGGGGGGCAGAAATGGTCTAAATACAATTTGCCCCCCCAGGGGAGCGACCCTTGCCTGATGGGTCGCTCCCCATCTCTAAAAAAAGAAACAACAAAAAAAAAAAACACACAAAAAAAATTGCCCTGGCGCCTAGAGTGTTCTGCCCCCCCCCCGGGGGCAGTTCGGCCTAATAATAGGCCGATCTGTCCCCCGGGGGGGCAGAAATGGCCTAAAATAAATTTGCCCCCCCAACCCCCACCCCCCCCCCCCGGGAGCGACCCTTGCCTACGGGGTCGCTCCCCCTGCGTGACATTGGCGCCAAAAAACAAATCCCCGGTGCCTAGTGGTTTCTGCCCCCTTGGGGGCAGATTGACCTAAAATTGGCCAATCTGCCCCCAGGGGGGCAGAAATGGTCTTAATACAATTTGCCCCCCCAGGGGAGCGACCCTTGCCTGATGGGTCGCTCCCCATCTCTAAAAAAAGAAACAACAAAAAAAAAAACACAAAAAAAAAATTGGCCCGGGCGCCTAGAGTGTTCTGCCCCCCACCCGGGGGCAGTTCGGCCTAATAATAGGCCGATCTGTCCCCCGGGGGGGCAGAAATTGCCCAAAATAAATTTGCCCCCCCAACCCCCACCCCCCCCCCCCCGGGAGCGACCCTTGCCTACGGGGTCGCTCCCCCTGCGTGACATTGGCGCCAAAAAACAAATCCCCGGTGCCTAGTGGTTTCTGCCCCCTTGGGGGCAGATTGACCTAAAATTGGCCAATCTGCCCCCAGGGGGGCAGAAATGGTCTAAATACAATTTGCCCCCCCAGGGGAGCGACCCTTGCCTGATGGGTCGCTCACCATCTCTAAAAAAAGAAACAACAAAAAAAAAAAACACAAAAAAAAAATTGCCCTGGCGCCTAGAGTGTTCTGCCCCCCCCGGGGGCAGTTCGGCCTAATAATAGGCCGATCTGTCCCCCGGGGGGGCAGAAATGGCCTAAAATAAATTTGCCCCCCCAACACCCACCCCCCCCCCCCGGAGCGACCCTTGCCTACGGGGTCGCTCCCCCTGCGTGACATTGGCGCCAAAAAACAAATCCCCGGTGCCTAGTGGTTTCTGCCCCCTTGGGGGCAGATTGACCTAAAATTGGCCAATCTGCCCCCAGGGGGGCAGAAATGGTCTAAATACAATTTGCCCCCCCAGGGGAGCGACCCTTGCCTGATGGGTCGCTCCCCATCTCTAAAAAAAGAAACAACAAAAAAAAAAAAACACAAAAAAAAAATTGCCCTGGCGCCTAGAGTGTTCTGCCCCCCCCCCGGGGGCAGTTCGGCCTAATAATAGGCCGATCTGTCCCCCGGGGGGGCAGAAATGGCCTAAAATAAATTTGCCCCCCCCGGAGCGACCCTTGCCTACGGGGTCGCTCCCCCTGCGTGACATTGGCGCCAAAAAACAAATCCCCGGTGCCTAGTGGTTTCTGCCCCCTTGGGGGCAGATTGACCTAAAATTGGCCAATCTGCCCCCAGGGGGGCAGAAATGGTCTAAATACAATTTGCCCCCCCAGGGGAGCGACCCTTGCCTGATGGGTCGCTCCCCATCTCTAAAAAAAGAAACAACAAAAAAAAAAAAACACAAAAAAAAAATTGCCCTGGCGCCTAGAGTGTTCTGCCCCCCCCCCCCGGGGGCAGTTCGGCCTAATAATAGGCCGATCTGTCCCCCGGGGGGGCAGAAATTGCCCAAAATAAATTTGCACCCCCAACCCCCACCCCCCCCCCCGGGAGCGACCCTTGCCTACGGGGTCGCTCCCCCTGCGTGACATTGGCGCCAAAAAACAAATCCCCGGTGCCTAGTGGTTTCTGCCCCCTTGGGGGCAGATTGACCTAAAATTGGCCAATCTGCCCCCAGGGGGGCAGAAATGGTCTAAATACAATTTGCCCCCCCCCAGGGGAGCGACCCTTGCCTGATGGGTCGCTCCCCATCTCTAAAAAAAAAAAAAGAACAAAAAAAAAATACACAAATAAAAATTTGCCCTGGCGCCTAGAGGTTTCTTCCCCCCCTGGGGGCAGATCGGCCTAATAATAGGCCGATCTGCCCCCAGGGGGGGCAGAAAAGGCCTTCCCAAAAAATTGCCCCCCCTGGGAGCGACCCTTGCCAAAGGGGTCGCTTTGTTGCGTGACATTCGCGCGCAAAAAAAAACTCCCTGGTGTCTAATGGTTTCTGCCCCCCTTGGGGGCAGATTGGCCTTATCAAAATAGGCCAATCTGCCCCCAAGGGGGGCAGAAATGGCCTAAATATATATTGCCCCGTAGGGGAGCGACCCTTGCCTAAGGGATCGCTCCCCACCTAAAAAAATAGAATTCATCACAAAAAAAAAGAAAAAAAAAAATGGTCCCTGGTGCCTAGAGGTTTCTGCCCCCCCTGGGGGCAGATCGGCCTAATAATAGGCCAATCTGCCCCCAAGGGGGGCAGAAAAGGCCTTCCTAAAAAAATGCCCCCCTGGGAGCGACCCTTGCCCAAGGGGTCGCTCCCTTTTGCCAATTTCAAGAAGAAAAAAAAAAATCCCTGGTGTCTAGTGGGGTTTCAAAAGCCGGATTGCAAGCAATCTGGCTTTTGAAACCTGTGAGAGACTTCAAAGGGAAGGAAATACATTTCCTTCCCTTTGAAGCCTCTCGGGGCCTCCCCCATGGGATTGAAAAAGAAATGCAAAAGCATTTATTTTTCAATCGCGCTGGAAGCTCTGCTTCCAGCGCGATGGGGGAGACCCTGTGACTAATCAGCGCGCGCTCGCGCGCTGACGTCACAGGGGGGGTTTGGGGGGTCGGGGGTGGGAGGGGAAGGGCTTCCCCTTCCATCCCTGACTTGGGGGGGTGGGGGGGAACCCCACAGAGGGAGCGAGAGCGCTCCCTCTGGGCTCTGTGCACAGGACGTAATGGTTACGTCCTGGGCACAGCAGCACTGTGCCTCAGGACGTAACCATTACGTCCTGGGCACAGAAGGGGTTAAAGAAGCCGTGCTTAAATTCAAACTAAGTGAGATTTGATGTGGCCCTAATTAGTCTGTACACATTTGGACGGCTCTTTAAACTTTGGAGAGTTATAATCTCCTTTTGAAAACCAGAAGATTTGAAGTGAAATGTTATTGTGAGGCTAGGGTGACCACCTGGCACTGAGGCAAATTCTGGACAGGACTGTAAAAAATTCAGGACAAAGGGTCAAAATTCAGGCCAAAAATTCAGGACAAAGGGTCAAAATTCAGGACAAAAATTCAAGAACAAACGTCAGTTTTACAGACACAGCAAGAGAGGCCATGCCTCACTATGTTGTCAGTGCATTTATTTACTCTTTTTTAACATAGCACTATTTATTCACTGTGGACCTTTTGTGATTGCCTCCTGGTGTGCTACATTCATGTGTCACATTACGTCCTTGTTCAGTAGTAAATTAATGTCCTTCACGGCAAGGCCATCACCCCTATCCAAATCTACCCGATCTTTCCTGAAGAGAAAGTAACAGCAACATTTTGATTATGTTTCTGAACATTTCAATACCCCTGGCAAACAGTTTGGGAAACATTAAGGTAATTAACCTTGTGCTAGTTTAAACAAATTGAACAAAAACATCTGGCTTACCCCAACCGTGGACTTTCAACCTAATTATTTTCAAAGAGGCAGGGCAGCTGGTGTGGGTGACAGTCTCACACCTAATGACAGGATGTGATGTACCCATAGCTTGTCTGTAGTCTCACTGCACTAGAGTGTATACTTGGGACTCTACATTTATCTCAGAAATGGGAGCCCGGACTACCAATCAAAGATAATAAAAGAGTAGAATGAAATCGAGATCAAATGGGAGATCCACAGCAATTAATTCAAAGGGTTGTTGCTAACAACTGGATAAATAAAGAAGAGAAGAACAAGGTGGGACAATTCCTAAAAGCAGACAAGATGGGTCCACCAAGACTATTTGAAGGTATTGGGTACCTGGGGGGTTGTCTGCACACAGGAGCGAAACAGAAGGGGCACTGTCAAGTGGTTGAATAATCAACACCCATCCACCTTGGCAAACTCTTCTGGTGCAATGGTTCGCTATTAGTGCTTATGAAGGGTGAGCAGGGGCCAGACCCCTGGCAAGGTTGTGCAAGGCAATTGCCCGCTTAGTCCATGTCTTTATATGGTTTTGAAATTGAGCAAAAGCCAAACTAGAGATCTGGGTTATCCCTAAGTGTCAAGTACACATAGAATATTTGGGATGTAAATTGCACAAACAAAATTTACAAATTTTAAAATGTAATTAGTGTTTCTTTAACATATGGCACTGTTTTCGCCTTCATAAACAATTAGATCTCAGATTGAACTGGGAACCAGTTACCTTTTGATACCTAGAGATTAATATCTACCATTCTTACACTGATTTCCAGGATGAAATCTCGGCAGAGCGAACGGTCCCTCCAAGCCCAGTTTGCTTTTTGGTCTTCTCTTCTGCTTTCTGTAGAGGCCATGTGGCACTAGCGAAGATGGTGTGCTACCCCAATGATAGTATTGTTTTGCAAACCTTCCCCTGCTCGTCCTTCATTCCTTCTTCAGACAGGCCACACATCTGATTTGGTCGCTGCGGCGCCATCGGGAGCTCTTCCCACTCCAAAGCTAACTGTGGCTGCGGGTGGATTAGATCTTCTGGACTTAGAATGCTATTATTCAGCTGCACAGGTCCAATGGGTGGCTCACTGGCTTTCTGCCCACCTCCCTGCAAGAGATGGGGTTTACCAGTAAAGACTTTTAAGGAAGGCTTAATGCACTGCTCATCGTTTCCTACTGACCATTCTACGGATCACCATCTGTGGTTATCATGCACGGCTTTCTCTTGCCTTGCAGAACCTGTAAACTCACTGACATGAAAAAACCCTATGCTCCTGCACTACCTTTGCTAAGCCTTCCCACTCGCACAGGATGGCTGTGCTCAGAGCAACTCCATCAGTGGCATGTTGCAGGTGTCTTAAAAGGGGGGACTTTGTTTCTGAACAGTGAGCTACTAAATTTCCAAACCCTTGTGGCAGACTACCATCTTCACCCCGGTCAACTCCTTACTTACAACCACCTTAAATAATCATTATATGCCCTATTTCATGTCTGCTACCTAGCACTAATCCTGCAAGAGGTGTGCCAGAAACTCTGTACCATAGGAAATGGTGGCAAACTGAGGGAATGGGTGTACAGACCTATCCTGCAACATGGAAACCATGTCTGTAATGGCAGTGTGTTACCACACCATGCATGCTCCACTCCACTCTGCTCTGCACCACTCCACACCACTGCACCCTACTCTGTATCACTCCACTTTACACCACTCCATGCCACTGCACTCTTCTCCATTCGGAACCACTCCACATTATGCCACTGCTCTCTATGCTACTTCACACTATGCCTCTCTACTCTACTCTGTACTACTCTACTCTAAGCCACTGCACTTTACGCCTCTCTACACCACTGCGCTCTGCTCGTCTGCACGCCATACCACTCCAGTCTAGGCAACACCAATCTAATCTGCACAACTCCACTCTCTGCCACTCTGCAACGCTGCACTGTACGCCACTGCACTCTAAGCTAATACACTCTATGCTAATGCACTTTACTCTATAACACTCAACTCTATGCCCCTGCACTCTACATCAATACACTGTACATCATTCTAATCTACTCTGCACGTCTGCACTCTATGCCACGGCACTCTACACTACTTTACTCTATGCCATCACACTCTATGCCACTTTATGCAACTCCACTCTAACCTGCACTTCTCCACTCAAAGCCACCTCACTCTACTGTGAAATAATCTACTTTATGCCACTGCACTCTGTGACACTGCATTCTATGCCACTGCACTCTACCCTGCACCTCTCCACTCTATGCAACTGCACTCTACTCTGAAACAATCTATTCTACGCCACTGTACTCTATACCACTCTGACCACTGCACTCTAGTTCAATGCACTCTACACCACTGCAAGCTGACACTCTGCAACACTGCTCTGGCCGCCACTATACTCTACACCACTCTGCTCTGTACTACTGCATTTTGCACCAATATACTCTATTCCACTGCATTCTATGCCACTCTACTCTGCCCAGTGCCACTCTATGCAACTGCACTCTACACCAGTGCACTCTAAACAACTGCACTGCCCTTTACTCTGCACCACTGTACTCTATGCCACTGTTCTCTGTACCACTCTACACCACTGCACTGACACTCTACTCTGCAACTCTGCACTCTATACCACTCTACTCTATGCCACTGCACTCTAGGCACTATACTCTACACCACTACACTCTATGCCACATGAGTCTTCTCTGCACTCTATGACTCTGCACCACTCTGCATTACTGCACTCTCTGCTACTCTATTGTATGCCACTCTACAGCACTGACTGCACTCTATGTAACTCTACCCCATGCCACTCTATGCCACTGCACTCTGCGCCAATGCACTCTAAACAACTGCACTGTACACCACTGCCCTCTACTCTGTACCACTGTACTCTTCGCCACTGCTCTGTGCCACTCTACTCCACTCTACATCACTGCACTGACAGTCTACTCTGCAGTGTTGCACTCCACCACTGTACTTTACACCAATGTACTATGTACTACTGCATTCTATGCCACTGCACTCTGCCACTCTACTCTGCATCACTCCACTCTACAGCACTTTGCCCTACTCTGCACCACTCTACACTACACCACTGCACTCCCTGAAACGCGAGTCTCCTCTGCAATCTATGCCACTGCACCACTCTACACTACTGCTCTCTCTGCCACTCTATTGTATGCCACTCTACTCCACTGCACTCTATGCCACTCTACTCTGTCCCATGCCACTCTATGCCACTGCACTCTAAACCACTGCCCTCTACGCTAACACACTCTAAACAACTGCACTGTACCCCACTGCACTGTACTTTGCACCACTGGGCTCTCCGCCACTGCTCCTATGCTACTCTACTCCACTCCACACCACTATGCCACTAGCTTTAAGCCATGCTGAACAGCAGCTACTCTGGTGTATAACATGGCTAATGGCTAAAACACATTAGGAAAGCCAATAACTCTTTCGTAGATGAGACCTATTGCTTTGCCAATCATTGTTAGTACTATGAGGTACCGAAGTACCTGAAAGAACTGTAAAAAATACAATTACATCATAATAAAGGCTGCTACAAAATGTGCAAATACATTTCGGTTAAATAAAAAAAAAGTGCTTCTCAAATACAGATTTGAATAATATACAGTTTATACCTAGTGCTAAAAAAATGTATAACACTACATTAAAACCACACACTACACAGCTCACCTTGGAACACCATTACAATTCCTCTCTCAAAGATATATCTTTGCCACCAGAAAACTTCAAGTGACTCCGTTTAGTAAAGTCAATGCAGGTTTTCAAGCCCCTTTGTATTTGTGGATTCTCCTAGTTGCCCACATTTGCATGTCTTTAGGGAAGGAGACCCCCTGGCAAGAAGGCCTTTTCTTATCTGTCTGCCCCTCCCTCCCTCAGAGCACAGGAGACCCCCTGCCTTGCAGCCCAGCTGGGGAAACTCCTCTGCCGGTAATTTCACCCTGCCTCCGTTGCCCTTTAGGTGAAAGGCTAAAATTACGGACAAATGCAGTCTGTTAAAGCTTTCATCACGTACAACGGACAGCAGGGTGAAATTACAGACAGTCCGTGAAATTTACGGGCGGGTGGTCGCCCTATGTGAGGCGCATGCCCAGAACCCAGACTCTGTGTGCCTGGTTCTTGTTTATCCCTGGTTGTACCCGAGGACATGCAGACAGATCATCAAACAGGTTCTTTAAAAGACAGTTTCCTGAGGAGCTGTTGTTAGGTTCGGTGATAGACTGAAGTGACCACAGTGATGCGTCTCCTCACAGCTGCTCTAAGTAGCTGTCATTAATGAGAACCTGAACTGCTGAGTTCCATGCCCTGTGAGTGAGATAGAAGTATACTTTTCTAAGCAGAAAGCTACAGTGTACTGCAGTAGTTTAACTCTGACATCATGATGCTTTTGCTATGACACAGCTCCTAATGTTACAACCGGTTCTAAGTTGCCGGCAGTAATCACTGATGTTGGACTTCTAGTGTCTGAAGGTGACAAGAAGGTCCACATACCCAACGGCCTGGTCCCCAACTATGTGGTGATAGATGATACTGACAAGTGTCTTGCTGCATATGAGAGGGTCCTGAGGTTACTCAAGATACCAGAGGAGTACTGGGGGGTTGCGTGTGGATGCATTATCCTGCAGTGGGGAGGGACACATTTCTCACACTAGTGGTAGATGACCAGACCAAGTATGCCCCCATTAAAGTCATCTTTGTTTCTAAATTTGGGGTGCCCCCAAGAGCAATACCCCAAGAGGATCAGGGACAGCCACAAAGTTCAAAACCAGTCTTATGTAGATGTCTTAGATTCCTATAATAAAGCACTGAATGACTGGGTGATGGGCAGCAAAGTTAATGATCATGATGAGCTGCACAGCCTGATTCTGAGGGAGCACACACTCAAGATTTGTTTTACAGCACTGCACCAGCTTCTAGTGGTTAGCAGGCTGACTGATCCCAGGAAGCTTGCTGAACAGGTGGACGTCTGGTACAGGACCAGAGTGTTCAAGAAGTTACCTGGAAGTGACCCCAAGAAGGGTGGTTTAGATTTAGGTTCCCTCCTGCAGAGTGAGGGGGAGGTTAAAGATGATCCAGATGAATCCCAGTGTAAGGCGGGGGAAGGGTTTCCAAGCCTTTCTGAGAAATCAGTGGTTCTGGTGGCCCCGGACACCCAATTTTAAACCTGCCGCTTTGAGTGTTCCTGTTTAGGACACAAGTAGGGGGACTCTGTTTGTCCTAAGAAAACACCCACTGGCTGGATCTTTACAGTCATGGCAAATATGGCCTTAGAGGTAAATAGTTCACAGGGTCAGGAGGTAGATCATACCCTAATCTCCTTTAATTGGGAGATAGACTCAGAGTAGACTTGGGTGTCCTGACGGTTGGGGTCCTCACATCCATCCCTTCAAGGCGAATGGGCTCCCAGTCACTGCTCTGAGGGACACTGAACCAGACGGAACATGGTAGTGGAAAGACTGCTTTGCCAGAGTAGTACAGCAGCCAGGTGTGTAGCATAACACAGGCCCAGAGGCAGGTTCTTGTCTGCTCCATTGCCCTGGTGTCCCTGGAATGGGGTGGGGAGGTGACCCAGCGAAGGGTCATAGTTAGTCCCCCGGTGCCCATAGACTGTTTACTGGGTATTGAGTTGCCCCTGGTGTCAGGGAAGATGGGAGGGTCAGCTACCCAGAGTTCCCTGAAAGCTCACACATCCAGACTTGCTATTCCCAAATGGAGGGAATAGAAGCCTAGTTGGAGGCGCTGGGGTAGGAAAGACTCAGCACTGACCATTGCTCAGTCATAGGATACACATCCTTAGCTGAGTGGATAGTCTCTGACTACCACCCCTCAACCAGTAGAGAAGGGAGTGGATAAAGGGTTCCTAACACAAGGGGTTGTTGCCTCCCTCTTTAAGAAACCACAGAGGCTAGAGAACCCTGCATGGCCTGGTTTTTTACACTGACAGCTGTTAGTGATCTCTCTTGGTTTCTGACCTTACTGGCCAAATTTTCTTTGGGTTTGGGACAGAATTGTGACCCAAGGGGTGGAGTGGGCCACATCACTTTGTTTACCAAAGTGGTACTGTCTGCCTACTGGGATTCATCTGTGAGTTAAGGCTAAGTGCAGCACGTATGGGGTCCACAGGTGAGGAGAAGGGCAGAGGGTTCGAAATTGAAATCAGAAGGGTGTGGAACTGACAAGTGCTTCTGCAGTAGAGGGCCATTTTCCACATTCTTACAATTGAATAGTCTGTGGCCTGCCTCCACACAAAGGGCTGCGTACCCCATGTAGTTAGTCTAGAGCTAGGGCAGGGGTAGCAGGAAACCTGTACAATACACATATGAACCTCTGGATACTTTGCCAAGAAGAAGAACCACTGTGCTGCTGAAAGGACTGCTACCTTGCTGGACTGCTGCTCTGAAGCTCTGAAGGACTGCTGTCCTGCTGGGCTGATCTGATGCCTACTGTCCATTTGCCTTGGTGGGAAGGACTGGACCTTAACTGATAGATTTTTTACATATAGGCCCTGCTTAAGTTGATTATTAGCTGTTTTGCTTTGGGGAGGAGACAGCAGTTCAAGGAGAACGCAAGGTTCACCTCCTTTCCCAAAGTGGATGAAGAGACCAAAAGACATTTGTGAAGAGTGGCCTTGCAAGTCTGCAGAGTCCCTAGTGGTGGTGAGTGGTAACAGCATTCACGGGGGTCCGAAGTGCTAATAATCCACCTATGTGTGGTGGTGCTCAGTGGAGGTTGTAAGAAGTGGCTCTGCCGCTGTAGTTGTCCTGCAGAGAGTGACATTGTTAAATGTGGTGAAATCAGCCTGCATTTAACAAGCAAAACAACCATGAAACTAACCCCCTAAGCACATAGTAAACTATAATCACTTCCCGAAACAAATCCATTAATCATAAATTGACAAATGTAAACTATATATTGTAATAAAATAAGTAGATCCACAGCAAAAATCACTCTTCCTCGTGGATATTCTTATGGAAAGGTCAACATCACTGATTGGCAAATCCTTTCTTCTTTTACTAGACCCTTGAGAAATGTAGTCCTTTGGTATACTCTGTTCTAATTGAATTTGGGCTGCTGAGCAAAATAAAGAAAGAATGTAAACCATAATCTGAGCTTCCAATTCTAACATAGAATCAGTTATTGTGTTAGTTCTATATGACTGTCATCCCATGTCTCAAACAAAAGAACTAAATGGATTCTTAAAGTTAGCCCCTCCAACTTTAAAATTGATTATACTTATATTCTCCTAAAACTCTGAGTTTAATCACCCTCCTGCACATTCCATACTCAAGGGCCCAGTTCTAAATAAGAGACTCTGCTCTCTACTCAATCTACATATTTTGCTTCAAATGATTCTCCTGCATTGTCCTATGTTTTATTTAGCAGAACCTCTGTTTATAAGTGAGGTAGAGAACATTTCTAACATTAACCCATGGCATACAGCACTCTATTCTCCAAACATAGGCCACACAAACAAAACCCTACTCATCCACACACTCAAGCCCTTGCAGGCCTCCAGGTGTGAGGTAATAGCGCTTCAAGGTCACACTAGTGGCAGAAATGTGCTTTATGAATGAGAGTGGGAGTATCTTTGGAATTTGTGTCATTCACTGGAGACAGCACAGCAATGGTACCTTAAGTGATTTAAGCTCACTGATAATTATATCTAAGCTCAAAGTGGATTATCTGGTAGAACAGGCGCTTTCTTGCCATTTTTGTATAAGAGAGACAGTTCTAGTTTCTAGTACCTCAGAGCCCTAAAAGTCATGGTCCATCATTGCTTGTTGCTGACATTACAACAATAGCTGGGTGGTAGACAGGACATGCACAAGGAGCCTTCATTTGTAAGTGCTACCTTTCCATGCAAACTAAATACATGTACTATTCTGAGTTTATGAGGAGAAATGGATATCAAGAATACAAACAAAAATAGGCCTGCCTAAAAACAAGCTTAGCAGAACGGACAGTAAAATAAAGATTTTAAAGACCATGGTGCCTGTGAAACTAATTGAAAATCCTCACAATCATCAAATAATAGGGTTTACAAAATGTAAGAGTTATACTGGATGCTCGCCAGTGGACAGTTGGCTAGATTTACAATGTTTTGGCACAGGGCAGTGAAACAAGCCTTCTTGCTGCGCTGCCCTGCCCTGTGTCAAAACAAAAGGGCAGGAATGTGCTATATCTATGAGATAAAGCATATTCCTGTCCATTTCCCCTGCGCAGTCACACAACTTGCTGTCGTGCACCAATGCTGACACCCTTGCACCATGGTGCAATGGTGGCTGCGTTGCAGGGATGATTGTTTTTTTGTGCAGGAAGAGGCACCTTCTTGCATAAAAACAAACCCAAGAGGAGTTTTGCACTTTCTATGTGTGTTGCAAAATGCAACACACATAGAAAGAGGAAAAAACAGGGAGAAATAAAAATAATTCTCCCCATTGCGTCACTTCTAACCACCGCTGGAGTGGCGCAAGGTTTAGAGTCGTTTTCCCAGGTTTACAAAACCTTGTAAATCTGGGAGTGCGTCAAAATCAATTGGTTTTGCTTGGGAACACCCATGGAAATGCCTCCCTAATGCAAAGTAAGGCAATGCAGTGACTTTCTCTGCGTTGCCTTACTCCCTATCTACAAGGCCACTTAGAGCCGCTCGAAGTGACTGTTCGTGGCTCTGTAGATATGGGTCGGCAGCCTGCGCTGGCAATGTATCAAAAAAAGTGATGCATCGGTGGTGCAGGCCGCTTGTAAATCTTGGCCAGAGTTAATAGCAAATCAAGATGAAAAAAAGTGGGGAGGATACAAACCTGCACAAAGAAGGCATATTTGCAGCTGATTCAGAATATAAGCACAGAACAAGATCAATGAAGGGGTGAAAGTCCCGGGTGCACAATTTATGAGCCAAGCTACACTAATTTCAGTGGGGATGGTATGCTTTCCTAATGCTGTTTGTAAATTTCTGTCCAGCTGAGTTCTAGGGTAATCAGTGAATCAGTGATTTCTAAAGTGGGGCTAATCACCTGTAGGTGATCCACAACACACACTACACAACACCCATGTCTCCACAAAGGCACCCCCATTTCACAGATGAGGAGTTGCGGGTCATGGTGTAGGAAATAGTCAGGGTAGAGACACAGCTGTTTGAAACATAGGTACAGCAAATCTCCATTGCAAGGAAGATGGAGCTATGGCGGAGAATTGTGGACTGGATAAACGCCATGGGACAGCATCCAAGAACAAGTGATGACATCAGGAATAGGTGGAACGACCTATGTTGAAGGGTCGTTCTATGGCAGCAAGGCACCAGCTCGCCATCCAGAGAACTGGCAGTAGACCCCGATCTCCTCCCCCACAGCTGACAACATGGGAGGAGCAAGTCTTTGCAATACTGCATCCTGAGTGACTCACTGGAGTAGCCGGAGGACTGGACACTGGTGAGTCAATATTTACCATCTATCACCCCCCATACCTGCATGCCATCTCACCCCCTCACCCTGACTCCTATCACTCTACTCCATCCCACACAGTGCACCTACACAGATGACTGACCCCAATGCCAAGCCCTGAATGCCATACCCACTGCATGTACAGCCCTCCCAGCCCTGCATGCACACCCGCCACCTATGCATGCACAGCATGGGAACTAACAATCCAACAATATATCACCATACACAAACAAAGGTGGCAGGGCAACAGCAACAATATAGGGGAAGCTAGGAATGTAGAATATGTCACAGACATGAAGCATAATACATCATTTACATCTCCACAAGTTCCCAGCCAATCCCAGTGGCGAGGAGATGCCACAGCTATCCAGTCCCCCAACAGAAGATGCCCCCAGTGATGACATAACATCTGGATCAACTTCCTGGCCCATCAGGACCACTGGTCAGTCGGCCATCCCAGCCCACACCCAGTCCACAACAGAGCCTGCCCCCTGAGTATCCAACACCACAGCACCCACACAACGTCCTCACACCTCTGTCCCCAGCACACGTCAATCAGCAGTGTGCCCACCTGGACAGGGATCCCAGTCCACACCTCACAGCCAAGATAATCAGGGTCCTAGAGTCAGTCGCAGTGGGCACACTGTTCAGGGGACACAGGCACAGGGGGACAGGGATACTGGGAGGACAGCCGTGCGACAGGGTGAGGACAGACACCGGGAACCAACTGTCCTGGAGGCACTCACTAATGTCCTGGGGGCTTACCAACAATCCCAGGACAAGATGGGCCAGATTCTTGACATAATGCAGGAGAACAAACGGCTGCAGGAGGTACACCATCAGGAGATCAGAAAAGATTTGCCGGCCCTCAACACCACCATGGTCTCCATAGCAGGGGGGCTGGCTGATATGGCCAACATAATGAGACTGTACAGCAAACCAGCGGGCCCCTTCCACTAGCCAGTCAACTGAACAGCCCACCACATCTGCTGCAGCTAGTGGACAGGAGGCCCTGCCACAGGACCCACAGGCCAACAGCACTCCTCCCCCTGCAGAAGGTGAACCACCCCGCATACGTTCCCTGCTGCCCAGACAGATGCCAGAGACACTTGCCAAGACCACCACCAGGAAATGAGACCCTCCTGAATGTCCCCCTTGTGTCCCACTCTGTCACCTTGTCCACTTTGAACTGCCTTTGCTCCCCTTCCTATGCCCCTTGGACACTGAACCTGTGCTAAAAACAGACTGGACCAATACCCTGGACTTACCTCTACCATCACCCCATTCTATTGCACTAGTCCGTCTATAAATATCACTACAATAAACACCATTGAACACAACTTGAGTGATAGTGCTTTATGAGATGAAATGTGCAATTATGGTAACAGTTACATCTTGTGCAATTGACCTGAACTCTCTGATAGCATACAAATAATGACGTGTAGCTGTCTGTACTCATCACATCAGTACACAGTTGTTATAACACCAACATCTGCAAAATAAGAAGGCATAGGTGACAGTCAGTTGATATGCAAAGGAAATGACTGCCATCCTTCTACAGCCACACTGAAAAGATAAATCAGAGGAATGGTCAGTTTCACTGTCTCACCTGGATGTCATTGGAAGTACTGCCGTATAACTGATGTTCTGTTGTCCACATCCTCCTCATCCTCACTGTCCTCAGGGTCCACTGTTGCCATGGGGGCATTTCCAATCTCCTCCTCCTGCTGCAGATAAGGCATATGTCGTCTAAGGGCCAGGTTGTTCAACATGCAGAATGCTACAACTATCTGGGAAACCTTTTCAGGGGAGTAGCAGAGGGATCCACCTGTCCGATGGAGGCATCTGAGCCTGGCCTTCAGGAGGATGAAGGTACGTTCTGTGATCCGCCTGGTTCGCCCTTGAGCATCATTATACTGATTCTCAGCCCCTGTCCTGGCATTCCTCACAGGGGTCAGGAGCCACAATAGGTTTGGGTAGCAAGAGTCACCTGCAAGAATTTAGGGACAAACATTAGCCTTACACAATGGTATGGGGAGTGGCTCCTGAAGGCATACACTGACATACATTGGATGGGAACTCTGGCTCACCTATTAGCCACGCCCTGTGCCTCTGTAGTTGTGCCATCATATTTGGGATGCTGCTATTCCTCAGGACGAAGGCATCATGCACTGACCCAGGTACTGGTCCTTCAGGCACACCATTTGCACATTGAGTGAATGGAAACTCTTCCGATTCCTGAACACCTGTTCATTGTGCCGGTGGAGGGACAAATGCAATATGTGTTCCGTCAATTGGCCCAATAATATTTGGAATATGTCCCATTGCATAAAATCCAGCCTTCACAGTGGCCAAATCTTCAACTTGGGGGAAAGCGATGTAGCTGCACATGTGTTTGACCAAGGCAGACAAAACCCTTGCCAGCACGATTGAGAACAATGGCTGTGACATTTCTGCTGCCCAGCCCACTGTCACTTGGAATTAACCAGTTGCCAGGAAATAAAGCACTGATAGAACTTGCACACAAGGGGGGATCCCAGAGGGATGACGGATAGCTGATATCAGATCAGGCTCCAATTGAGTACACAGCTCTGTAATTGTAGCCCTGTCCAGTCTATAGGTGAATATTATGTGCTTGTCCTCCAGTGTAGCCAAGTCCACAAGGGGTTTGTACACAGGGTCTTGTCTCCTATTCCTCCACAGTGCTAGGTATCTAAGGGACACAAGATTGAGTAGGGTGTCACTGAACAAAGGAACCACCACCTAAGTGTGCGTAGAGCATGTATGTAATCAGACAATGTGAATGGTAATGTATGTGCAATTTACAGCAATGACGCAGTTTCCAATTTCTGAATGTTGTCCACCACCATACAATGGCGACCGCCTGTCCTGTAAGTATGGACATGTGGAAGTGATGCAACTCCACCGGTGTTGGGCGTCATGGTGGAAGGTGTTCTTGCACCGCCATGCTATTCCTCATTGGCTAAAATGGGGCTCTATGGAGTACGGTGTCCAATGGGGATCACTGGTGGCAGTGATGGTGTACACCGCAACAGACGTGACCGCCATTTTCTGTCTAAAACCTCACTTGATTCCTGGCTTTCCACAGGACAACACCTTCACTGCGAGTGCTGCTGTGACCTGTCTGGATGCTGCCATGGCCCATTTGACAGGGGAATGGGCCCCTGCCTTCACTTCAGAGGAGGTGGAGCTCCTGGTGGATAGGGTCCTACCCCTGTATGGACAGCTGTATGGGCTTCCAGACCAACAGGTGAGTACACCATGGGCATGATGAATGTGACAAGGTTGCATGGAGATGTGTGTGCTAGAAGTGTGTCATTTGGGTGAGAGGCATGTCTGGTGGTAGTGTACATGCAGTGCTCCGGGTGATGTATGTGCCAATGAAGATGGAAATCAAATTGGTGGGCCGTATGTGTGACAGGCTGGATTGCATGGTTAATGCAGTCCTCCTGTCTGTTTTACCTCTACAGGTCAGCACCCATCAGAAGAAGGGATTGTGGCCTGCCATTGCCAAGGACGTGCAGACTAAGGGGGTCATAGCAGGCGGAGCACCCACTATAGGAAAAGGTGGGAGGACCTGAGACGCTGGGCCCGGAAGACCGCGGAGGGCCAGCTGGGAATGGCCTCCGAGCGACAGTGGGGTGCCCGTCAGAACCTGACCCCCCTAATGGTCCTGCATACTGGTAGTGGCCTACCCAGAGCTGGATGGGTGCTTGAGGGTAGCACAGCAGCCATAAGGGGGTTAGTACAGTGAGCATGACAACTATTTTTGTTGGCTGGCATGGGATCCTAGTGGTGGGTTTCAGTTAGTGGGTGCCCCTTAATGCCAGCTCAGCCATTGCTGCGTGATCCAGCTCAAGGAAAATGGGTGTATAGCAAAATCAAGTAACCTAGCTAGGTTGCATTCTATGTCAGACAGGGCTTACTGGGTCCTAGGAGAGGTGCAGGGGACCAGTGGTGCAGAGGGCAAGGGGAGCACCACGGCGGAAACAGGAGGTGACAACACTGACTCTGATTCCTCCTCTGATGGAAGCTCCCGGGTGGTGGTGAGCACCTCTGCAACCACCCCAGCTACAGGTACAGCTGCCGCCCCCATTACCAGCACTAACCTCCCAGTCGCCCCCCACTGAGTTGCCCGTGCCCACTCACCCAGGAGGGTGGGCATCTCCTTTGCCCCATGCACCTCAGGCCCTGCCTATGAGCCCTGCTGCCCTCAGTGAGGAGGCTATTGACCTCCTGAGATCCATCTCTGTAGGGCAGTCAACCATTGTGAATGCCATCCAGGGTCCAGCATCCCAGATGCAGCAATGCAATGCATACCTGGAGGGCATCCAGAGTGGGTTGGTGGCCCTACAGAGATCGTTTCAGGCTCTGGCCTCCTTTTTGATGGCAGCCAGTGTCCCTGTTCCTACTGTCCCCCATCAAACTACCATTTACCAGTCCCAGTCTCCTCAACCCCAACCCATCCCAGGCACAGATACAGACAAGCATGTCCACAAAACATCACACAAGAGTAGCACAGTCAAACACAGGCAGCACACTTAAGGCCACAAGCACTCACACAAACAAAAGACAGTTGAACACCCAAACACATCCACTACCTCCACTGTCTTTCCCTCCTCCTCCTCCCTCACAGTCACATCCGCACTTACACCTGCATGCACTGCATCAACAGCCACCATCACCACATCAAGCAGCACACACATCTCACTTGCAGACACCTCCACAACATCCATCCACATGTCACCTTTGTCCCCTCCCACCCTTTCTGCCCCCCTCCTAAGAGACACAAACGCACGCACTTAGACACCCAACAGCCATCCACCTCACTCAGGCACTCTGTCCATGCACCTGCACACAAGTCCAGCAGACGTACACCTCCAACACCCACTTCCTCAACCTCCACTCCCATTCTTCCTCCCACATCCCACCTCAACGTCCCTAAGAAGCTTTTCCTTGCCCAACTTGACCTCTTCCCTGCACCTCCACATCTCCCTCCTGCCCGTAAGAGCAGGGTCCCAACGACCCAGCACAGCATTTCAGCCAAGCAGTGTGACGGCTGCCACTCCTACTGAGAGGACACCTTCGGCTCAGAAAGGAAGGACAATGGTGGTGAAAAGCAAAGGACTTGAGATGGGGACAGTGAAGGCAACTCCTGGTCCTGGAGGCAAGGACACAAGTGACATGTCAAAGGCCAAGGGGACCCGTCACAAGAGGGGACACATAGATCCCCCTCCACCACCAAAGATTGCCAAGGATCCCCCTCCACCACCAAAGAAAGGGAAGGTTCCCTATCCACCAACAAAGAAAGGTAAGGTACCCACTCTACCAGCAAAGAAAGAGAAGGTTCTCACTCCACCACCAATGAAAGGGAAGGTTTCCACGCTACCACCAATGAAAGGAAAGAGGCTCACTCCACCAGCAGAGGGCAAGAAACCCTCACCTCCAGAAAAGGCACAGCAGCCCCCACCTCCAGCAGAGGCACAGCTGCCCTCACCTCCAGTAGAGGGCAAGGCGCCTCCACCTCCAGCACAGGAACAGCAGCCCTCACCTCCAACAGAGGGCAAGGAGCCCTCACCTCCAGCACAGGCACAGCAGCCCTCACTTCCAGCACAGGCACAGCAGCCCTCACCTCCAGAAGAGGGCAAGGAGCCCCCACGTCTAGCAGAGGGCATGTAGGCCACTCTCCAGGGACTGTTGTACAAGGAGCCCCCTCCAGAACCAGTAGGCACGTTCCCCACTTCAGAGACTGTGACCTTGCACTCCCTACAAAAACAGTTGGGCATGGGATCCCCCTCCAGAACCAGTGTGCAAGTTCCCCACTTCAGAGACTGTGGCCTTGCACTCCCCACCAAAGACAATTGGGCATGGAGCACCCTCTAGAACCAGTGGGTAAGTTCCCCACATCAGCTGATGTGCCCCCCTCACCTTTCCCCCCTGAGGCGCCTGCCCATTTCCAACATGATGCCCATGAACAGTAGATTCCGGATTGAGTCAAGTTGGGCCTTGGACTGTGCCCTGTGGCCATGTGGCCCTTTTGTACTTTGGACTGGCCATTGGCCCATTCTGGACATTGTCGCTTGCATTTGTATTCAAATGGACAATATGGTGGCTGCTGGCATCAAATTACAGTGCTAGTTGATTCTCATTGTGGTCCTTGTCTTATTTTAATGTGTGTCCTGTGACATTGGTTTAACTCTGCTGCTGGATCTGTGTATGGTGTGTGTGTGGATGGTGTGTGTTGTGCGTGTGTGTGTCACTCTCCTTTTCCTCCCTCCCTTGTCTTCTAGGTGGCTGTACTCACTGTCGTCGTCTTTGTCGGCGCTGGTGTTCCAGGAGGGCCATGGTGTAGAAGAGCATCGGGAACCCATGGCGGCAGCAGAGTCCTCTGTGTACTTGTTGGTGAGTCTTTCATTTTCTGTGTTATGTTTCTTCCACACTTTTGATGGCGTTGGTACCGCTCCGGAAATTCTGGCAGTTTACTATGTCATAGTATGGTGGGCGGTACATTGGCTTCCACCTGGCTGTTGATGGCTGCTGCCGTGGTCAGTGGTGTTAACACCCTGTTGGTTGGTTTGGTAGATTGGCTGTCTATGGGAGGTATCACCGTCGTGGTCATAATTTGGCGGTAATTGCGGCCAGCCTGTTGGCGGTATTACCACCACTTTAACACTCACCGCCAATGTCATAATGACCACCTAAATTATGAAATAGTTTTCATTCTATTTGTGTTTTCACGTTTCATTTTAAGCATAATTATTTTTCTTTTCTTCTGTTATGAAACTTTGAATGTTAATTAAGGACTTTACATTTGTTTATTACCTACTTAATATTGCATCAATTTAAGGTTGTATGCTCATTTATTGCCTGTTCCCTGTATTTTTATCTAACGGGTTGTATTAGAGTTATATATATGTTGGTGTGTGTGTGTGTGTGTGTATATATATATATATATATACAGTATATATATATATATATATGTATCAGAAGGTGTGACAGCCTTAAAGTGATCTTGTTAGTCCCGAGGGAATTCAATCTCTGGTTCTGCCTTCTGGTTTACCACAGGACACACTTCACAACTGATGTAATGAAGTTATTGTGTGTAGCACTACAGATTTATCGAAGATTTCCCTGTAGTTACAGGCCAGGTGGATTCTGGTACTGTGGAGCACATTAATGGCACTCTGAAATCTAAGATGGCCAAGTTGTGAGTGTCTACCTCTTTGAAGAGGCCGGACGTTCCTTCCATTGTTTCTATGAGCCTTTGAAGCACTCCAAATCCAAGGATTCGCATAATGCGACTTTCAAGTTTTGAGCATCATATTGCTATTTTACACAAATTCTTCCCACCTCATTTCAATGCTGATCATTCCTTGCTGCCTCGTCACTTGGCTTCCATTCATCGCTACACTCCGCCTCCTTGTCTAGTGTCTCCCCTGTCATCCCTCCACCTGCCTCCCGTTCGATCTTCCCATCACTCCACTTCATCTCTCTCACACCATACCGTGCTGTTTTTCACTTGCCTGCCCAGATCCAATTGAGAACACGCATAAGTTTACAAAGTAAGACTGATTGACTGTGCCAATGCTTGTTTAATTGGTGCACCCAATATATTGGAGCTTGAGATAGGAGTAAGGTTAAGAGATTCCCCAAAACACATCTTGTGGACTGCCTCACACTGATACTGTAAGAGATCACAGAACCATTGCATTGCTCCTCTGTGCTGCTATGCTTTCTTATGCAGTGCAGCTTTTTAAGGATTCTTCACAGAAAGTTTTCCCAGGCTGTCCTAAAAATGTCTTACTATGTAACTTTTTAATACTACAGAATATTGCATTTTACATTTGTGAGGCAGCTTAGTGACCACTCAGATATAGTGATAGTTTTTGTGGGTGTTTGGGAAGGGATGGAAGGTATTAAATCTCAAATCGCTAGCAACTGCCATTATTACCTTGAGCCTGTCTTAGTAGATAGCACCAAACCCACTACCATGTGAGATGCATGTGTCAGTTTTACTATCATTTATTGATGGACAGAAGACGATTTCAGAATTTCTGGAGGCTCACTGGCCTGAGAGCTCCTGACTGACTTCTGAGGGGCCCCTCCATGTACTTTGCAGGAGGGGAGTCACGTTTTGTTATGCCACCAAAAATCAATATTCTAGAGTAAACATTGATTCTTCAGCCTCTCTGCTCCTTCAATGCCAAATCCTGGAAAGGAGGTACTTGGCAATTCAGTGAGCATGCATTAACATCATGGCTCTTGTGGGATCGGTAAAACAGACAATATTTGTAAAAAGGGTTGCCCAGGTACCCCTGAGCACAACTGACTTGAAACGATGTTGTATATTCAGAATTTTCATGTTGGTATCTGTCTGTGGTTTTGACACACGCTGGACATACCACCCTCAGACTTTTGATGTTAGTTTCTCTAACTAACCAAATACAAAAATATTTCAGCTTGGTTCTCACCACACTGTCCGGTCACAGACACACCAGCGATAACGCTCGCCTGCTCACTTCTGAGAAACACGCCAGGGACCATTGACTACAGAACCTCAGGAAGCGAATGACCACAGACGGTTTCTATTCAGCAGGTTTTACTGTCACAGAAATGTGCTTCTGTAATAACACCCAGAGGGCAAAAGACTTTCAAGATGGAGCTTATGTCTCAGCTTTGTACCAGCTCAGCAATTTTATTACTTACTATTGTAAGGTTGACTCGCACTTAAGAGTTATTCCTTGACAGAGCATAGTTGTAACGCTATCTTACCAACTCCTAAAAAGCATAGTTCAGAAGTGACACTTGCTAAATGGACCCTAAAGCATATTTCAATCTTTTTTAGTAACATCAACCCGGAAGTGCATTTTGAATACTGTAACTATTCAAATGTTTACTTAGTTCAAATAGAACTATCATATTGGATCAGAAAAAAAAAATTCTTGGGGCTATCATAAAAACTTTAAAAGGGTGAGTGATATGAATTACAAATGTGTTACGTTCACTCCTGGCTGTATAATAATGTTTTTGCTTAAGTGGAAAATCAAATGAAAGAGTAAAGCATGTGCTGGACCCAGTCCAATAACAGAACACTTCATTAAAACTGCCCTGCGTGGACTGAAGTTTCATCGCACATTGTGTAAACCTCAGCCCTCTTTTGAGGCTGCTTGGGGCATTCAACCTTTAAGGAACTAAGAATCACTCACAACCCAACTGTGCTCCAGCCAAATATTCCCTTTCTATGCTCCCCTTTCCCCCAAGACTGCTACATCTGTCTGTCGTCAGCACTCCCCAGCTAATGGTAGCTACTGATGCATTGCTCCACATTCAGTTGCCGATTCCTCAAAACACCCCCTCTGCACATCCACACAGGGCAGGTGTGTAGTGGGTAGGAGGATCCGAAGAAAAACATGACTCACCTGGAGCTGCTGCTCATCTGAGGAGATGGATGTTGCAGTGTCACACTCAGATATTTACTCTCTGAAGCATTCTAGCACTTGGTATGTGTAGACGGGTGTCGTCCACCTCTTCTCCTGATACCTGGGAAGGGCGCCGATCGCGCGCCTCATCTGATCCCGTCTCGTGTCTCCAGGGAGACGCGTGGAGGCGGGACATCACATCGGGCCCGGATTTCCGGGTCGCAGAGAAATGAAAAGAGATTACGGACTTCCTCACGAGGGAGAGAGAAGCCGGAGGAGAGCAGGACGAGGAGGAGACGCGCCGCAAAGAAACCACCGCGACTTGGAGAGACGGGGGAGAGAAAAGCAGCCCGAAGCACGGAGCCGGGAAAGACACCAAGAGAGAATTCAAGCCCCGCCACGACCCCGGAGGGTCGTGGCTTTTCAAGGTACGATCCCTGTTAAAGGGACCTCAACATAAGGGAATCACAGGGCAGGAGGGCACAAAGGGAGGGGAAGGAGAGAAAAGGAACACCGGGGAGGGAATAGGGGAAGAGGACAGGTTGGACTGAGCACCGGGGACCTGGGAAAAACACTGACCATCCCACCTCCCTGCCACCAGCCTTACTTAAATAGTATTGTACCCTCCCCTATACCTGCACTAACCTAACACATCAGCCCCAGAGTTTCCTTCCATTACCCTCCCGCACGTGTACTAACTCAAGAATACAACCCCATTCCTCACCACTTACCTGGTCTTGTATTCTTGTTTTCCAAGACCCCGCGGGGAAAAGGAGCCGGGAAGACGCCGTCCGAAGACCGTCCCAGCCTAGCGAAAACAGAACATTAATGACTATTAAGACAACCGGGCCTTAACGGAAGCAACCCCAAAAAGGGACCCGAACAGAAGAAAACTGTATTGCTGTCACATTTATTATCTTCGCACTAAAAGCAAATAAAATTATTAATTTTTCCCTTCAGGAACTCCCTAACGTACGAGTCAGAGTCCTCTGTATCGCCGAGCCTTCTACAGTTGTGTCAGAAGTGGGATCTAACCCACAGGCGATACAGAAGGGTAGTGATCATGAGTGAAAAACCTACATTAGAGGACATGATAAAACAATTGGCGGAAGGCCAACGCCACCTACAATTGGTATGGGAGGCACAACAGAGAGAGGCAAAGGAATATCGAGAGGCCCTCCAAGCCGCGCCGAAGAGCCAAGCCACCATAATGGCTAATAACCAACTGGTGCACAAAACTGCCCTTCAGAAATTGACAGATACCATTGCCGCCAGCAAGGTACAC
Organism: Pleurodeles waltl; assembly: GCF_031143425.1. Lineage (NCBI taxonomy): Eukaryota > Metazoa > Chordata > Amphibia > Caudata > Salamandridae > Pleurodeles > Pleurodeles waltl. Next base: position 51,787,787 of record NC_090446.1, on the reverse strand, counting down.
CCTAACGTGCCCAGTTCAGTCCTGCAAAAGTATCAAGAGGGTGAGGATCCCGACTTTTTCTTTACAAACTTTGAAAGAGTGGCCGCGTCAGCCCAATGGCCTGAAGACCGATGGGGTCAATACATCGCACCCCTCTTGACGGGTACCCTCCAAACCGCCTATCAGGCTGCGAATCCGGGTGGCACTACCCCTTATTCGGACATTAAGAAGAGTATTGTAGAGAGAGTCGGACATGACACTGAATACCACCGGATGAAGTTCCGAAAAGTAAAATGGGGACATAATGAGGATCCCCGTACATTTTACTTCAAGGTCAAGGATTTAGGACTGAAGTGGTTGGGACCCCTAGGGACCAACCGCGAAGACGTCATCAAAGCCATCATCGTGGAGCAATACCTGGACTCCCTTGCCGGGAGTATCCGTAATTGGATAAGACAGCATCCCAAGATCGATACCGAACTGGCAGTAGACTTGGCTTGTGCCTACCACCGGTCTGTAGATATTAAAAGCCAAACCCCCAGACCCATGAGCAAAACACCCATAGGCTCTCCACAGTATACACCCCGACGAGTCCTTGAGGAACCTGGTCCATCCAGGAGTGGGGAGAGGAGCCCCATGCAACAACCACAATGTTTCAGTTGTGGTGAATGGGGCCACATAGCAAGAGGATGCCCAAAGAAAAACGAGGAGGTTGAACCCATTCAGATAGGAGTCACTCGGGGAAGGGTTCTGTGCATTGGAAAGGGAGATAAAACATTCAAATACACCCTAAAGGTAAACAGACAGCCGGTAGAGGCCTTGATTAACTCCGGAGGTAGTCAATCGGTAATACGCCGAGATATAGTAAAATCTGTGAGTCTGACTCCAAGTCAGTGGGTTACGATATGCTATCGCCCGACACATCTTGTTTGGGGTCAAGGGCAACAAGTTTTTATGTTCACTTTGACCTTGGGACAAGTAGGCCCAACCCTCTGCAGCACAAACCCTTTGGCTGCCTGTTTACAGAGAGTGGAACTCTCTGCAGTTGAGGTAATGTGTTTCCAAAAGATAATGCTGTTCGAACTTGTATTTATGGTTCATTATTTGAAAACCTTCATTATTAGGGTGAGTGCTGTAAATAAATATTTTAAGGTCACACTTCACTACGGACGTTCGTTCCAGTATAAAAGAAAAAAACGTGTATACACGTTTGAAAAGTTTAGGCTATGAGGCTAAGTATAATGCTCCCAGAATGCTCTCTGATTAGATGCAAATGAAGTGTCATTTAGTAAAATGTTTTGATGCATGCTAGTATTTCCCAAAAATATTTCTAATGGAAAATCAGTGTAACCATTTTCAACACGATTATGGGAAGCATGAAAATAAAAAAACACTGACAAAGCCAACTGATCTGACATATTTTTATAAGTCTTTTAGTTTCATCAATGCGTGTCTTGTTTTGACATGGCTTTTGTAACACTTTATTATTGTGGGAGCTACCAGGCCCTCAACATTGTAACAAACACTGGCAAAAAACAAACAAAACGTTTTTGAACTCTAAAAGCACACGTTGCCACCAGTGGCATAACAAAAAAAGGCCCCGCAGCCGCTCTCCAGGGGACCCCTTCAGCACAGCACCTGCCCTGAGTGAGTCTGGAGAGGGGGCTCCTCCATGTTCTTTGCAAAGGGGCACCCTCCAGTTTCGTTACGTCACTGATTGCCACTGTTGTTCCTGACACTGAACAAAACTACTTTGTGTGCCAATATGCTCCTTGTGGAAGAGAAGAATGCGATCATTCACAGTAAGCCAGCCAAAAGAGAGAGAAATAGAAGTTTAATAAAAACAAAATGTCTTTGTTAACACCAGACCTAATTAGGGACCAAGACCCACATGTAGGTAGCTTTTTGCATGTCGCAAACAGCGACTTTCGCTGTTTGCGACGTGCAAAAAGCACATTGCGATGCACAAACCCAGTTTTGCGATTCGGTAACCTGGTTACCGAATCGCAAAACGTGTTTGCGACTCGCAATTAGGAAGGGGTGTTCCCTTCCTAATTGCGACTCGTAGTGCAATGTAGGATTGTTTTGTGAACGCGGGCGCAAACCAATCGCAGTTTGCACCCATTTCAAATGGGTGCTAACACTTTCACAAAAGGGAAGGGGTCCCCCTGGGACCCCTTCCCCATTGTGAATGTCACTGTAAACATTTTTTCAGAGCAGGCAGTGGTCCTGCGTACCACTGCCTGCTCTGAAAAAATGAAACGAAAACGTTTCATTTTTCGTTTTTGTAATGCATCTCGTTTTCCTTTTTAAGGAAAACGGGCTGCATTACAAAAAAAAAAACTGCTTTATTGAAAAGCAGTCACAGACATGGTGGTCTGCTGTCTCCAGCAGGCCACCATCCCTGTGAGGCCGCCATTCGCAAGGGGGTCGCAAATTGCGACCCACCTCATGATTATTCATGAGGTGTGCATTTGCGAAGCCCTTGCGAATCACAGATGGTGTCAGGGACACCATCCTACATTCGGATTTGCGACTCGCAATTTGCGGGTCGCAAATCTGAACCTACCTACATGTGGCCCCAAATTCTTAAAGAAAGTCACAAAAGTGCACCCATGGTATATGTCGTACCCCTATAAAATATTTTTGAACTGTATTTTAGCATGGGTAAATACGCATGTGTAGATTTTCTCATGTGAAAATCTATTGAGCATTTGCAAGTTCATTTTCCCTCCAGCCACTTTCTTCTCAACCCTGGAAGAAGTTCTAATTCTGCCATTGTCAGGAGTAAATGTCCAACCTTTCTTATTATGGGAAAATATTAGAGAGAAGCTGGTGAAAATCTTTAAAACATGCAGGTTAGTAGGTTTGCAGACTCAAAGGCATTCCAGCCCTGGAACTATTGCTTACTGCTTCCTCCAGCCCCAGTATGCAGATCTGCAGAAAGGTGGAAAAATAAGGAAATTGCTACAGTAGGGATTGAAACTGCAAGTATTCAAGCCCTACTATGGTAGTAGCCCATGGCATAATCAGAGAGGCTATTATCAGAGCTCTTACATAATGAGATTGCTGCCATAATTTGGCGCCACACTACATGGCACCAAAGGGACAAGTAGATCTTTTTACAGGACAAGTAGATTTGAGAAGCAGCCTGTCCCATGGACAAGTAGATATTTTAATAAATTCCACACCCCTGATGGGGACAGGGCCAACTACCCCCTGGAGTTAGTAGACATAGAATGGGGCACATATCGAGACCTCCTGTCCATGGGCATAATGGACAACCTAATAGAGGAATGTGTTATTGGCACTGATTATTTGAGATTTCCTGAACTCTTAGAACAAACGTGAAAGTCCAAACCTATCGATGATTGGTGGTTGGACGCCCCGTTTGTTACCACGTCTTTTAAAGGCCCCCCAGAACGGAGAAAATTAACCCGAAAAGAAAAGAGAGAAGAAAAACGAAAATATGCCCTGAACAAACCACGGGGTACCCAGAGAAAACAGTCGCCAGCATCGACAGTGCCCCGGTTTCGTTTAGAGTTAGCCAACAAGAGGATCCCACCCTTTTGCATGCCTGGAGGAGTGCCAAAAGCAACTCTACCAGGGAGGTAGGTCCACACTTTATAGTCCACAAGAATCTTCTATATAGGGTTACCTTGACGGTAAACGGAGAAAAGAAGCAATTAGTTGTCCCAGAGCCTTACCTGACTCAGGTGTTGTTTCTGGCACACAACCAACCAGGAGGCGGCCATTATGGCAGAGAAAAAACTGAAGAATACTTATTAAGACATTTTTATTGGCCTGAAGTCTATGCCCATATTCGGAAATACTATACTCAATGTCCTAGATGTCAATTAGTTGAGCCAGGAGTAGTAAGGAGAGCCCCGCTCTATCCCCTACCCATTATAGATACCCCCTTCAGACGCGTGGGGATGGATTTAGTTGGACCTCTTTTACCGTCTACTAAGGGTCATACACATATCCTCGTTCTTGTAGACTATGCTAGCAGATACCCTGAGGCGATCCCTCTCACCAGCACTACCACAAAAACAGTTGCACAAGCCATGATAACATTTTTTTCCCGTGTTGGTTTTCCCCAAGAAATTCTCACGGACCAAGGCACTCCTTTTGTATCAGGTCTCATGAAACAGATATGTAAAACACTAGGCATTGAGCAAAGAAAAACTGCAGTATATCATCCACAGACAGATGGTTTAGTATAACGATATAATCGCACCATTAAAACACTCCTGAGGAAAATAGTAGACGACTCGGGAAAGACTGGGACCAGAAACTACCCCTAGTCTTGTATGTAATACGGACACATGAACAGTCCTCCACTGGACATAGTCCGTTCGAGTTAGTATTCGGGAGACAACCCCGTAACTTACTTGACATGGCAGCAGAAATATGGGAGGAAGAGAATAATGAAGAGAAACTCCTATTAGAATATATTCACAAATTAAAAACGCAACTACAAACAGTTTGGGAAGATGTACGACATCATTTAGAGAAAGCACAAGAGACACAAAAGACCTATTATGATCAGGGCACCAAATTACGGGTTCTTCAACCCAATGACCAGGTGCTAATAATGCGACCGACATCTGAACATAAACTACTGGCTAAGTGGCAAGGCCCTTACCGGGTAATAAAAGCGGTCTCTCCCGTTACTTATCTGATTGAAATAAACGATCATCCAAAACGGACCTGTAGGAGGCTGGACTGGCTTGTAGTGAGTACCAAGGGGTACTTGCACCTTGCACCAGGCCCAGTTATCCCTTATTAGTGTATAGGGTGTCTAGCAGCTTAGGCTGATAGATAATGGTAGCTTAGCAGAGCAGCTTAGGCTGAACTAGGAGACGTGTGAAGCTACTACAGTACCACTTAGTGTCATATGCACAATATCATAAGAAAACACAATACACAGTTATACTAAAACTAAAGGTACTTTATTTTTATGACAATATGCCAAAGTACCTTAGAGTGTACCCTCAGTGAGAGGATAGGAAATATACACAAGATATATATACACAATAGCAAAAATATGCAGTATAGTCTTAGAAAACAGTGCAAACAATGTATAGTTACAATAGGATGCAATGGGGAAACATAGGGATAGGGGCAACACAAACCATATACTCCAGAAGTGGAATGCGAACCACGAATGGACCCCAAACCTATGTGACCTTGTAGAGGGTCGCTGGGACTATTAGAAAATAGTGAGAGTTAGAAAAATAACCCTCCCCAAGACCCTGAAAAGTGAGTGCAAAGTGCACTAAAGTTCCCCTAAGGACAAAATAGTCGTGTTAGAGGGAAAATGCAAGGAAAACACAAATCAGCAATGCAACAATGATGGATTCCTGACTGAGGGTACCTGTGGAACAAGGGGACCAAGTCCAAAAGTCACAAGCAACTCGGAGATGGGCAGATGCCCAAGAAATGCCAGCGGTTGGTGCAAAGAAGCTCTTACTAGGCTGAAGAACTGTGAATACTGCAGGAACGACAAGGGCTAGAGACTTCCCCTTTCGAGGATGGATCCGCCACGCCTTGGAGAGTCGTGCAGAAGTGTTTTCCCGCCGGATGGACGCCAACAAGCCTTGCTACACGCAAATCATGCGTTTGGTGTTTTTGGACGCTGCTGGGGCCCAGGAGGGACCAGGAGGTCGCAAATTGGACCTGCAGAGAGAGGGGACGTCGAGCAAGACAAGGAGCCCTCACTGAAGCAGGTAGCACCCAGAGAAGTGCCAGAAACAGGCACTACGAGGATGCGTGAAACGGTGCTCGCCGAAGTTGCACAAAGGAGTCCCACGTCGCCGGAGACCAACTTAGAAAGTCGTGCAATGCAGGTTAGAGTGCCGTGGACCCAGGCTTGGCTGTGCACACAGGATTTCTGCCGGAAGTGCACAGGGGCGGGAGAAGCTTGCAAAGTCGCGGTTCCCAGCAATGCAGCCCAGCGAGGTGAGGCAAGGACTTACCTCCACCAAACTCGGGCTGAAGAGTCACTGGACTGTGGGAGTCACTTGGACGGTGTCGCTGGATTCGAGGGACCTCGCTCGTCGTGCTGAGAGGAGACCCAAGGGACCGGAGATGCAGCTTTTTGGTGCCTGCGGTTGCAGGGGGAAGATTCCGTCGACCCACGGGAGATTTCTTCGGAGCTTCTGGTGCAGAGAGGAGGCAGACTACCCCCACAGCATGCACAAGCAGGAAAACAGTCGAGAAGGCGGCAGGATCAGCGTTACAGAGTTGCAGTAGTCGTCTTTGCTACTATGTTGCAGGTTTGCAGGCTTCCAGCGCGGTCAGCGGTCGATTCCTTATCAGAAGGTGAAGAGGGAGATGCAGAGGAACTCGGCTGAGCTCATGCATTCGTTATCTAAAGTTTCCCCAGAGACAGAGACCCTAAATAGCCAGAAAAGAGGGTTTGGCTACCTAGGAGAGAGGAAAGGCTGCTAACACCTGAAGGAGCCTATCACAAGGAGTCTCTGACGTCACCTGGTGGCACTGGCCACTCAGAGCAGTCCAGTGTGCCAGCAGCACCTCTGTTTCCAAGATGGCAGAGGTCTGGAGCACACTGGAGGAGCTCTGGACACCTCCCAGGGGAGGTGCAGGTCAGGGGAGTGGTCACTCCCCTTTCCTTTGTCCAGTTTCGCGCCAGAGCAGGGGCTAAGGGGTCCCTGAACCGGTGTAGACTGGCTTATGCAGAATTGGGCACATCTGTGCCCAACAAAGCATTTCCAGAGGCTGGGGGAGGCTACTCCTCCCCTGCCTTCACACCATTTTCCAAAGGGAGAGGGTGTCACACCCTCTCTCAGAGGAAGTTCTTTGTTCTGCCATCCTGGGCCAGGCCTGGCTGGACCCCAGGAGGGCAGCTGCCTGTCTGAGGGGTTGGCAGCAGCAGCAGCTGCAGAGAAACCCCAGGAAGGGCAGTATGGCAGTACCAGGGTCTGTGCTACAGACCACTGGGATCATGGAATTGTACCAACAATGCCAGGATGGCATAGAGGGGGCAATTCCATGATCATAGACATGTTACATGGCCATATTCGGAGTTACCATGGTGAAGCTACATATAGGTAGTGACCTATATGTAGTGCACGCGTGTAATGGTGTCCCCGCACTCACAAAGTTCAGTGAATTGGCTCTGAACAATGTGGGGGCACCTTGGCTAGTGCCAGGGTGCCCTCACACTAAGTAACTTTGCACCTAACCTTTACCAGGTAAAGGTTAGACATATAGGTGACTTATAAGTTACTTAAGTGCAGTGTAAAATGGCTGTGAAATAACGTGGACGTTATTTCACTCAGGCTGCAGTGGCAGGCCTGTGTAAGATTTGTCAGAGCTCCCTATGGGTGGCAAAAGAAATGCTGCAGCCCATAGGGATCTCCTGGAACCCCAATACCCTGGGTACCTCAGTACCATATACTAGGGAATTATAAGGGTGTTCCAGTAAGCCAATGTAAATTGGTAAAAATGGTCACTAGCCTGTTAGTGACAATTTGAAAGTAATGAGAGAGCATAACCACTGAGGTTCTGGTTAGCAGAGCCTCAGTGAGACAGTTAGGCACCACACAGGGAACATATACATGCACACCTATGAGCACTGGGGCCCTGTGTGACAGGGTCCCAGTGACACATACATATAGGCCACAAACCTATGAGCACTTGGTCCTGACCAGCAGGATCCCAGTGACACATAACAACCATACTGAAAACATAGTGTTTTCACTATGAGCACTGAGGCCTGGCTATCAGGATCCCAGTGAGACAGTGAAAACAGTGACAAACACCCTGACATACACTCACAAACAGGCCAAAAGTGGGGGTAACAAGGCTAGAAAGAGGCTACCTTCTCACAGGACCCAAATCTATCACAATAATTTGTTTAAAAAATGGGAAAACCCTGAGAATAACAATAATCCTCCTGCTATTGGCTACCTGGTAACACCCACCAGTGGGTTAGGACTTAACCTATATCCCACGCCAAAACCAGAGACATCAACAAGTCCCAGTATCAATGAATCCCTTTCTGAGACAGAGAAAAGTCAATTATTCGAGTTGATACAACAACACTCCGAGTTTTTCTCAGAGGTTCCAGGCCGAACCTCTCTGGTTCAACATCATATCCGGACACCGGAGGGCCAGACCATACGCCTACGGCCCTACCGAATTCCAGAGGCAAGGAAAAATCTTATGGAAGAAGACGTCACGAAAATGCTATCTTTAAAAGTTATTGAACCCTCCTCGAGCCCCTGGTGTTCCCCAGTTGTTCTGGTTCCAAAACCGGATGGCTCCGTCCGGTTTTGTATAGATTTCAGAAAGCTTAATGAGATATCGCTATTCGACACATATCCTATTCCCCGGGTAGATGAGGTATTAGAAAGGATAGGGAATGCACATTTTATGTCCACTATTGATCTAACGAAAGGCTACTGGCAGATCCCCTTAGCCTCGAATGATAAAGAAAAGACGGCCTTCGCAACCCCTTCCGGTTTATACCATTTCACTGTCCTTCCCTTTGGACTTCACGGAGCACCCGCTACATTTCAACGCTTAATGGACCGGCTCTTACGACCGTTCCAAGCGTTCACAGCAGCATATCTCGACGACATTGTCATCTTCAGTGCGTCATGGTCAGAACACCTACAACACCTAGAAACAGTTTTTTCTACCCTAGTGAGGGACGGTCTCACAGCTAATCCCAAAAAGTGTGTACTAGGACAAACCCAAATAACCTATCTCGGTTACATCATTGGTAAGAGGGTCCTTCGACCCCAGAAAGATAAGGTTGAGGCTATCAAACAGATACCTATCCCCAAGACCAAGAAGGAACTTCGTTCTTTCCTAGGGTTGGTAGGATATTATCATAAATTCATCCCGCAATATTCCACCATTACGGCCCCCCTCACTGACTTATTGAAGAAACAGTACCCCGCCACCCTTCCTTCTTTTTCAACCTCTCAGCTTCAGAGGTTCCAATATCTCTAAGAGGCTCTTACGATCGAACCTGTGTTACAATGTCCCGATTTCTCCAAACCTTTCCACCTTTTCACCGACGCTTCCAACGTCGGCCTTGGGGCCGTCCTAGCCCAACCCGACGACCTGGGTCATGACCATCCTATCGTCTATATCAGTCGTAAACTCCTACCGAGAGAAGTTCACTATCCTACTATCGAGAAGGAATGCCTAGCCATAAAATGGGCCATTGAATGTTTACAATATTATCTCCTGGGCAGGCCTTTTGTCCTTTTTACTGATCATGCCCCGTTGACCTGGTTAGCCTCCCATAAGGACACTAATTCAAGGATTTTACGCTGGTTTCTTGAACTCCAGCCTTTTACCTTTCAGGTCTGCCACATCCCTGGGTCCAGACAGTGTCCCGCTGATTTCCTCTCTCGCTGTCCGGACTCTACGGTCCTCTTCTAGTCCCGTTCTTGGGATGGGGTGTGTAGACGGGTGTCGTCCACCTCGTCTCCGAATAATTGGGAAGGGCGCCGATCGCGCGCCTCATCTGATCCCGTCTCGCGTCTCCAGGGAGACACGTGGAGGCGGGACGTCACATCGGGCCCTGATTTCCGCGCCGCGGAGAAAAGAAAAGAGACGACGGACTTCCTCACGGGGGAGAGAGAAGCCGGAGGAGAGCAGGACGAGGAGGAGACGCGCCGCAAAGAGACCATCGCGACTTGGCGCAACGGGGGAGAGAAAAGCAGCCCGAAGCACGGAGCCGGGAAAGACACCGAGAGAGAATTCAAGCCCCGACACGACCCAGGAGGGTCGTGGCTTTTCAAGGTACGATCCCTGTTAAAGGGACCTCAACATAAGGGAATCACAGGGCAGGAGGGCACAAAGGGAGGGGAAGGAGAGAAAAGGAACACCAGGGAGGGAATAGGGGAAGAGGACAGGTTGGACTGAGCACTGGGGACCTGGGAAAAACACTGACCATCCCACCTCCCTGCCACCAGCCTTACTTAAATAGTATTGTACCCTCCCCTATACCTGCACTAACCTAACACATCAGCCCCAGAGTTTCCTTCCATTACCCTCCCGCACGTGTACTACCGCAAGACTACAACCCCATTCCTCACCACTTACCTGGTCTTGTATTCTTGTTTTCCGAGACCCCGCGGGGAAAAGGAGCCGGGAAGATGCCGTCCGAAGACCGTCCCAGCCTAGCGAAAACAGAACATTAAGGACTATTAAGACAACTGGGCCTTAACGGAAGCAACCCCAAAAAGGGACCCGAACAGAAGAAAACTGTATTGCTGTCACATTTATTATCTTCGCACTAAAAGCAAATAAAATTATAATTTTTTCCCTTCGGGAACTCCCTAACATACGAGTCAGAGTCCTCTGTATCGCCGAGCCTTTTACAGTATGGTTCACCATGTTCCCCTATTCTTTCGACTTCCCTCAGTCATACTCATCACTCAGCACTCTCCCACCTGCAATGTTCCAGTAAAAATTACATTGACACCTAGGCCCATATTTATACTTTTTTTGTGCCGCATTTGCGTCATTGTTTGATGCAAAACCAGAGCAAACTTACAAAATATAATTGTATTTGGTAAGTTTACACCGCTTTTGTGTCAAAAAGTGACGCAAATGCGGCACAAAAAATGTATTAATATGGGCCTTAGTTAGTTGGGCAGTAGCCTACAGGCAGGCACTGGCAAGGTATTGATGAAGCTTCTTCCCTTAATGTAAAACTGTCCTTCAACATCATGTTGTGCTAGTTTTCTCTGCGAAAGCAATGTTATCAGTCTTGGTGGGGCTGAGAGGTCTGTATCAGGGAAGTCATCACCCAAAAGCAACCAACACTGCAATTGTGCAACAAAGCCGGGCTGGTGAAACCTAAGTGCGCATGTCAGTTTGCAGGCCTAGGATGGCTCCACTCCTCCTCCACCTCCTCCCTTGCATGGACCAGCCCCACCCCTCCCTGTACATGCTGAGCCAGCAGCTGAAAAATAAAACAATATTAAAATATCCTTTTATTTTTCAGTTGCTGGCTCAGCCACTGGGGCGAAGCTCTTTTGCCATTGCGAAGGAGCCACCCTTATGTCGAAGCACTTGTGAACAGAAACAAACCATGAAAAGACATGCAGAAAGCCAGTGTTGGGGGATCATAGGGGGACCCGGCCAGCACCCTTGGAATGCACACTGCCTGGAATGCAGGGGGTGGGAGATCAGCTGTAGGATATAGATGCCATTTTGTCAGTTTGCCTCCTTCTACACTGACCAATATATCTCTCAGAAAGTTGTAATTGATAAGGAGATTAATGACTATCTTACTAGAGTCACACTGGCATGCATTGACAGTGATAAGAGAGCAGCCATTACAGAGGATTCAGTGGCAGGTATAAAACTAGCTGGCCAAACTATGCAAAGTGGTAATCCTTCGCAGAATATTGAAAACAACACAATCAAAATACAGAAATATTGCCAAACAAATATCAATGAGAAACATATTGTCATCCTATTCTTAAAAAAAACAGCCACAAATATCAATTGCAAAAATATTGCTTTTACAAATATCTGAAATACCCAAACAAACAAAAATAAAGAAATACACATGTTTAACCAATAGAACACAACCTAATTATCGAAAACAAAATTATTGACAACCAATGTATTTCATAATAAAAAAGTAATTATAATCAAAATCCACTAAACTACTTTTTAAAAATGCCATAAACTTAGAAATAACAGATTCAAATATTATAAACGTTTATTCAAAATATAAACACAAATTAAAACATTTATCAATATTAAATAAAATATGTAAAGGTAACTTTAAACTAAATTAAGTAAAAACTACATTAAACTAACATTAAATCAAAATTATAAATGTAAGCAACAAATGCAAAACATACAACAATAATTATATAATTTTACTTAAATAAAGTTTAATAAATATATCTAGAAAATAAATGGCTACATAACATTAACTCACAAATACTAGGTAGAAATGGCCAAATAAGACCTAAGCCAAATAAACACAAATAAACCCAACAAATGAAATTAATCTTTAAACAAATCAAATTAACCAACACACACACTTCATTAAATACATAACCTTTAAAAAAAAGGATATGCATTAATTTACAGTAAAAACAACAATGGTTCCAGGAAGCTACACTCTGCTGCATTCTACACATAACAAATGAAGAATCCAACTCCAAAGAAAAGAAAGCAACTCTAGAAATCAAGTAATATAAAGTATATACGTTGTAAATAACTAAAACCAACAGCCAAACCTTTAGTTTAAGTACAACAATCAATATAGTGCTTTGTATATATATTACAATATTATAGCAAGTACCAACAAAGTAAAGTAAAAAAGTAGAAAATGCAGAGTGTTATTTTAATATGCAGCACTCTGTAGATGGCCCTTTTGATTGCATAGTTCAACTACAGTCCCCTCACATAGGCAATATCCATTTTATTTAGCAGGCATATTTTGCATGCCTACGTGTCCCCGTGATCGAGCCTTATTAGCCCTGGGGACCCCAACCCCCAGGGCCAAAAGCAATAAAAAAGGGGAGGGTTTTCTTGTGGTAGCACCCCCACAAGCCTTTGAAAGCCTCAGGGACCCCATTCCACCTGGACAAAAGTTTCAAATTTAGAAGACTAGGCATGCTGCCCACTTCCTGAGTCTTCTTGTGCCCCGTGGAACCCATTTTCGTGGGCCACATGCAATTAAGCAGGCCTGAAGAGTGTGTGGCCCCTGCCTTGAGCCTTCTTCAGCCCGGGGATCCCATCCTTCAGGGCAACATGCATTTAAAGAGGGGAGAGTGCATGTAGCCCACTTCTGTGAGCCTTCTTGTGCCTAGGTACCACATACCCCACAGAGCAGCACCCACAGATCTGAAGTTGAGGGCTGCAGGGGTGCCTTAAGGCCCCGATGGCCCCAGTTGTGTTTCTGCATACCATGAGAGCCGGTACTGCTCACACTTGGGGGGAGCAGTTATCTTTGTATGCTCCGTCTAGGTGGTAGCAATGTCTTTCCCTGAATGAAGAAAAGCAGGTAGGGAAAATGAAGACTACTACCACCCTGTGGAAGCATGTTTACATCTCCCACCAACTGGGAGCTAACTTGCCATCCCTTCCTGCACCCCGGCAGGCATGGAAAACATGTTTGCTCCCTTCTGGTGGGAGATTTTAAAATGCTTCCACTAGGTGTGGAGCAAAATGTTTGGCAGGGTCTACTGTGTCCAGTGGGTGGGCTCCCTAGAAGACATCAACTGGGTCAGCCCCTATGGATGGTGTCCAAGTGGCCTTTTAGGCTTTGGAGTAGGTCTTTTTCGCCTCTGGGGATGGGGTTTGCAGGGTCTACAGAGGTTCATGGTGGGGCCATGTGGCATCCCTCCCTTTTTTTTCTTACCAATCGTCACCAGGGGATGGTGATCCACGGAGGGCTGTGCACCACCTTCCCTTACTAAAGGTACCCCACCCTGGGGGATGGGTTCTCTGGGGCCCAAAATGGGTTTGGGGAGTGGGGTCCCACTCATATCATTCCCCAAATATTTAGAAAAAAGGTGGGGCACAGTTTTGTAGCTATCATGTAGGAGTCCTATGGGATTGCAACAAAAAAAGACTGCTTTGTTTTGGCCCTAGGAGATCCACTCTGGGTGCCCCACAGAGGGTCCTGGTTGGAAGGGCATATAAACTATGCCCCCTAATATTATTTTCATTTTAAAACTTCAGGATTGGGGTCTAGGACCCCGAGTGCTATAATGGCTGCCAGCAAAAAAATGTTCATGTTGTGTTGCTGGCTGCCACTTAGTTGCACCGGAGCCTGACTCCCCAGGATCGAATTGATCCAAGGGAAAAGAACAACCATGGTCTATTAGAAGGCTCTTTTTATTTAAATTGGATTTGTCGGACTCATCCAAGACTCTCTCAAATTGAACAGTTGAGATGTACGAATATTTTGGAACCCTAATCACTCAAAAACTACCCATCAAGTTTACATCAAATTATAAAAAGCATGCTTTCAGGTCAAGATCTTTCTTCTTGCCAAATTTTGTATTATTGTATTTAACAATTTGTGTGGTAACACTGTCTAAAAAAGTCAATGGAAAATGCATGGGGATTTTGGGTTTTGGGACCCCCTTCTGGAAACAAATTTTCTTCCCTATAAATATGGTGTGCAGTAACAGGCTGCATGATTGTTCCATACAGTCTGCAAGTGGAACAAGAAACAGTTCTGCTTTTCCTCTTTTTGCCATTTCTGTGAGGGGAAAGTGTGGATGGTTTATGTGTCTGTCAGTAATGAAGAATGGAAATTCAACCCCGAGTATTAGCAGAGAATCAGAATAAGGACTAGGGCACTGCTTCTCATATGCATGTGCATTATTACACTGTCACAAAAAGTATGAAGCAAGATGTCTGATAATCTGGTGGGGGTGTGCAATGAAATGCCACAAGGCTGTCAATGAAGCATGAACTCTTTCACCTTCTCTTTCTCTCACTGGAGAGTACCTCTCACCTATCCACTATCTTGGCCACACACCCCCTTGGGGAACTGTAAAGACCAACAGGGGTTGCCTCCCCCTTATTTCAATCACCATCATCACTACAAACCCCCAGTACATCACCAGAAAAGTCTAAGAAAAGTAAGAACCCACATGCGAAAACAACGTCATTGACGTGGTCTAGCTATTATAAAGACATATTTTTTATGGGACGAATTCCCTCACCCAGCTAGAAGTGGCATGCGTCATCAGAGGGAACTTCTTTGCCCCGTGATTGCTAATCATGGTGCGGACTACAACACCTTCCTCTGGGTGGGGGGAGCTCTTACGGATGTTTTAAGACATACAATCAACCCTTACTCATGTGGAAGGTGTGGTGAGAGGGCAGAGGATTAACAGAATTTGTGTGATGCTAGTAACTGATGTGGGTGCATCTGGTTTGTCCAGGACTGTCTAGCATAGATCCTCTGCTGAATGACCCTTCTCTAAAAAGTGGTTGGTTAATTTAGTTGCTTGCCTTCTGCACCTTTCTGTGCTCTTGCACTGAATGATATGGGTCTTCACCTTGCATGTTATCATTCTGACATAGAGTAAACCACATAGGCAGGAGATCAGGTAAATCACTTTGTCACTATTCCAATTGGTGTGTTGACGTTGCTCCCAAGGTTTGGTTGTGTCAGCATCAATCTGGGTCGAATGGGTCATCTGCAAGCAGACCCCACAGTTGCCACAGGAGAAGTGACTCATCACTGGAGAAAGACCCCAAAGCGTTGTGGCTTTTTCAACTGAGTTGGCACTGGTCTAGTGTACACAAGTGCATCTTTCAAGTTACTGCTGCTCTTAAAGGCACACAGTGGGAAAGAGATCTTTCTGCCACCCTTCATTTTTTTCAGCAGTCCTGAGAGGCTACTAAAAGTATTGACACACACCAGCCTCTCCATAGGTGGCTTAGGTAGGCTAATTTTCAGGAGTGCTTGTCTGTTGTTCTTGCATGCTCTTTTGGCTGATTTCCTTATGATTCAAACTGCACAGTGCCTCTCTTGTAGTTGGTAGAACAATGCTTTTGCATGTGTTTTATACTGTTGCACTTGGGAACCACTGCACCAAATGGGAGATTATTCCTTAAGGACTTGGGATTGTAGCTGTTGTACGATAGAAAGCCATTCCATGCCATTGGTTTATGGAAAAGCTCCATCCCAAGGAATCCAGCTCAGGGATAAATCCTTAGATCCAAAAATGGAAGTTGGTCCTTGCTGTACTCACAAATTAACTTACGAAAGGGGTTGAGTGTGTTGAGCCAATGGTGGAAGCTTATGATAGATGCTGAGGCTCTCCTCCAGACGACCAAAATAGCATCTACATAGCACTTCCACATATTAATGTGGGGGAGGTATGGGTTGGTGGACACAAGTACACTTCTCGCCTCAATTACTTTCATGGAACGTTTTGCAAAGGCTGAGGGCTAAATTACTGCCCATCGATGTTCCTGATATCTGGAGGTACAGACAGTCCTCAAACTGGAATAAAGTTTCTTTCATAGCCAGCTGTGCACATTTCGTGATCACAGAGAAGTTTGTCAAGTTATCCATATTCCTGGTGTGAAGTAAGGACTATACTGGCTCCAAAGTCTGGTCTTGGGGAATGCATGTGTATAGTGATTCCACATCAAAAGACACTAGGAAGTTGGTTTCTGAATTAACTTCTACATCTTCTAGAAGACTTATGACATCCTTTGTATCTTGAAGATAAGTGGGCATTTCCTTCACCAGTGGGTGTAGGATAAACTTGGTCTGCCTGGAGGCGGTCACTTGGACTTGTGGATCTTTGGCGCTTCATAAAAGTATGGAACCACTGGATCATCTGCTACTACGAAGTCTGCTTCTTTGGCTGTTATCCAACCATTGTCCTTGGCTTCCTCCACCATTTCTTTTATCACTGCAATTCATCTTTTGGCTGGGTCACATTTAAGTGAACGATAGGCACTTCTGATTCCTAGTTGTCTCAGGCATTCAGCTCCATACGTGTCAGTATCCAGAATGACTGTTGCTTCACCTTTATTGGCAGGCTTATTCTTGAAGGAGTTGTCCTTGTTCAAGGTGGCCAGGGCTGACCTTTCTTACCTTGAAAGTTTATAGTAAGGCTCCTTTAATCTATCCTTATTGGCTTCCATTACTTAAGGACCACTTTCTAAAAGGTCAGTAGTTCTTGTCGAACCATTTGTGGGTGAGGATTGAAAGTAAATTTCTTGCACAGGTGTGTGTTAAACTGAGAGTCTGCTCCTTCCATATCGGTGTTCTCAGCTAAAAAGACATGTAGTCTTATCTTCCGAAAGAACTGTGCAAGTTCTTTCTGGATCTGGAAAAAATCACCTTTGTAGGTAGGTATGAAGCCTAATGCTTTGTTTAGTACTAGCCTTTCTGTAGGGTTTCAGCTGAGTAAACTGATTTTCATGACCATGTTTCTGCTCCAATCATGCTGGGTTGGGAGGGTGCCTTTGACATGCTCCTCGTGTGGCGTGGTGATGATGGCAGGTTCCAATATACTTGTGCCTGTTGGTTTCTTCTTCTGCCTCTGGATCTCCTGCGGCCCTGTTCGAAAACCATCTGATTATAGAAGGAGGTGGGCTCATTGAAACTCTGGCATCAGTGACTGAAATTTTGGTTGGAGGTTTGTCACCTGGTAGCCCCAAGATGATGGTGGCCACTACTGCTGTTGTGGCAGTCGCAGTTGTTGTGCACACCCCCTCTCCCGACTTCTCCACTGTTGGCCTTGCTGTTGTGATCCACTTGCCCTCAGATCCGAGACATTTGATCCCTCCTCTTCATCAGATGGGGAGTAGTTGGAACCATAACATCTGCCCTTTTGGCTCAATTCTGGAGTCAGTGCTGTCACTCGTGTATGGGTAGACTCTCTAGGGAATTAGGTTCCAGGTATTTCTTAAAAACAACTTTGATTTTGTTTTGATGTATATACCTGTAATTTATTTTTTTCACAAGATTGTCAGATTGAGCACCGATAAAGTATAGGTTATACGCTCACATGATGGCTAGGTGCTCATCGGACTCTCTAGGAGGGTGCCCCAGGTGTAAAGTATATATTGATGTGGCACAGCACTGCACTATCTTTCACAGGTTTCACCAGTGGACAGAACATACTGTTCCAACATATTTGGTGATTGCTGGGAACCACTGCACGGTGCTGGATACATTTTGCACACTTCTTTTATTAGGTTTTTGACCAGAAGTTCACACTAGGTCCTGAAGAAAGCCACAACAACTCTTTTGAGGGTGACAGGCAGAAACATGTCAACCTTTTTTTAAATGTGAACAGACAGGTCAAGATTAACTCTTGACCCAGAGATGCACAAATTAATCCATTAGCATACGCTGTAGTTAGTTTTAACACATAGCACTTATTTTTCACATTGGTTAATCCTCTGCCCTCTCACCACATCTCGCACATCAACATTGGTTGATTGTACCTCTTAAAACAGAGTTTTCCTCTCCTAGATGGAGGGGTTGTAGCCTGCACCGTGATTAGCCATCACAGAGCGAGGAGGTTCCCTATGATGAGGCGTGCCACCTCTTCCTATGAAACAAAATGACTTTATCATAGCTAGGCCACGTTGTTGATGCAGTTTTCCCTTGTAGGTTCTTTCTTTTCTTTCTTTTAGATTTTCTGTGCATAAACGTGGGGGGTTTGAAGTGATAGACCATAAACATCTGCTGCCATTTTAGACCATACAACATCTGGTAATCTAGACATATGCAAGTCTTCTGTGTTCCTTTATTTGATATTGAATTACACAGTCTTAAAATCTCTTCCACTTGACAATCCAACCTTGGAAACCACATTTGTTCTCATAAAAAATAGTTTGTCTCTGATATCCCTCAGTGACTCTCCTGGGCTAAGTCAATGAAAGGTCTTTGCAAACTCAAAGGAATGAAACTATTTCCTCTTAGAAGGTTGTCAGATGAAACACTTGGTAATTTAGCTTAAATATGTTTAATGCAAGAGTATCTCTTTTTCTTATGTTAGGCTGACATTGTGTTGCATTGTGTATTCATTTCCAGTTGTTTAAATGTATTGTCTTTCTTAGTTCTTAATTTGTTTCATCTTTTAGTGAAACATCAAATAATCCGTTCCCTGAAATTACTTCCAGTAGTGTTGTCCTGATTATCAAATATGTATTCTCCAGACTCTTGTTTCTTTTTACTTTCAAATGTGTGTCCAGATAAATAATCTGGATTATGTTGCTTTCCTGGTTTTTGAGCAACTTTAAAATTGTAATCCATTAATTTCATTCACCATATCTCAGTTCATGGGGGTATTTTTACCTTTGGATTTCCAAAAATAGTAGTCAAAGCTTGATGATCCTTTACTATTGCAAAAGGATTGCAATATAAGAAATGATGGTAATGCTCATAAACCCAGACCACAGCAAATCTTTGTTTTCGGGTTAATCATACGTTTTTCCTATCTCAGACAAGTTTTTACTAGCATGTGATATTGCCTGTTGAGGTATTTCTCAGCCTGGTTTGTGTTGTACCAAAATTGCACCAAGGCCCACAGGACTAGCATCCACTATTAATTAGGTGGTTAGTTCTGGATCAAAATATTTTAAGTTTTCTGCAAAAGATATATCTTCTTTTATTTTTTTAAATGATTGTTCACAGTTGTTGTCTCATTTGAATGTTCTTCCTTTTCCCATTAGTTCCCAAAGTGGCGTACGTCTGGCGGCATAGACTTTATTATATCTTGAGTAATAACGTGTAATCCCTAGAAAAGAATGCAATTCAAATACATCCATAGGACTGATGATAGTATTTAAAGACAAGACCTTTACTGGATCTGGTCTCATCCCTTCACATGAGAGTATGTGGCTTATTAATTTGACATTTTTATAGACTGAGAGTGAGACCAGCCTTCATAAGTTGTTGATATACATAATTCAAAGCCTAATCATGTTCCTCTTGTGTTTTTGCAAAATGTGTCACTATAATTCATAGCATTGTTCAGTGGTCTCATTATATTCTTTATAATTTCCTGACAGAGCTCTGCAGCTCAAAATATGCCACAATTTAGCCTCTTATATCGAAACAACCCAAGAAAATGTAGTTATGTATCTTGCCTGTTTATCAATTTCCGGCTGGTTATACCCCTTGTATAAATTTAATTTTGAAAAAATAATGGCTCCATTAATACTGCTAATCATGTCATGCAAATGTGGTCCTGGATCTCTCTCCCTCAGTTGCTGTTTTGGGCAGTCACATGTCAACACAAATTCTGATATTGTCTGTTTGTTTTCAGAACAACTACAGTAAGAGATACCCATGGTGTTGGAGAAGTATCAGGCTCAATATTATCTTGCTGAAGTAGTGATGTTTTTCTTTTTCTGTTTTGATTTGCAAGCGTACTTGTGCCACCAGCTTTACTGCTTCAGTGAAATTTAATGTGTTTGTCTTATCCTTGAACTTTCCTAGCCTTTTAAATAACTTTGTGAATTTCTTTAAAATTGGATGTTCTGTCAGAACATTACAAGTCATTGCTACTAAAGCTATGACTTGAGCGATGACATTATTTACCAGATAGGGACCAGGAACATCACCTTCCAAAACTTGTATTGTTCCGCTGCCAGATATATTTCCATTTTGCAGATCTTCTTCAAATTTTCCTAGACACGAAACAGGATGGCTAGCTCCCCACTTGAAAACACTAACATTTGTAGGAGTTAATTGTGTCTTGTCTTGGTTTTTGTGATACTTAGTGGCACATATATTACATGTTGCCCCACTATCAATGACAAAAGGGACTCTCTGAGATCCTACCTTTATGTCTACAGTCAACATTTTTTTGATGCTTTCTCTTCTTATCAAGTTAGTTTTTTCCCTTGGTTTCATCATACATCTTGTACAACTGTTCTGATTATTTGGACTTGTTAACATAAGCATGTTCTTCACTGTCCATTGGTTTTACACGTTTGATACCTTTTTATTCCAACCTTTAATACTTTCCTTTTTGTCCTGTTTGAGGCTGCACATACTTGCAGCATTTCATAACTTTTCACATTCTCTACATTGTTGCCCTCAAGCTGGGTAAGCATTTAAAAGTGAAAACTGCAAACCATATCATTAACATATTGTTTTCTCTCAATGTTGAGATTCTATCTTCTCTATTTTGTGATCCTTCCTGGAGATCTGTTGAACTTGCTCTATCATTTTCTTCCCTGCTCCATATTCTCAGCACGTAATAATACATAATTTAATAATAGTAATAATAAACAATTTAATTTTCTGTTATTACTTCTTCATTATTGAACTTTTCAAATTCACAAAATCTTACCAATATTATTACTCTTGTTATATATTCATCAATGGATTTGTCTGCTCCTCGATATGCCGTCGTAAAATTACATCTTTCAAAATCCAAGTTTATTTGCAAGTCAAATCTCTCATTCAGGCATTCCATGTTTCTTTCCTTTTCTGCAAAAGTTATTAATAAATCTTCCATGCCAATACCTGATAAATTAAGTAAAAGTTATTTTGCCTTTCATTGGATAATCTTTTACATGTAGCTTTTCGAAAATGCTCAAATCTCCATCTCCATTTTTCCCATCTTTATGCAGTAGTTGGTAAATGCCTTTTTGTTATTTGTTTCTTCAATTTACGTGTTGTTTTGCTTTGTTTATCAAAAGCATGTATTTATTAATTTCCTGCAATTGTAGCAGAAAATCATTTGCTATTCAAATGAAAATGTAATTTTTAACATTTGGCATGTAAATCTATGTATGTCACTTAAAGACGGCTGCTGAGATGGGCATGAGACCTGGGTCTCGTGGTCGATAGGCCCCCGGTTTTAAGCTAGCCTGGCTGATGAGGGGTGGTACCCAGAAACCGGTCCCAGGATGATTGTTTTCCAGTCCAGGGAGGGCCTGGTCTGGCAATTTGGGCTGGACTGTTCCCATAGGGAACAGGGTTAAGGCTGATTTGCATATTGCTAGGTCCAAACTGGAATGGCATGGCGAGCACAATAACAATGGATGAATCCCAGATCTGTGACTGGGGGCGAATGTTTGACAATGTTTAGCATTCCATCCATCATCTGTTTTTGTTGCAGTTACAAAGACCTCAGGCCTGTCATTGCAGCATGTGGTACAGTTTTAAATTGCCATTTTGACCTGGCAAAATAAACCTTGTCTAAGGCCCAAACCTTCTTTTTTAATATATATATATAAATCACCCCTAAATTACACCCTAAATGCTCATTGAGTAGGTAACATTACATCTAAAGAGTAGGGAATGCAGGGCCAAGTTATACATGTCCAGGCAATGAAAAACTCCTACATTTGTTTTTCACTACTGTAAGGCTGACCTCTCCCATTGGACAACATTGGGTTCCCCTATTACATTTGCTAAGGGATAAAATTGGATTTAGAGCAGATAGAAATGTCATGTTAACAATCAAAGGAACTGTAATGTAAAGCACTCTTTAACTGTGAAGTCGAATTTTTAAGTCACAATTCTGAAAATTCCGCTTTTAGAATGTTTGTCTTTCCTTATCCTAACCATTCTGTCAGTATCCTGGGTCACATGACTCTGCTGTTAGGGTTTGTGTTTTCCTGTCAGAGAGTGAGACAAAGGGGACTGGATGTGGGCAGATTAGGTGATCCTGCCAGGATGAATGGGGCAGAGATGCTCCATCACCAACTTTCACTTCAAAGGACTTGCCTTCAGCACACACAAAGGAACACCATGCTGGCCTTTTGTTACACCAGACTTCTTGGAGCCTTGGCAGGGGAAGGGAAAAACTTTCCAGAACCATGTGGGGGTGGTATGAGGAATCTCCCCACTTCAAAGACTGACAGTAGGTATAAATAGTGGACCCTCAGAACACCTCTAATGCCCTAGGTAGCCCCATGTGCAGTGTGCAGTGTATTTAAAAGGTAGGATATGTACCGGTGTATTTTACATGTCTCTTTGTCCTGTGGACATTCAGAAAAAGACCTACCTTGTTTCCCAGAGGACTGCCCTGTTGATTAGGGCCTGCTGTGCTCCCCAGAGGCCTGCCCTACTGATTGAGGGCTGCCCTGCTTTTTGAGAAGGGAGAATGGACCTACTCTGCATCACTGGCTACCTGAGTGACTCCAATAGTCAGTTGGCTTGACCGTCAACTAAGCCGGCCTGAGATCTGCTGGCCCCTACAAGAATACGTACCTGACCTACAAAAGGTACCCTCCAGGTTCTGGACCCTTGAATGGCATCTGGGTGCACTCCTCTCAAAGAAATGGATGGGCCCATTCACTCCAAAACTTAGCTGCCTGTGTTGACCACCAATGTTAAGCTCTGGTGAACTTGATTCTTTCCTGTACAGCAATGGCCAGCAACAACCAGCAGAGAGAGGTCTGCAGTCCATGCTACAGCAACGACTGCCCACAGTGACAACCAACACAAAGCTCTAGCAATGGCTGCCTGCCTGCACCACCTGACTGTTTATGTGCTGGATAAATATACTTTGCACTTTGCCTCTAAGTTAAGCTTGATGCTTTGTGCCCAGGTCCTAGGGTTCATGTAGTAGTTTTTGTGGTTCACTCTGGCAAGGATTGTGGTTGTTGACTGAGTAGGTCTTTGTTGGAATAGCCCTTTTTGCAGGGTCATCCCCAAGACTTTTAACCTCCTTCCTCCTATTTTTTCTCACCTGTTTTTTCTGGCCTTAGGACTCTGGGCATTTTATCACTGCTAACCTGTGCTAAAGTGCATATGCTCTCTCTCTAAAATGTGCTGGTGATTGGTTTATCCATGACTGGCTATTTCATTTACCAGTAAATCCCTAGTAAAGTGCAAAAGAGGCACCCCAGTGCCTGGAAATCAAACGCTACCAGTGGGCCTGCAGCACTGATTGTGCCACCCACATGAGTAGCCCTGTAAACATGTCTAAGACCTGCCACTGCAATGTTTGTGTGTGCAGTTTTGAACTGCCAATTCGACCTGGCAAGTGTACCCACTTGCAAGGCCCACACCTTCCCCTTTAGTACAAGTAAGGCACCCCTGAGGTAGGCCCTAGGTAGCCCCATGGGCAGGCTGCAGTGTATTTAAAATTTCGAAAGGTAGGACATGAACTGGTGTGCTTTACATGTCCTGATAGTGAAATACTGCTAAATTTGGTTTTCACTATTGTAATGCCTATCTCTCCCATAGTGGGGTTGCCTTCAAATATCTTTTAATTGCAGTTTTCTATGGGGAGCAGATGGAGCTATCGAGCTATCGAGTTTGGGGTCTCTGAACTCACAATTTAAAAATGCATCTTTTGGTAAAGTTGTTTTTTAGACTGTCTATTTGAAATTGCACTTTTAGAAAGTGGACATTTTCTTGCTTAACCATTCTGTGCCTCTGCTTTACTGCCAAATACATGTCTGGGTCAGACTGACAGTGGGGTGTTTTGTAAATTCCCTCTAGACAGTGACACAAAGGGAGCTGAGGCCTGTCCTGCATATCCTGATGATTCTGCCAGGGCTACAGTGGGAAGGAGGAGCTGACACCTGCACTTAAGAGGGCTATGTCTGCCCTCACAAAATACAGTTTACAACCCCTTAGTGTATGTCTGGGGAAGAGGCCCTCCTTGTGCACTACAAGGACTTTCCTTTGAAGTTTGCCTACTTCAGAGGCAGAAATGAGCACAAGTATTGGACTGCTGACCCCACAATTATAGATTACTTCTGGATTAAGAGGAACCTCTGCCAAGGAGAAGAGTTGATGCATGAGGAGGACCTGCCACTCTGCCTGTTGCTTTTCTGTGCTGGCCTGCTGCTTCTGCCTTAAGAAGGAAAGGAATGGACTTTGCTGTCTGAAAATCTGTTTGTGAAGTTTCGCTGAGGGCTTGAACTGAGCTTGCCCCCTGTTCTGAAGTCTCAGGGACATCAAAGACTTAATCTGACAGTGCCTGGGCTCTTCTGCTGAGAGTTATGACTTGCTAAGTGGTGCCAAATCCAGCCCAGGGGCCCTTAGAAGTGGAAGCTGATAACCTGCAGGGGAAAACCCTGCACGCGTCAGTAAAATCGATCTTGCGCCTTGTCCCCAGCTGAAAATTCGAAGCAGTGCCTGCCTCACAGCTGGAGAATCTACACCGCACCTGTTCCCAACATGTCAGAATTTTCGACACATCGACCCTGGGTGTCAAAATTTTCAACATCACTGCATGGACCTCAGACTGATTGTCCAGAAATTGACTCATCCTTTCCCTACGAGGAAAGAATTTACGCACAGCCTCACTTGCGAGTAAGGAATCAAAGTATTGCTTGCTCACCCGTGCAGCTTTATTTTTGACACATACCAGCTACTTTTTGCTAAAACAACGCATCCATTGATTTCTGTGGATTACGACTCTTTTTAACTTAAAAATTAATATCTTTGCTTGTGTATGTTGGATTTTTGTAGTTTTGGTCTTGTTTGATTTAGATAAATATTAACTATTTTTCTAAACTGGAGTGGGGTCCTTTTGTGGTGTTTTCACAGCATTACTGTGCGTTTGGACAAATACTTTACACATTGCCTCTGGGCTAAGCCTGAATGCTTGTGCCAAGCTACCAAGGGCGTAGGCAGGGGTTATCTGAGCTGTGTATCTCCCTTACCCTGACTAGAGTGAGGGTCCCTACTTGGACAGGGTGTAAACTAGCTGAAAACTAGAGACCCCATTTCTAACAGTCTTCTACCCCCTTAACTAATAACCCAGTTTCCTATAAAGAGCATCTTTGTCACACAGACAAGTGCCTGTCTGACTCCTACTCATTACCTGTCCCACTGACAGACGAGGTACTTTCATGACAGTGAAGCTGGATCCGGCAATGCACACTGACAACTCACCTAAAACACCTTTACCAATCTCAATGCAGATTGTATTATGTTAGAGATAAAAGCAATGGAATTTTCGTACACAAGGTAATACAGCTCCCTGAAGTCCATTACTGGCTAGGATCATTGTCAGAAGTCACTCATAATATGGCACAAAATCCACCCACTTGTACATTAAAAGTATGCCCCAAGCACCCCTGAGTTTTTTCATCTAGTGAATGTACTTGGACTCTTGCCCCATGCTTCACTAGGTCACATAACACATTACTGAAATATCTGTCCATCTGGGGGTACTTTATGCCATACACAACTTTATCCATGTAGAAGCACTGCTATAAGATTTTATTACACTTAGGGCCAGATGTAGCAAAGGTTTAGCGACTCGCAAACGGCGAAAATCGCCGTTTGCGAGTCGCTAAAGCCACTTTGCAATGTAGAAATGCATTTTTATGAGTCTGAACCTACTCGCAAAATGCATTTCCGACTCGCAAATAGGAAGGGGTGTTCCCTTCCTATTTGCGACTCGCAATGCGATGTAATTCCATTTGCGACCGTGAATGCGGTCGCAAATGGACTCGCAGTTACCATCCACTTGAAGTGGATGGTAACCCAGTCGCAAACGCCCCTTCCCCTTTGTGTCTGGCATTAAAAATAATTTTTCAGAGCAGGCAGTGGTCCAATGGACCACTACCTGCCCTGAAAAATACCGAAACTAAAGGTTTCGGTTTTTTTTTCAAAGTGCAGCTCATTTTCCCTTAAGGAAAACGGGTTGCACTTTGAAAAAAAAAACTGCTTTATTTAAAAGCAGTCACGGACATGGTGGTCTGCTGTTCCCAGCAGGCCACCATCCCCGTGAGTGCCCTGAATCGCTATGGGGTCGCAAATTGCGACCCTCCTCATTAATATTAACGAGGTGGGTCTTTGCGACCCCATTGCGACTCGCAGAAGGTGTCTGAGACACCTTTCTGCATTTCCTTTTGTGAGGTGCAAATTGCGAGTCGCTGGGACTCGCAATTTGCACCTCGCAAAAGGAAACCTACCTACATCTGGCCCTTAATTACTAAATTAGAATAGGTGAGTTTTTGCTCCACATTTTCAACTGCATTGAGATTTAGGGAAACATACCTTTGTGTCACTGTAGTAAATCCCTACAGAGTGGTTTACAATATGTCTATAGTTTATAATTAAGTATGCATATCTTAGTCTAAATTGTAGCCTTATTTGTATCAAAAATGAAAACCTCATAATGTCCTGAACTTTCATTAAATTCAAATCTGTTGGATATTAAAAGGGGGGAAAAAAGTTTTTTACTGTTATGTGTGGATTTTGGTGCAAAACCCACAAATTATTCCCAAATCTTGGAATAGGTGGAATTTATCACAGCAGGGTGTCCGATTTTATTGGATGAGATACATTTCACTTTCCCTCAAAACAACGCAGAATAAGGGCTTTAGTACACTGTGGCTTCAAAATTGTGAAGGTGTGTAACTATGAGGTACCTGTAGTTGAGTTTTCAGATGCTGTTGGTGTAATAAGGGTAACAAGGCTTCCCATGTGAGGTCTGGCTGATTGTTAGAGGACTGAAGGTGATATCATGGAACACTTCCAAAAGGTCTCAGCTACCAAGTGACTTCATTGCAAAAGATGTTTTCACTTTGTCGTGGGAGCATGATAACCTCATGCACACCTGAGTCATTGCATGTTCTTCCTGATCCCAGAGCTCCTGTATGCTTGGGGTGTGGGGAGGACCAGCCCACCCCAGAGCACCTGAAACAGTGTTGTTTCAGCTAGCAAATGGTGATCCGTTTCTACGTCAATACTAGAGTTCTTGCCCCTCCCCCATCTTCTGACATCCTATCTGATTGGTCCTGAGCCACTAATTATTTTATAATGTGTTTTTTAAGTTAAACTGCTACTTATAATCAACCTGAAGTGATGTGAGTTTCCATGGACTTTGGTCTGGACACAGTGTGTTGTGATGTTCAGTTTTATATTGGCTTAAAGTGGTTTGAAAAAAAAATGGCCTGTAAAAAGGAAGAAGTTTGCCCAAAGTCTTTCAAAGTATTAGAACCCTGAGGTCCTGAAGTACCTTGGGAGAGACAAGGTTGTCTGCTTTTCTCGCTCATCGCCAAGTCTGAACGGATTCACCTTGCCTTTTACATTGAACAGCGTCCATGACAACTGAAGGTCCATGTGTGCTCAATAATTTACAAAGGGTAATGTCACCAGTGGGCTGAAGGTTAGTCTTTAGCTTGGAGGGTTGCCCAATGGTCTGTTTCCAGAGTTGCCATTGTATACATCAGTGCATTCTGGTTCTTGTAGTCCTTGATCAAATGAATCAATCACACTACTACACTGCAGAACAATGACTTGTGTACATGAAGTCACATATAGTGACCTGGTCTGATAATTGCTCTGCCTTTGCATAGCTCCACCTGCAAGTGGAAGCCCTTCTTGACTCAAACTCTGACCTCTGTCAGAGGTTCGAGGCCCTCCTCCACCAACAGGCTTCTGCCTGCGCCTCATCCCTGGTGCCTAGTGGGAGAGCTCTGCTCGTCTGCTGGGCTACCCTCTCCCTCTTTCTCTTTTCTCCTCCTTTTCTTTCAGTGTGCTGTTTTTTGTGCCTTTTGCTTCAGCGATTTCCTCCTCCTCTGCCTCTTTTCCCTTTTTCTGTGGGCAGGATGGACATAGCTTCTGCTGAATAATCTGATAATCAAAGACTTGACTTCAGCTGTGTGTGGTACCCCGACAAGAGTTAGTACTATTGCAAGGTAAACATTTCCCATGTCCCTGATGTATTCAAACCAGCTCAGTTATTGAGAGGACCCTCATCACCCAATTTCACATCTTTCTCCACCAATGAGCAATTCCAGTTGGTTCCAGCATCCTTGTATTTTTATGAGTGAGTGCTCCTGGCTGTGGTGTGTTTGTGTGTTTCAGTCTTTCCCTAGAAAACACCATAGTGAGAAGAGCTCAGGTTCTCATACTGTCCCAACAGAACCAATGCCCAATAACCCACGTGCGCAGGTGCATAGAACTCTAGCTTGAACAAGTAACTTTATTGGTATTAACGTTTAGACATTTCTAAGGGACAGTGCATCTGGTATTAGGAGTTTTCCCTGGTTCAGGTACCAGCTTGTTGGCCTCTATGTCCAGGAAAGGCTACCAAAATAAATACAAGGGCAGGTCTGCACATCATATTTTGGGACTGCGCTGGGTCCTGTTGATGTTGAAGTGGCCGATGTGGACCTTAGCAAGTGACACAGACTAATAATGATGCCACCTCAAGTTCCCTACAAATCATCTGCGTGTACGAGAGTATGATCACCCCATTATGGGGCTCATTATGAATTAGAAACAAGGCGGTAACCTTGGTACACTGCATAAGCCTCTTGCTTCCCCCAAACCACTTGCATGTTGAGAAGAGCTGAACACTCTGGGGAAATTGGAGAAAGGAATAAGGATTTTCTGAATGAATTGTACCTGGCTTTACAGATTCAACTCACAATTACCCATTCCTCAGTAGAACTTTAGGGCTCCATTCAGATACCTGCTAATTCTGCACCCCTACATTTAAGTGTACCCAGTAATGTTACTTTCAGAAGTTTGGATTTACCTGATGTGGGTTGGGGCCCTTTCAATGCGATAATGTTTGAGCCTCATTTTGAGATTGTAGTCCAGCATGAATTAAGTTAGTGAGTGACTGTGATCCTGCATGTCAGAGGCTGGACTGCATAAACTGCACATGCCAGTGCACCAAGAGCCATAATTAGCTCAGACTATAGGAACGACAAAGTGCTACCAAATGTTGTTTGTTTGGAGTGGTAATTTGGTGCAAATGTTGTTTCTCCACTTGTTGTGCAGTGCACATGGCATTTCTGCGCATAATAATGAGTGTAAATGTTGGGGAACTTGCATCTAAACAAGTGTGATATATGCGATTCATAAATGCCAATGCAAAGTCACACTGGTGCCTGCTGTGTATGATGATGCTTGTCAGCCTCCCACTAAAGGAACATAAGTAGACATACAGTCCCACACGCAACAGGCTATGTAGCCTCTCACCTACTTGTACCTGTTAATGCTTCACAGGCACAAGAGTGGTATAGGCCACTATACAAGCGCTGCAATAGAAAGTGTTAGGCTATTTTACTCACTGCTAGTACCACAGAGCCATGTTTATCCCTATGAGGTGCTCAACCACACCAGTGGATGCTGCCTCAGAAGAAAGAAGCAGAACCTCCACCACTCAAAGATGGCTGAAATATTTTGTTGCATCATAGAATCTGGGGCATACGTCACCAACTCACTGAGGCCTTGTAAGTTCCACACATGATTGTCTTTGAATATGCAGGTTTGAGACTACATCATGTATATGGCTGTGCAAAACAGTACATTGCATTTCCAGACCAAATTGTGATTTGCCATACACTGGCAAAGTAAATAGGTCTGGATTATGTACAGTGCATGCACACATAGACATGCAACATCCAAGCACACATTACTGTTGTTGTTCAAAAGGCAGGTTTGGGGAACCACTAGCATGTGATCGTGCTGCCCATTGCTCATCCAGCCTGAGCCACAATCTCCTTGGAGGCAAGCCAGCAGCTGCCATCTTTGTGAAGAAAGCCTGCAATGAAGAAAGCTGGCTTGGGACAATGCAATCCATGGTGGTGGGTGAAAGGCAAAGGCATGCACTGCTCTTGTACCTACCATGCTTATTTCAGTGGCTCACTGCACATGTACAGCTTAGCAATTCTTTTAAAAGTCAAAAAAGCTTTCATGCCAAACCTTCATACATTAAAACATTGAAAATGATCAACTATAACAGAACTACACCTGTGGAAATAGGAACATGAGTGTGGCACTGCATTTTACATGCATTAAGGTTCTTATTTCAACTCTGGTGGTCCAAGGACAACTAGCCTCGCAGTGGCGATCGGACTGCCGCACTCCAGCCAGCCCGACTGCCACATTATGACCCTGGCGTTAGACTGACAGGGGACCGCAGTCACCGCCGGGAACATGGTGGATGATGGCAGTTGGACTTGTGGTCAGCTACGGCCATGCTGAACTCACAGCGGCCGTGCTGATCACGACTCCTGTATCCACCAGCCTTTAGTCTTTCCATGGCGTGGACCCCACCATGGAAAGGCTGGCGGAAACACAGTGCGGGGGACCACAAGGGAGGCCCCTGCACTGCCCATTCAATGGGCAGTGCAGGGCGCCCCCCTGCCCAGCACCCTCAGAGTGCCCGCTGTCTTCTTTGCAGCTAGTGGGCATTCTGAAGGTGCTGTTGTGCTATGGTGTCGGCCTCGGCTCCCTTAAGTGAATGGATACCGTAGCACTGTTTGCGATGGGCTGATCAATGGGAACAATACGATGGGGTGAGGCAGTCGGGTTGATGGTCACTTCACCCCACTGAGTTTGGTGATCAGCTCCTCTAACTGCCAAACTCGTTATGAGCCCCTAAATATAAATAGAATTTTTAGTGCCCATATGCCCTGCTTGGGTCTTAGTGACCTTTATAAATTTTATTTTGTTCATTTTATCTCATATCAACCTGTACAACATGTGAAAGCCACACAGCTAGGAATCTGCTTAATTTAGCAACTCTTTATATGGCTTCTTGGTCCACAACACAGCTTCTAGAGTTTGCTGATTCCAAGAGCAAAGTTAGAGATTAAAGGGCTGATTTAAGAGCCCCTAGCGCCTCCTTGCACCACATTAGCGTAATTTTTCTTCTGCTAATGTGGCCCAACAAGGCCAAAATCACCACGCCAAATTTACAAAGTGGCGCAATGCATGCCTTGCGCCACTTTGTAAACCCTTGCGCCACATTATGCTTGCATCAAGCATAATGTATGCAAGGCGGGCGTTTCGGCGCAAAAATGGTGCAGTGAAATGTAACAGATTTCACTGTGCCATTTTTGGCGTCATTTTTAATGCCTGCTCAGAGAAGGTGTTACAGTGCCTCTCCCATAGAAACCTATTGGCCTCCTTGCACTTTGCTACAATGGCGTCAAACGTTTGACAAGAGTTTAGCTAAGCGCCACAATGGCTCAAATATTTTAACGCTATTGTGCTAATGACTGCCACCGTGCACCATATTATAAATACTGTGCAATCCATGGTGTTTATAGATGCTAGTAGGGAGTGCAGAAAAAGTGGCGCATCAGCTCTGATGTGCCACGTTTTCTTAAATATGGGTCCAAATTCCATCCTCACAATCCTCTGTCTGAATTGGTATATATGTTTTATTCTTAAAGATACAATCAGTAGTTGATAAAAACTAACAGCTTTACATTTTGTGCCGCTTTGGTGTGTTGATGTGTTCTACACATCACTTACAGAATCTAAATATTTTACACAAAATGGGGAGAAATTTACTTCACTGCTAAACTAGATTGAGGACACTCCGAAACGCCATCCAAGTTGGTCAGGTCACAGGAGGAGGCCAGGTTTTCCCGCTGACTGGTAGAACTGTTACTTAACCTGCTTAGAGTGAGGTGCAAAAGCACACAATGCCATAGAGGGGTAGCAGAGTTCATTTAACAACTCAATTGGAAGATTTCATCCTAACCTTTATCATTTTCTGGACATTTTGAAAAAAAGAACAAAGTTTCCGGGAAATGAGAATGACACAATGATTGTCAGATAGTCTGAACCCTTATGTATCTGAAGCAAGTAAAGCAATGTCTGAGTATCTATTGGCTAAAATCCATCAATTTCCACTAGTGGGAGGTTCAGACTACCTAGATAATATTGTGTACATCTAACACTTCTAACATACACTAACAAACAGTGGAATTACTAGCCTATTTTATCAGCACTTCCTAATTCAATTAGCATTTTTAAAAATTTGTTAAAACAAATTAAATGAAAACCTAGAGGTCTTACTTGCATTTGTCTTCTTTCTTCAACTGTTTTTGATATTTCATACCACCTGTCATCAAGAGTCTTGATGAGTCCAATAATCCAAACAGTGAAACTAAAATCCATGGAAAATGCCAACACTCGATTAAAAAAAGAAAATCTACTAAGCTCCATTAATTAGCAATCCACAACATGATAAAAAGTGAAACAACTCCAAAAATAAGTTGCCTATAAAAAAAGCAGCTTGTTTAAAAACTTGAAGAAAGAACATCCAATCTCCAAAAAGAAAATCCAAGAAAATCTTCAGTAGTAATCCATTTATGAATCGAACGTTTCTTCATCAACAACATGGTCTTTATCTTGATATCCAGGAAACGGTAAAAAGACGACACAAAAAAAATAAAATGTTGCTTTTTATTACAAAAAGTTTCAAAAACATTACAACAATTTTTCCAACATTTTTTTTTAAGCCTCATTTGCAAATAAAAACAACCATCTCAATGTGTGAATATGAATACAACCTGCATGGGGATGCAAAATTGGTCGAAGCAACAATAAAACACAATTGTTTACTATACAACTACTGTCTACCTCCTCCAGCTCTGCTTACAATAAACCTAGCCACCAACATGTTTAAACAAGTAAATTGTTCTTACCTTACAACAGCTCTTCCCAGCATCCAAACTTGAACACAATGCTTCTCTAACTGTCAAAACAGATGCAAAACCATGCACATCAAGCCAGAAAGTAAAAAAGGAACAAAGGGCAATTTCCCTCATTATATTCAGTGGGAAACCGTGTGAAAATAATAAAAAAACAATGTTACTATTTATTTAAAAAAATCTTGAGATTTAAAAAAAATATGTTAATACATTGTAACTAATAAACATTGAGTTGTTATTTATCTTTAACAATTAAATTAATAGAAATGGTTGAATGTTTCTAAATTTTGAATGTAATGTTGTTTGATAAAAAAAAGTACATATTTTTCAAATTATTCTTACTCATAATTAACTATAATAGCAAATAATAGTAAAGTAATGTTAAAAATTGATTCCTGAGTACTAATAAACCTCCCGCACCAATACCTCTATATCCCTTGCATCCTGTCCCCAAAGGATTGTGTGACAGCCTGTAAAATAATTCTAAAACATATTATTACTAAATTACATATTTTTCTTTTAATGTATAAACAATAATAACCAGATAGTAGAAATAATACCCAAGTATTAATACACTTTCCTACACAATACCCCAAAATCCCTTGCTCCCTGCCAATAAAAGATTGTTATAGTCTAATAAATATTTTGAAAAAATAATATTATGACTAAATATCATATCATGTAATGTTTAAACATTAATACTCAAGTAGTAAAATTAATGTTGGAGTATTAATACACTTACCCACCTTATACCCTTATATCCCTTTCATACTGTCAGGATTGTGTGACAGTCTTTTAAATAATTATAACGAAATAATAATATTACTAAATATCATATCTTATAATGTTTAAACATTACCTATATAGGTACCCAATGATGCATTTGCCAAAGATACGTGACACAGGCATACATGGTAAATGTGTATAGACATAATGTATGGTAAAGACACATCCATGGTAATGACATGTGTGGGAAAGATATATGGGTGGTAATGAAGTGAGTGTTAAATGCACATGCATGGTAATGACTTTGTAGTAAATGTGTTGTGTGGTAAAGACTGCATTGTAATGGATGTTTCCCTTGTGATCATAAAGTGTTGCAGATTTCCTTACATCATTATCTCTGAACAACACATGCACAAAAGTGTACTGAGTGCAAACAAGCGATGACAAATCCAGTCAGTTCAGCTATTTACGTCTGACCTGCTAGCCCATATGTAAAGAAGCAAACAAATATACAAAGAGGGGGTTGGTGGGGAGTTGGGTCACCCCTGCGCACAATTGTTGTTTTTGTTCGCCACACCCTTTCAGCCAATGTTTGTTTTTTAAAATGAAAGTGGTGACTGGTGATTTTGTGGCTTTGCAAAATTTTGAGTGGGTGGATGTGAAAATGAGCCAATGTCTGGAAAACAATAGAAGGATGCACAGGTGATTGGGTGTATGCATGTATTAATGTATGAGTGAGTACCCTGATAAGTGAGTGCATATATAAATGGGTGAATGAGTGGAAGGCCAGATACCTGGGTGATTTGATAATTGTACGGCAGGATGAATGGATTAGTCACATGGATGATTCAAATGATATTATGATCAATGCATGCATAGACAGCTGCAGTTCTGTTGATGTTAGGAGGCTATTCTCCACTAACAATATTGCTGAAGATTCACTCATCACTGCCCTCATACACCCACCCATTCATCCATCTACGATTACCACTTTTTGCCCACTCACATAACCCTCCCATTTGGTGACTTGCACTGCAATAGACTACATGCACCCAAAGATGTACATAAACTCACTCATAAATCATCAAGCATGTTCAGTAATAGAAAGGCAGGACTCTTAGGTTTGCCAATGCATATTTAAATTTGAAATGATGGTAGGTGCTTCTGGTGGCTGTGGCTGCCTAGCAGTAGTTTAGTGTAGAAAGAGTATAAGTGGTCCAGCTTGCATTCTCTGGTCTTCGAGTCTAAAGTAGTGTATCAAGAAGCTGTGAAGGTTCTCTATGCATTGATGAACAGTGCAACACTACAAATTGCAGGCCCAATTCCACAGGTCGACAGCCAGTGTGTACTCTCTGACTTGCCCTCTGACAATGCCAACCCCTCTGCAGCCAAGACACAGTTCTATAAATTAATTGGCAGTTCTCATGAAATCAGTTTTGAGATACAAGGGGTCGTCCGCAGACCGTGTTCACACCCCTCCATCCACCACTGCGTCCTTACAGTACCTTATACCACACAATCTCAGTACCTATTTGGAAAAAGAACATTTACAAGCACACAGTTTGTATTTAATTATAATTAATGTTTTTTTTTAAACATCCTTTGTCTGTAACTTCATGAATGCATGACAGCGTACAATGAAGCAGTAACTGCGCAAGATGGAGTACATCCACATCAGAGCTTCACAGGGCCCAAATCAATTGCCAAATCATATTGTTAAGATACTGTAGGGAGAACAAAGAGATAGCCCTCCACCATAATAAACATCACAACCCAATTACCGTCCATATTGAATACCATGTCACAGCGTGCCCAAGCGCTACATTGATTCATATCATATATTCAGCATCGTCCCCCTCCTCGCCTCCCTCTGGATCCTTCCACATAGGAACCAGTGGTAAATGACTGTTGTCTACTCGAGAAGCTGGTTCAAAGATTCATTTAATTAAAGAATTCAGAGATCCAAAGGACGCCCCTTTCACCTCAAGGACTGGAGTTCAACTCCTCTTTATATTCTCATTCTCACCAAGATTCTACATTCTTAGTTCATCCACTACAGTCTGCCCAGTGTTTTTCAAAAGAAAAGAAAACAAAACAAAACAAAATGTTACTTATAAGGATATGACCCTACAAATAACACATTGAAATTTAGCTCTACACAATATAAAATTTGTAAAATATAATTGAGATAGAACTATTATGCATAATATGCATTTCCCATCCAATATATTCATTGTTTATTCATAATCTTTCATGTACTTGGTTGGGACTATGCTACTCCTACTATTCCTTAGTTAATAGTCCTTATCACTCTCAGGTGAGCTATCTCTTTTCCTTTTTCTGCTTTTTGCGGTTCCTCTTTTTTCTAATTTGCGTGTATCCCCACAATTCTATTTAAATTCAAAATCGGATTGTCACTCAGCTTAACTGAATTTGAAAATCCATTCACCACCTGGGAAGGTATAGAGAATTTTGTAGCTCCACACTTCGGTGGAAGTTTCACCTTCACCACATCCCAAACACACACCACTGTAGAACTTGCAGCTTTATGCACATCATACTTTTATTTCATCTTCAAAACTTTCATACATTGAGATTCAAGCCTATCACTACTCTTATATCCACCTTTTTTTACCTCCTTTCCCTTCAAAGTTGTCACTTCTCATCCACAATAGGTTCACTATTTTGTTGGTTCTCATATCTTGAAACAACTCAAATGGCACACTACCCATAGTGCTGTGTGGTGTAAACCAATAAACTGCAACTATCCCCCATAAAGCTACTGTCCAGTCTTTATTCTGTGCCTTGCTGATTTGGAAAGACTCCTTTGATACTCTGTTAAACCTCTCCACCGTTCCGTTGGTCCTGGAATATTAGGGAGAACATTTATTGTGTTTTATTCTTCTCGAGGACAGAAACAGTTCCCTGTCCTTGGATACCAACTGCACACCATTGTCCAGAATATAATCTGGAACTCCTTCCCTGCTGAAAATATCTTTTAGGAATGCAACTACCTTACAAGTTTCCACACTTTGTGTAATGCTAATTTCTGGCTACCTTGAGAATATATCCATAAGAATCAATATATATTACTGACCAGCTCTGCTTATAATTGAACCCAAAATGTCCAGAGCTACTTCCTGCCATGCCCACACTGGGGTGTCTCTTATCACCTTGGGTTGCACTGTGCTTTTATTATTGCTAAAGCAATTCTCCAAGCATTCAATGACACAGCTCTCAACTTGTGTGTCAATTACGGGCCACCAAAAATGCAATCTGATTCTCTCCTTGTTTTTTTCAATTCCCAGATAGTTGCAGTGACCCATCTGTACAGGTTTCACCAGGACGTACCAATCTAGTACCTCTCTAGAGCAGACATTGTTCTCAGACAATTCATCCTTAAGCATCCAAAACTTCAAACCTTCCTCACTCACTCCTTTCCTTGAGTTCCATCCTTTCCAGACCAGCTCTCTTACTTCCTTCAAGACTTCACTCTCATTCACACAACATCTCCACTCATCTTCACTGACCACGCCATCAGTTACCTCAGAAACTGTGTACTCATTAGGGTCCCACATTTCATCAACTCCATCAAGATCATGTTCTTCTAGTTTTGGACTCAAATGAGACAGACATTCAGCAACCTTGTTCTCTGCTTCAGGGATATACACCACTTTGAAACTGTAGCCGTTCATCCAGATTTTTCCTATAACATATTTCTTTGAGAGGTTTATGATTTGTCCTTACTTCAAACTGAAACTCCCAGGGACATTTCTTCAGTTTCTTTATGGCCCAGTAGATGCAAAGAGCCTCACGGTCAATTACAAATACCTGTTCTCTGCCCCGCCCCCAAAGTGCTTAAAATGAACATTATGGTTCTTTCTACCCCTTCGTAGTTTGTTTCATTGCTGCACCTAATACTTTAAAGCTGGCATCTGTGATCAAAATTGTATTATCCTTGACAACAAAACTTTGCAAGGACGGAGCTTTACTCAGTGCCGGCTTAACATCCTGAAATTCGTGTTTACACAATGAGGACCCGTTAAACTTAATGCCTTTTTAACAATGACCTCATGTTTTATGTGTGACTAGCAAAGAAAGGCAAAACCGTATTGTAATATTCAGCCATACAAATAACTGTTAGTAACTCCACCTTATCCTCAGGAACATGAGGATTATCTATGGCCTTACTCAATTGTTCTTTAGGTCTCATCCCCTCTACAGTCAACCTGTGTCTTAGGTTATCAATTTAGTGTTGATTAAACTTACGTTTACTTTCCTGTAATCTTACTCAACCTAAACCTTTCTAAGGCTAACTTAAGCCTACGATCAAGCTCCTCTTGGTTAGAACCATATATCAGCACATTGTTCTAATATAGCTTCACTCCAGAGACCCCAGCCAACACCTCCTCCATAGCCCTTTAAATTTTGCAGTGGCACAATTGAGTCCAAATGGTAACCTAGAAATGTGTATATCCCAAAGGGTGTGATAAAAGAAGACAATCTATACAATCACCATCCAACACTATTGTCAACACCAGGACAGTGCGCGCTCTACGGGCATCTAGAATGCAAAAACCCAACACTCGCAAGCTAATGTAATTTATGCATTGTGATGATATGTTATTGTTTAACCTTTTGCATTGCAGAATTCCATCCAAAAGATTCATTTTTAAGGTGCTTATAAATACTGTACATTTGCAATCTATTGCTGCAGACATTCAGAGTGTGTTAGGGTGTGGTCCCTTTCCAGGGCCTTCTAGAGACTTTCCCTGCAAAATGCCTGGGCGTGGTTCTAGGCTGGGCCAAGACTCCATAAAAGAGAGTCAGCCCAACTTCCAGTGCTCACTATTCAGAGGTCCCGGTGCAGAGCAGCAGCTTCTTCCTGAGCTCCTGTCCCGGTGGCCTATTTTGGATTTTCCAGTCTCCTGCGCTCATCTCTCATTGGTGATCACTGTTTCCAGGCGGTAAGACGGTGTTTGGACATTTCCCAACACCGTAATTGTGCATTTTCATATTCATTGTGCGCTACCATTCTTGGCATTTGCATGGTGGCATTTGAATCAGCAAGACGTGCAATTCTTTCCCTGAGTGCTTTTCATGTTGTTCATTGTGCGCTATCATTTCTTGGCATTTGTATGGTGGCATTTGAATCGGCAAGACGCGTAATTCTTTCCTCGTGTGTAAATAATGTAAATTACTGTGCGCTACTATTCTAAGACATTTTCTTGGTAGCATTTCAAGTTGACACGTTGCGTGATTTATTCCTTGAATCTACGTTGAGTGATTTCATGGTGCACAATCCTTTATGGTGTTTAATACTCATATAGAGGTCTCCAATGTGCGCAATTCACTTCCCAATGTTTTTTCTGAGATGAACACAACAGTACCAGAGTTCTAGATGTAATGCTGTGTGTTCCTGATATATATTCTTAAAAGGAGATTCATATGGTTGTTTAGAAATTGCTCAGAGTGTTTCCTGATTCTCATGCTAAAGAAAGTACTCGAATCTGAAAGTCCTATTTAACTTTTCCTGTTTCCACCTCAGACATTCGGTCATCTAAAGCCTAGTCAGTTTTAGGACTATTCTAGGGTTGTTCATGTTTTTTGGAAAAGACGAAGCTTAGAGTTGTAGCATGGTACTGATTTCATGAGATGTAATTTTGATGTTGTGTTTTAACCTTTTGCTTCCTACAGGTCTCCTTCCCAGCTGTTCCCGTCCTAATCCCCTTTTCCCCACTTGGACTCTCTTAGACTCTGTGATAAATCTAATCAGAGTATTGGAGCTGTCTTGTGGTGGAAGTGTTGGGAACGTGCACAGGCCCCGAGGATCTGGTGACTCTGACAACTATTATGTGATATGCTGGTTCAAGGTCTAGAGTTGAGAAGACCATAGCCCTCTCTAATTGCTGAAGCATCTCTAAAACATTCGGGAGAGGGTACCTATCTACTACTATGGCCCTACTAAGAGCTCTCAGATCAACGCATAAGCGTATTTCTCCTGAGGCCAGCAGGCAAAACACCATTCTTCAGAATAATCAAATGTGTGTAATTAGTTAAACATCTCAACTTCTCCATGAAAACCTCTTTAAAATCATGTTTGTGACAGAACACCAGTTTCATTACCAGTAATCTCAGCCACCACATCCAGGAGTTGTTTCAAAATAATGTTTGGTTTTCTATTGGGGTCCAACATAACTCTTAAGTCTTTCTGGTGGAACCAACTGATTATACTATCTCCTCTGCATGACACATACATTTTGCCTGCACTGAGACATCCTTTGTATTCCAAGTCTCCGTTGAAATAATCCAATAGCTGAACAGGTTGCCCCCCCCATAAGCCAAAGGACGAACATCTGGTTTGTACAGTTTGACATAGCCAGAAAGCAGCTGTGTATAAAAATCTTTGGCTATCAAAGTTATCTTGGCACCTGAATCAAACAGCATATCTACACATTCTACATTAACTTTCACTCTGTCAACAGGACCTTTTGTGTCTCATTGCTTAACCTGGAGAACAACTCCACCACTGTGTAATTCATCGTAACTAACCTCCTCAACATACACTTAATTAAAAAACATTACTTATTTTACTTTCTTCACCTTATTCCTATTTTGGGACCTGCAATTCTTAGCAAGGTTTCCAATCTTATCACATATGCAACACTTAACTAAAAGTGCAGAGCAATGTTTATCATTGGCCAAACGACTGAAAGCACCACATCTACAGCACTTCCCAAGTTTTTTTGGAAGAGGTGGAGAAGACAACAATGCAATTCTTGTCTATGGCCAAATGACCAACAACACCACAGCAAAAACATTTCTCCCTACCTGGTTTCTTCAATAAATTGACCCATTACATTTAGACATTGACTTTTATACTACCTTTACTTTTTACAGAGGAGGATTATGTTCTTTTCTAATGAGATCAACACAAGCCAGAGAATGTTCAATTTTCTTGAGGGTCATATGGACTTCATCAAGTTTAAGATCATTTTTCTGCCAAAATTCGTCTCTTACTTTCTCATGATTGCATACAAGCATGCACTATTCAACGATGTGCTCATTCAACTTTTCTTCCAATTTGCAGGTGGTAGCTAATTTCCATAAACTTGTGACATAACTTTCCACAGATTCCTGCGAATTCTGTATTCGCTTACCGAAATAGTATCTCTCAAGGCTAGTACTTACTTTCGGGAAATAATGCTTATCAAGCATTTTCATGCATATATCTAACTCACTCAACTCCTCTGCCTTGTTTGCTCCAAAATCTGGAAAGTGTTCAAATACCTCTTGACCTTCTGAATCCAAATAATGTAGAAGTAAAAAGTGTTCCTTCTTGCACCTAAAGTACTAAAACCAATGATATAATGGGCAATGCTTTTTCCACTTTACCATCGAATAGGAGGCTATCCTGATGACGGTAAAAAGAAGGGCAATGGTGTCATATTTTGCATGTGGGCAGCCTTCACTGACTTAATAAGGTGTATAATACAATCTTAATCAAAATGCGTCAATAAAGTATATGCATTAACCCCTTACCCAATTCTATACAATTCACCAGCAACACTCTAGGTATACTGAATGCAGGAACAAATAAAAAAGATGTATATAAGGTGTGTCTATCACCATGAGAATATTGCTACACCAAATGAACAAGTGGGCCCATCACTGAGTTACATCCAAACGTCTTTAACAATGTCAGCTGATGAAACTTACACAACGATAGCCTCTCAAAATCAGGTGTGCCTATCGCTGTGTTGTCGTTGAAGAAATTCCTCACACTTACATGAGTGAGTAAAATGGTCCCCAGGAGGGCCTGGGCTCTGAATTACAGTGAACCAACAGTATTGTGGGTGAAGGACAAGAGATTTTAATATGAATGCACAATTAATTTTAATAGTTGCAAGAATACAGAGCAGACATCTTAAGGAACCTGTGTCCTTTGCAGGTGCAGAAGTGATGAAGAACTTACCTGGGTAGTATCATGGTGGGCTTTTCCCTCTGTCTATCAGAATACTGAGGCAAATCCCTCATTTACTGATGCTCCTTGGACTGGTGTGTGCTGAATATCATATGGTAATGGTACAGGGAATGCAAAACTGAACAAGGCAATCAAGGTGGCAAAATAAAGAATAATTTATGAAGGAAATGTTCAAATGGTTACTGTGGTCACACACTATCGGAGCTGTGAAAAAGTGCTAGGCAGTAGAATATCAATTGTTTATCACAAAACTGAATTAAATATCTGTAAATGAACTGTACAAATGTTTCACAATATATCAGCAGTTGGGAAAGCACAAATTAAGCACATTTTTTGCAATTGTGAAGTTTCATAGAATCAATGATTATGATTTTAAAAGGATCAAAACAAATCAATATACTTTGCTTGCTGAAATCAGATTTCTACAGATTATCTTTATTCTTTATACACTATTATAGGACAACTGAATGTCAAATTTAGTGGCCATTTCATTGGAAAATAAACTGTCTGTAAATGACAATGTGCAACCACACCATCAGCATATTGTGAGATGCCTGGAGGTGAGGACAACTATCAGCAAATCAAACAAAGCTGCAGTACCTACGTTTCCTTTGAAACAGTGTGTGCAGTTCTGGAGATCATCTTTGCAAAGCATGAGATAAAGACAGAATGGAGACAGAATAGAGATGAGCTAACAAAATAAAGTATTGTTTAAACCAGGAGAGACAAATATTATCCAAAGAGGATTGGATCCTTGCCAGACTTTCAAATTAACCTCTTGCTATCTTGAGGTCTGTTTAGATTAATTCAATGAAAATGATCTCATGTGGATATACTATAAATCTGGTATAGATTGTCTGGACACGTATACAATGGCTTTTTCTATCACACTGGCACAGAGCATGCGAGCTGCAAGAGATCCTTGTAGGGGAGGAACCCAGAACATATGAACCAATGGATTTTGGAGGGTGATTGTGTAGTAGTGTAAGAAACGTACCATTGAGTTATGGTCATAGATAGGAACAAACATGCCACTGATAGGACAGTTTAAGAATAACCACTAAGCAAACTGTTTCCCTCCCATTAGCAAGGTGTCAGTAGTATGCGTAGATGTCTCATTGCGCTAGATTTTTCAAATAATGAAGGGTAGTAAGCACAGTACATATTTCTAAACCATAAACAAATACACGGAATCCCAGACCCCAATCAGATGCAGCCCTGAAGTAATTAAATAATGTACAAGGATCTTCGAATAAACTCTCACAAGGAATCAAATCAATCTATGGAGGACATCTGAGGCCTGGAACAACCACAAAAAAAAGAGGAGCTGCACGCTCCAGTTTTCTGGCCCTTACAACGGCCACAAAACAGATGATCTTGACCTTGATCCAGCTCTACCTCTTCCACACAGGCTGTGGAGTGTGAGATGCTAGACACATGAACGGTGGGTAACTAGCACTCCACAAGTGAAAGGATACCATGCCCACTGGATTATTGTCAGGAGAAGGGAGCAGTAAATTCTGAACAGTGGTCCATGGCAGGTTGAGAGGAGTCGCCGGGTGCACTCACTGTGTGAAGAGTGACCAGCAGAAGGGGGCAGCCACTTGAGGTACACACACTGTATGAAAAGTGACCAGCAGAAGGGGAGAGTCTCCTCAGGGTGAGCTACTGTGCAAAGAGTTAAAAAATGGTAATGGGAGAACTGCCTCAGGGTGTGCTCAGTGTGTGAATAGTAGCCAGCAGAACGGGGAGCCTCCTCAGAGTGTGCTCAATGTGTAAAGAGTTAACCAGGGTAAAGAGAGAGCTGCCTCAAGGTGTGCTCACTGTATGAATAGTAACCAGCAGAAGGGGGAGCCTCCTCGGAGTGTGCTCAATGTATCAGCAGCATTCTGGTAGCAGTGGAGAGGGGCTGCCAACAGCACCCCAGCATCAGGGGAGGGCTGCAATGAGAGAGGAGCCATGGGGCGCATTCACTCTATCAACAGTTGTCTAGTGCAGAGGTTGAGCAGCACCTTAGAGGCAGTGGGAGATGCTAATTCAATTATTATTTTTATTATTTTTATTTTGCTTCCATGCAAAAGTGGCCACCTGATGTTGTAGCAAGTGAACTACTTGTTGCTCTAAACCAATAAGTACTTGACAAAACCTTACCATGGGACGAGAGATGGCAGTATGAAGGGGCCTTGTAAAAAGTGTGATAATAAAGTGTGATTTTCAGATATAAAATAGTTCTCTAAGCACTGCAGTGTAAGCACAATGACAACCCAAATCAATAATAGCATAATGCGAGAGATGTATACTCCACTAGTCGGATCCAGTATGTAATTTGCAAAGTATCAAAGCAATGGCTGTAAGGGGCTGAACGAAAGAAGCCAATGGCTGAAGGGATTTGCTTCAAAACTCAATGTTTATACATTTGAAACAGTAGTAATGAGGTCAACAAACCTTTGGATCCTGCAAAATGTTGAACTAGAAATACTGGAGAAACCATTCAGCATTATAATGTAAACAGTATAACCAATCTGGTCCCACACTGAAAACTCAAGTCGTAAATCAAGTAAGAGGGTTTTATTACAAGTAAACACTCAGGTTAATGTGAACAATTCTCAAAAACATACTGTAAAGACACAGAACAACAATGGGACAGCTGTATCAGCACAAACACTGTAAATAGGCAAAAATAAGGCAAACAGGGAATCCTTAGACTGCAATGCAGAACATCAGCAGTAAAATCTGGTGCTCAGAAAATAAACAGTGGTGCAATTTATTACAT
The DNA here is from genome assembly GCF_031143425.1 of Pleurodeles waltl. NCBI lineage: Eukaryota > Metazoa > Chordata > Amphibia > Caudata > Salamandridae > Pleurodeles > Pleurodeles waltl. Next base: position 51,743,469 of record NC_090446.1, on the reverse strand, counting down.
ATTAGTACATTTTAGTGCATTTTAAAGTCCTCTAACTAAATAAACTAAATCCTATCAGAGATCTCCAAAAGAACTTAATGAATGCAAATGTCCGACCTAAAGGACATAAGGGTGAAGAGTAAAACGCAAACACAAGACAGAAATAATTTGAAAGAATTTCATTGGTTCAAAAAGTAAACCACCAATGAAGATAAAAAGCAGGCGAAAAGTGAAGGTGTCAGCATATCAGAAGCTCAGTCCAGAGTCTTCCCAGAGAATCATGTCTAAGTGAAATCTACACCCAGCAGGCATTTGAGAATGGGGAAAGCTAGAGGTCTGTAACTCTCCAAGCCCAAGCGGATATAGCCTACAGTCAATTAGTGAAAGTCCTAGTTAATCTGCAGACTTCAATTAGGTAAGGCCTCCTTCTGTTAGCCCATACTGGTGCCATCTTCTCTCATCTGACAGTGTGGCTTTGCAACATCAGGGTAAAATCCCAAGACGAGATGCAACATAGATGAATACGGTTTCTCAAAGTCTTTGCATACTTTGCCAAGGTTGGATTCTTTGGCTGTCTATGAATAAGACAATAGCAAATCCATTTCCAAACTAACATTTTCTCAGCACGAAATACCTAAAATGAAATATCACGTTAGCAGAAAATGGAAAACAGTTTCTTGTGTTAAGAATTAAACTAATTCAATTCCACGTTTAATTCATTTAGCTTTATAATGCATCAGGTTATGAAATGAAATGTCAGTTCTTCTATGTTCTTTTAAACTTCATGTTACAGTTAAATGCAAAACTAACTTCCCCTTTGCGAATGGGGGTACAAACATGTTTTAAGAGCAGGCAGTGGTCCCACAACCTACAAAGTCATCAAAGGAATATTGGCACTGTTAATATTTCTGAAGGAGTCTGGACGTCCTATGTGATTACTCACTTCTCTGCAATTGAACAGGATGGGAAACTGTTGAATGAGGGGGCTTATTGCACCACTGCTGCTCTGGTTAAGTCTTGCTCTCTGCCCACTGGGTTTGCGTTTCCCCTCATGGAGTGAAGATTTCTTTTCAATCAAGTCTCCCTCATATCATCTCAAGGGCTAAGCAATATGGAGCCCCAGGTCCCAGTGACCTTTCACAGACACTGTTCAAACAGGATCCTTCCTTTTGGGCAGTTCATCTTGCCCATCTATTTGAGTACTACCTTCTGACCTAAAGAATCCCTGAGTCCTGGCGTGGTACCACTCTTCACCCGCTATATAAAAGAGGTTCAAGGTCGGATCCTGACAATTTTACGATGATAGCCCTGTTTGACAATGAAACCAAGTTTTATGGCAGTCTTCTGCTGCAAGATCTTCGTGCCTGGGTTGAATCGAAGGGACAAATCCCCATTGTTCAAAAAGGGTTCTACGCTGTTTCCGGCACATTGACAAATTTATTAGCCCTTTCTATTTTGATCGATAGGGCGATTCTATCAGGCCTTAAGCTGCATTGCTGTTTTGTTGATTTCAAGGCAGCATTCGGCCGGATCCCTAGGAGTGCCCTGTGGGCCAAACTATTAAACATGGGTATTCTTTCAGTTCTCCTGGGTGCAATTATGGAACAACATACAGATACCTGGGTCCATATTAAATTAAGTGTTTGGTGCTCTCTTTCCTGAAAACTTTTCACTGGCCGTGGTGTGAAACAGGGTTGCGTGCTTTCACCCCTACTTTTTAATCCACCTCATTCTTTGTTTAAACTATGTGTTAAAAAGATCATACAGTTATACTCGTATCACTCGGATTGCTCCCTCCTTGCTAAACGTAAGCACGCCTGGCCGGTAATTAATTCCTTTAAGCTAGGCACTCCATCTAGCTGTTTCTCCTGTTTTATTTGAAAGAAGCCTTTATGGCCTTAAGGATGGGCAATCGGGGTTCCTAGAAACATCTACCCTTTTGGCGGTCAACTCCTGGGGAGGGTGTGATGTGCAGGGGTTGTGGTAATGTGGATTAAACAATTGAACATGTGGTCTGTTTGTGTTCAACTCTACTTAAGGAACGTAGATCTCTGCTTCGGAGTAAATGGAAGGAACTGGGGATTCGCTCCTGTCGACAGGCCATTATTAAGTCCCTGGATCCTGAATGCTGAATGTATTATTGACTACATTTATTAAAATCGCCCAAACCAAATTTAGGGGCACTGCGAGCAGTGGATAACTATGATTTGCATTTTCTCCCCCTCTTGTCTCGTTGGTTTGTAGTAATTCGCTAGGTTGTTGAGCTTCAACGTCGCACCTTGGGCTCCGACCATCACTGGTATCTAACTTAATGATCATTCAACGCACTAAAGCACATTAGGGCTTGAGTACTGTGAGCCCCTCAGTTTATCATGAATCATGTGGGGTCCTGGGCTATGGTGGTCCAGCTTTATTTGTATTCCTATTAATGATTTTACATTATCACGCAGAAACGTTTTTTATTATGGTATGTCCGTTTAAATTATGGAGTGTTTTTAGCATGTATTTAAAATTTGATTGTAAATGTATTACTGACTGTTTTTCTTTTTTTTTATTATATTGGATTTTATTAGCTGTACAATCAATTATTCATTCATACTCTTAAAAAATTAAAGGAAAACTTTTCAATTTTCTTTTTGTAATAAATCTGGCTTTCCTTTTAGGAAAATGGGTGCATTGCAAAAAAAAAGTTTGCTTTATTTGAAAGCAATCACAGACATGCTGGTCTGCTGAGCTCAGCAGCCACCACACAGTGATTTGCAAATTGTGACCTGCCTCATGAATATTGATGAGGCAGGTCCATTTGCGAACCACTACGAATCACTAACAGTGTCAAACACACTGTCATACATCACAGTTTGAAATTTCCTATTAACGAATGGCCAAGATTTGCTATTAGGAAATTGCAAACATTAAACTACATACATCTGTCCCTTAGTTCTTACCTGTTCTTTGATTGACTCTCGAAATCTCTATGTCTCATCATGTCTGATGTAAACCTGCTGACTGATGTTATGTTCTTGAATTACACCAGTATTCTTCACTCATTAATGACTTCCTATCATTTGAACTCATGTCTCCTCTAATCTTCAGCCACTCTCAAGAGACACCCGCATTGTCTCCAGCATCAGACAAAGTGTGAGACAAGGACAGATTCAACCAGGAACCAGCAGACTGCACAGGAGCAGGCAGGTCCATCACTGCATGCTGTGTCATCCCAGGACACCAGATTCCTGTCTTTATCAATTTACCAATGACTCCTCATAGTGTCTTGTATCTTCATCTTAGAAAATCTATCCTTTGACCAGGGTCTCACACCTGGTATTCCTGGAAGCCATGCAGCATACCCTCAGCACTGTGCAGTGTTCTCGGGGGGAGGCAATGATGCCTTATCCTGGCAGAGTATTTCACCTGCATTAGGAATGTTGCTTCCCCTATTTTTTATTCAGAAACATTTCTGATATTTACATGTATATTCTTGGAAAAGTCGTACATTTCTCTGGAACAATTGTATTACTGCATGACTTGACCTATACTGGTGGCTAGTAATCCCTGCTGGTGGCTACAGTGTGGCACAATGGTTAGAGCAGCAGACCCTGAAGCAGAGATCTGGCTCTGGACCAGGACAAGGTACAGCCGGTAGGACTAGGTACCACTGGTAAGGCATTAGTGATATAGGACAAGGTACAGCTGGTAAGGCATTAGCAATATAGGACAAGGTACAGCTGGTAAGGCATTATTGATATAGGACAAGGTACAGTTGGTAAGTCATTAGTGATTCAGGACAATGTACAGCTGGTAAGTCATTAGTGACTCAGGACAAGGTAAAGGCATTGAGGGGTAACGTTAGTGGAGCTAGTAAGGTTAGTGATATAGGACACAACAGCTTTGTCACAGGTTATAAGGAGTAGTGATAATGAACCAGGTGTAGCTGGTAAGGCAATAGTGTTACAGTGCAACGCAGAGATGGTACAAAGCAGAGCTGGTGAGACATTAGTGATATAGTACAAATCAGAGCAGGTAATGCATTAGTGATACAGTACAAACCAAGGCTGGCAGTGTGTTAGTGATACCAGATAAAGTTCTGAGTGTGACCGGCATGCCTAGACATGCATCCTGTGCTCACTGTGTGACAGAGTTCAAGCCATACTTCACTGATGCCCTTTAGACTGGACTGGCATTGTGCCACCCAGGTAATTTTTCATGGGCTGCAGGATAAGGGGCTGCATTGAGAGCAGGTTGCACTCGCGTGACGCAACCATGGCCACATATCATTCTGTTCAAGGCCTCCTCCAGTGTGGGACTGGATTTAACATTTTTGCCAGTGCATATGTTGGTTTGCAGGCTGATCCTGCAATGTTTAACGGCCTCACCTGGTCTGAGGTTTATTTTGTTTCCAAGTGACAAGGCCCAGGAGTGGGAGGTAGTGCTGATATGCACCCACTGGTCTCTCGTCAGGGGTAGCACAGTGGGTGAAAAGCAATGGACTGAAATGTGGCTCAAGTGATAGCCAGTGGGAAATCAATTCAAGCATTCCTTCCATCGCTTTGTGGGATATTGTTGAATCAGAGTTACATGCAAGCGATTTAAAAGTTTTATGGGGGTACAATAGACTGACAATCATACTGTTTGATTCCGTACACGTTAATCCTGTGTTGTTTACAACCTCCTTGTCAACGTTGGTTGTCACTCCTCTGCTCTGTCACCAGGGTTGAGTGCGGTTGGGCATGCCCTGGGTTATGGTGGAAGAAATAACAACTGCACTATGCACTGCAGCATAATTTATAACATGGCTATCTATGGCTGATAATTTGAAGGGCTGTGCATTCTAACTTTGTACCATTAAAGGGCACTGTGGTGCATGACTCAGCGAAGGATGTGTGAAAAACTGAGTTTTACCAGAAGTATAACCTCTGAGTGTTTAAGGGTGGACATTTCTTTAGCTGGTTTCACAAACCAAATCTCTTCTAAGCGCTGATCCAAAACAGATTCCTGCTTCATATAAGGTAGGAAAAAATAATTATTTTCTTAGGTCTAGCATTACCCGTGACCTTTTGTTGTGCAGAAACAAAAATATTGAACAAAAAACAGAAATATAGTCATATTTATTTCTCACTCAGCAGTCTGTAATTTTGTGGGTCCTAGACCCACACCCTAATAAAATGATGGACACAAACACCAGATGTGAGGGGAAGTATTGTTTATTGGCAGGATCACCTGGGTGGTGACACACTTGTAATGGAGGGTTGTGGGGTGGATGTTAGTGCAGCCTCAGGGAAGAGCCAAAAAGGGCATAGGTCCAACCTTTGGAAACAAAAAAAAACTAGAACCCCTGAGTCTACAGGTCTCTAGAATCTGTCATCTGGACAGCAATGAATGTATTGACTAATGATGCTGGCTGCAATATTACATCTTTGCTTTCCTTCATAATTGAACCTGTGTGAGACAGGACACTAACACTGGGTCAAAGATGTCCACAACCTTCTGGTGCCTGCCAGCTGGAGTCCTGTTGGTTGTGTGGAGTAGGTCTACTCGGCTAACGTTCAAGACGGTTTTTGGTCAACAGTTCAAAATGGGTGCATCAGGAGCATTTTTGGAGTTCATCTCAAAGCTTGACTGGTGATGTTGCTTGACTCCCTGAGGACAAAGCCAGTCTACAACCTGTTGGAGTCTCTTCACTGATGCCCCATTACCCGCTGGCATCCATTGGTGGGGTAATATCAGTTCCATCTCTCACTTGTAGGGGTCCCTTAGGTGGGTTTCCACAAGGCTGCCTGTGGTCTGCACTGAGCCTGCAAGTGTGCTGCATCTGGGCCACTGCAAGACCTCCGAGGAGCCACTGCCTAGTCACTCATGCAACCTCAGGGGTAGTTGCTGGATAACTGATTTTTTCAGATAGTGATTTGGGCTTCTTCTCTGTAGCTATAAGGATGGGGTTGGACTCCAATCTGGTTGGTTGATGTGTCATGGGTGGTGGTGATGATGCACTAGACAGGAACTGGTGTGATGGAATTGCCAGCTGTGTGGTGAACCTGTATGATAGCTAGAAACGACTTGCCTTGATGGTCACATTCATTCATTCCTGAGCCATTGTCAATTTGAAGTGATGGTGGCCAGGTGCTTACATCTTTTTTTCTTAGAGGCATCTGCATATTTCAGCCTGGATGCTCTGGTTCGCTGATCCACTGGTTACCATGTCTGTCCAGTTACGCTGGGAAGCATGGAGCAGAGATTTGGTTTGTATGTGCTTATGGTTTACTCTCAGTTCTCCTTCAGGGTTTGGGGCAGAGGCTCGGTTTGTTCATACTTGCAGCCTGCTCCAAGTTATCCTGCTATGCTGTTGCCAGGCCATCCCCACTTCCCCTCAGTGGTCACTTGTTTGGGTAGGTGCATTCCATCAGTGGCACAAATCCTTTTCAAATGTGCCTTTCAGGCCCAGCCGCTTGATCTTCCCTCCTTCTGGGCTTGGTCAGTCATCAGGTTTCCTAGTGTGAACTGACTGGTCACACTTCCTTGTCTTCTTTCTCCATTGGCATGTACCTTCACTTTGAATTATGCTGTTGACACTTCTGACTTCTTGATTCTCTTCTTCTTCTTTTGGGTGTAGCAGTGTGCATCTACTTCGGAGCTGGCCAGCAGGGCCTCTCAGTGGTAAACTGTCTCTGTAGTATGGCCAACGGTCTTGGGTGTTGGGCTGTGGCTTGGAGATGATAGGGCAGTTGCTGATCCAATTATCTTCATCTTCTCTGGTGCTGTGTGGCATTAGCCATGCATCATGTGTTCCCTCTTCCAAGACCTTCTTGGAGATCCCACTCTGTGGGGAGCTTAGCTTCTGCCTCCTCTTCTCTGAGTGGTATATTGCTTGTTCCTATAGGCTTTTCTGGCATTAGGCATGGTGGGTAAGAGTGTGGCATGGTGTGCCTTGCGTGCTTGGGAGTGGATGAGTTGCACCTTGTCATCTGGGTGCCTTCCTGGGATGCTTCCACTTCTCTGTCATGCAGAAGTAGAGTCAGAGTGCCCTTGTTCTTCTGCCTGTTGATTCTTGACTTTTCTGATCCTCTTTTCATCTCCAAGCACAATGGGCTTTGTGCATTTTCATGCTAAGGCTGACAGGGACTAGTAAGGCTAGTGGGGACTGGTACTGTAGCACTCCGATTTCCTCCTCTGGTTTAACAGCAGTCAACAAGATCTGGAAGTTGTTTTGAAGTTTCTGCAATATTTTCTGCTTAGAAGAACATATTGGCCTTCATTACAACGCTGGTGGTCAAAGATCGCCAGGGCTGTTTCGACGATTGCACCGCCAACAGGCTGGCGATGCAATCTTTGGTATTACGACCGCGGCGGAAGCGCCGCGGTCGCACAGCCGGGACCGGCAGTTTTCCGCCACAGTGGTCCCGGCGGATTTAATCCTCCAGGGCAGCACTGCTTGCAGCGCTGCTCCTGGGATTATGAGTCCCCCTCCTGCCAGCATTTTCATGTCGGTAGGAACAGCCATGAAAAGGCTGGCGGAAAGGGGAGTCGCGGGGCCCCTGGGGGGTAGTGCAGGGGCCCCCTGGCACAGCCCCATGGAGCTTTTCACTGTCTGCATAGCAGACAATGAAAAGCGCGACGGGTGCAACTGCACCCTTCGCACCGCCCCAACACCGCTGGCTCAATTTGGAGCCAGCTCCCGTGTTGCGGCCGACATCCTCGCCGGCCCAGCGGGGATGTCATAATGGCCACCTCGGAAGTGCGGCCGCATTGGCGGCCGTGCAGCGGTTACAACTTGGCGGGGCGGTTGCCGCCCGCCAAAGTTGTACTGAGGGCCATTGTCTTATGAGGCCCCTTTAATTAGAAGGAAAGGTGTGCCTGATACATTGAAAAGTCTCATTTTGAGTTTCATTTGAAAGAGGCCAATTCCATAGACATGCACCTCAAATGCACAATATGTGTCTATGATATCTTTATGCAAAAATAGTTCTTCCACAACACTACTTGTAGTATAGCATCACGATATATAGAGGGAAGTATGGATTTTCTATTGTTTCCCTCCAGGTGTAGTGTCCTGCCAGTAGGTCAGTAGTCTAAATGGTGAAGTAAATATTTTAATTAGATTTGTTTTAATTGAACTAAGGTTGCAGCTGTGTGAGTAAATCAGAGTTATTTTGTGTAGATAGTTCAGGCCAAGCCACCCTCATAATTTGAACACCGTGTTTCCTTTTCCTAACTATCATGGTGCTAGGAACCAATGTGTAATGTAATTGACAGAAGTGTCATCTTTAGGAATGGGGCAGCTTTATCTGTTGCCAGGGTTGTATGATAGAATATCAAGGAAGAAAATATCATGGGCCCAAAACATTGAGGCAAGAATATTGAGGACCAAAATATTGATAAGGTCAGAGATTAGAAATAAGTATAGATGTACTATTCTTACATCCACATCTTCATACCTTGAAGGTATACAATTCATCGAGGTAGATATATGAGCAGTAAACCTGTGTTTACCTATATATACAAACCTTCATGAAATTTTTGGCTTCATTATTTTTGTTGTGATATTTAGGGCCCATGGTATTCAGTAGTGGAAATTCCAGTAAAATACTCCTCCTTTAATCACTAAAACAGATTACTCAAAAAACAGTAAAGCAAGAAGGGCTTTGGCTCCACCTCAGTTCCCTTTTGTCTTTTTTCTTTAAAGACATTTGATTGGGCAGCAGTAGTGTTAGCTCACTTATAAAGTAGATAAATCGTTGTCAGTGGAAAGAGATGTTTTTAACCAAGTGTTAGAACTGTCATCCTTAGAGTGGTCATCCCCAAAACCTTTTGCTTTTCATCTTTTCTCTTTGCTGCTTTTTGTTGGCCTTAGGACTCTGAGCACTTTACCACTGCAGACTAGTGCTAACATGCATGTGTGTCTCCCCTGAACATGCTAATATTGGTGGATACACAATTGGCATGTTCAGCTTACTTGTAAGTTTCTTGTAAAGTGGTATACCATATGCCCAAAGTTTTTTATGTAAAGGCCAAAAGTGGTCCTGCCGCACTGATTGTGCCTCCACGAAAGCTAGCCCTTTCAAACTTGCCTCAGGCCTGTCACTGCAGAGCCGGCATGTGCATTTTCACTACCACTTTAACTTGCAATTCAAAACTGTTTGCCAAGCCTTAAGCTCCCCTTATGACACACAAGTCACCCCAAGGTAGGACCTGGTGCTGGGTGATGTACACATAAAAGGTAGGATGGATACTTTTAAATTTTGCATGTCCTGGCACTGAAAAACACCTAAACTCGTTTTTCTCTATCGTGAGGCATACTCCTCTCATAGGTTAACATTGGGAATTCCTTCATACACTTTTAAGCAGTAATTCCTGATTAGAAGGGAGTAGATGTCCATGTTTCATATCTTCAGAATAGTAAGGATAGAGCCTCTTTACTGGTAAAGTGGAATTTAACATTACTATTTTAGAAATGCCACTTTTAGAAAGTGGCATTTTACTGCTCTTACAGCTTTGTGTGCCTGCGGCCTGTCTCCAATACACGTCTGGGATGGGTGCCAACTTCACTTTGTGCATTCCCTCTAGAGAGCCACAAACTCGGGAAGGTTAGGTGTGTATGAGTACTCATCTGCATTCTGATGGCCCTCTTAGGCAGGAAGGGAGGGAGGAGATGGCACTTGCACCTCAAATGATAATGTCTTGTCCCCACACAAAGGGCTCATTACCCTCAGATGTCTGGAGCTAGGGCTAGGATAAAAGGACTTCTGCCAGTTTCACAGACCCTTCTTTGAAGTCACCCACACTTCAAAGGCACAACTGGGTAAGAGAACTGGGTCTGAAACCCCCTCAAATCAGATACCTCTAGATCTATAACCGAAGTCTGTCAGGAGAGCTGCTGTGCTGCATTAAGGACTGACACTCTGTGGGACTACTGCCCTGGAAGAACTGTGTTTCTCTTGTGTTGCCCTGCTGCTCTCTGACCCTGCTGAGGGGGAGCTTAACTCAGCCTTGCAACCCAAAGTGATCTCCAAGGGCTTATTGGCTTGCCTCCTGTTGCTGAGACTCAGGAAAATCACATTTTCTCCCCCTGCTCATGTGCCTGGTTGCCTGGAAGTGGATCCAGATACTCACGCCAGTGAAATCAACACATCTCCTGCCTGCTGGAAGCAGCAACTGGGAAATCGACCCTATTGCAGGAGCAGAATAGGTGTACGCATTTGGGGCCAGAGCAGCATCTCCGGAACCGCTGCATCAACCAACACAGTGCCGTAATCACAGATGGAAGATCCATGCATCCCTTTGATATGTGTGAAGAAACCTGCCACACTGGCATTGATGCAGCACTGCTAAAGGACAATTGAAGCATACCTTCAACAGCATTGAGAAACCCAGTGAGTTGCCTTTGGAATCAGTGCTTCATGGCTTCAAAACTCATCTTTAGAAACCAAGGCGTCACAATCAATGCATGTGAAAAATCAACGCATCTCCTTGACAGTGAATCAACCCTGCATCTCATGTTTGAGACAAGGATCGAAGGAAGTACTCTGTTCCCCAGGCCTGCATGGCTCCTGTACGCAGCCAATGCTCCAATGCTGTCAGCTTGAACTGTTGACATTTTCCCCGGTCCAGCGTGACCCCTAAAGTGCTATTTGCTTCTAATCTCTATTTTTACACTATTCTTCTATAATTCATAGCTCGACTTGTACTTATTATATCTTTGTCACTTTGGTCTTGTTGTTTTCAGAATATAATAATCTATGTTTCCAATCCTGTGTGGACTCTTTTTTGTGGTATTTTCATTGTGTTTCTGTGTGTTGCACAAATACTTTACACATGTCCTCTTTAGATTAGCCTGACTGCTTTGTGCCGAGCTACCAGAGAATGAGCACAGGTAATCTTTTAGTGTGTATCTGGCAGACCCTGACTAGGATTGTGGCTCCTTTTTATACAGGGCGCATACTTTGACAACCACAAACCCAATTTCTAACACCAAGACACCACAGCAAGCACATTATAAAAGGGCTTTACATGCTGTTACTTGGTGACTGCATTGAGCCGCCCCCATGGGTAGTGGAAATGTGTCTCTGTAGTCTATTGTGAACAGCAGGCCAGGGTCCAATTTGTAAATTATCCTTTAACCAGCCAATATTTCCTACTAGGGCATTACAAGAAATCCTTCAGGCATTTTGGTGTCAAACATACAGAATTGTCAGTGAATAATGACAGGTTTTCAATCTGAAAAGTTTCAAAATACCTGTTTTGTTTAATGTGAGTAAATCTAGCGCTTTCTATGTCCACTGAGATCGAAAGCAGCTTCTGTGTTAGTTACATTATGGGGCTTGTCTCTACTCACTCTGAACCCTCAGGTGGGGAGCCTTGTATAACCAAAGTGACTCACTGTTGGGCATCCCATTTTAAGATAGGCTGGGCCAAGGCCTGGGTACAGTTTTAGAAGATGATATAAACACAAAACATGAATATTTCAAGTTTTAAACCTCTATTGCTTGATCTCTGTCACTAGTTGTTCAGAGACTTGTGGTCAGTACTACACTATCCGGCTTCTTCAGTCCAAGTGCTGGTGGTTTCTGGTTCCTGTGCAGGGGACCAAAAGCAGAGATGCAGTTTAGCAGCTCTGTGAGTTTCCACTCAAGATCAGCTTGTCTGTTCAGAAGGCCAGGTTTAGAAGCTCAACTATGGCGGATGAGGAGGAATACACAGCATTGCACTTTAAGGAGAAGAAGAAACCAGAGGACATACGTGAAGATGTACCGAGAGGTTAGAGGTTTCCTTACTTCTCCTGTCTTTGCTTTTCTATACATCATTTCTACATATTATGGCCCATATTTATACTTTATTAGCGCCACATTTGCATCATTTTTTGATGCAAAAGCGACACAGACTTACAAAATATAATTGTATTTTGTAAGTTTGCATTGCTTTTGCATCAAAAAATGACACAAATGAGACGCTAAAAAAGTATAAATATGGGCCTATGTGCCTTTATGGGGTTCTCAAAATTGTTTCTTTCCTTTGGAGGGTCGCACTAGGGCTGAAGATGGATATTATTATGAGTGGATTTATTTACAGCAGTTACTTCAAAAGAGGGCCTTGACAAAGGGGGTCATTCCAACTTCGGCGGGCGGCGGAGGCCGCCCGCCAAAGTTCCCCCGCCAGAAGACCGCACCGCAGTCAAATGACCGCTGCGGTCATTCTGACTTTCCCGCTGGGCGGGCGGGCGACCGCCAAAAGGCCGCCCGCCCGCCCAGCGGGAAAGACCCAGCAACGATGAAGCCGGCTATGAATGGAGCCGGCGGAGTTGCTGGTGTGCGACGGGTGCAGTTGCACCCGTCGCGATTTTCAGTGTCTGCTTTGTAGACACTGAAAATCGTAATGGGGCCCCGTTAGGGGGCCCCACGACACCCGTTCCCGCCATCCTGTTTCTGGCGGTGAAAACCGCCAGAAACAGGATGGCGGGAACGGGGTCGGAATCCCCATGGCGGCGCTGCTTGCAGCGCCGCCGTGGAGGATTCACTGGGGCAGCGGAAAACCGGCGGGAAACCGCCGGTTTCCCTTTTCTGACCGCGGCGGTCAGAATGGCCCCTGAAGCACCGCTAGCCTGTTGGCGGTGCTTCCGCGGCACTCTGCCCTGGCGGTTTTCAACCACCAGGGTCAGAATGACCGCCAAAGTGTTTTATATGGCTCTCATCAAGTATGAGTTAACGGAGTGCACGGGCAAATCTCTCCTTTAACCACTTGTGTGCTGGTAATGGTTTTGTCCCACGGCACAATGCTCCTTTGCCGAGGACGCAACCATTACATCCTGGCACTGGAGCATGGGGGGAGCACTCCCCCATGGGCCTCCCACTCACACCCCCCCAGTGCATGGATGGAAGGGGAATCGCTTACCATTGCACCCCCACACCCCCAGTGACATCTGAGGACATCAGCACGCGATTGTGCGTGACCGCCACCATTGGAAGAGAAATGAAAGTATTTTTCTTCGGATCAGGGGGTGGGGGCAGGCAGAGAGGTATGAAAGGAAAGGAAAAGGCTTTCCTTTTCTTTCATGTCTCTCTGACCATTTCTGCAGCCCAATCGTAAAGCGTACAGCAGAAGAAATACCCACTTAACACCAGGGATTTTTGTTTTGTTTGTGTTTATGTATGAGGGGAGTGGCCCCTTTGGCAAGGGTCTCTCCCCTGAGTTTAATTAGGCCTTTACTGCCCCCCCAGGGGCAGATCAGCCTAGTTTAATTAGGCTGATCTACCCCCAGAGGGGTCAGAAGCCACCAGGCACCAGGGATCATTTAAAAAAAAAAAAAAAAGAAATTACAAGAGGGTAGCAACCCCTTAGGCAAGGGTTACTGCCCTGGGTGGGCAAATTGTATTTTGACCATTTCTGCCCCCCTTGGGGGCATATCTGCCTATTTTTATTAGGCCAATCTGCCCCCAAGGGGGGCAGAAACCACTAGACACAGGGTTTTTTTTAAGGCAATTTCACTAAAGGGAAGCGACCCCTTAGGCAAGGGTCTCTCACCTGGGGGGCAAATTAGTTTTAGGCCATTTCTGCCCCACTTGGGGGTATTTTAATTAGGCCTATCTGCCCATAAGGGAGGCAGAAACAACTAGTAACCAGGGATTTTTCTTACTAATGGGAACTGACCCCTTAGGCAAGGGTCGCTCCCCTGGGGGGCAATTTTATTTTAGGCCATTTCTGCCCCCTCTGGGGGGCAGATCTGCCTATTTTTCTTAGGCCAATCTGTCCACAACAGGGACAGAAACCACTAGACACCAGGGATTTTGTGTTGTGCCTATTTCACGCAAGGGGAGCGGCCCCTTATGCAGGGGTCGCTCCCCTGAGGGGGCAAATTTATTTTACGCCATTTCCGCCCCCCCCTTGGGGGCAGATCTGCCTATTTTAGTTAGGCCTATCTGCCCCTAAGGGGGGGCAGAAACCACTAGGCACCAGGGATTTTTTGTATTTTTTAGAGATGGGGAGAGACCACTTAGGCAAGGTTCGCTCCCCTAGGGGGCAAATTTATTTTAGGCCATTCTTGCTCCACTTAGGGGCAGATCGGCCTATATCTATTAGGCTGATCTGCCCCCACTGGGGGCAGAAACCACTTAGACATCAGGGATTGGTGTGTGTGTTTTGTTTGGGGGGGCAGCCCCTTGGGCAAGTGTCGCTCCACATGGGGGCATATTACTGTTGGCCATTTCCGACCCTTAAGGGGTTTTTGGCTCTTCCCTGTCACAGGCACTTAGCCCACCTATACAAGTGAGGTATAATTTTTATCGGGAGACCGAGGAGAACATTGGGGAGTGGGAAATTTGTGCCAGTGCACTGATCGCACACAGAAATGTGGGAAAAATTAGATTTTTTTGCTACATTTGAGGGTTGCCAGGATTCTGGGTAAGTAAATACTGGGGGATCCACGCAAGTCACACCTCCCTGGGCTCACTCGGTGTCTAGTCTTCAGAAATGTCTGGGTTTGGTAGGTTTCCCTAGATGGCTGCTGAGCCCAGGACCAAAAACGCAGGTGACCCTCTCAAAGACAAGTAGTTTTGTATTTAACAATTTTGATGTGTCCACCTAGTGTCTTGGGGCATTTCCTGTTGAGGGCACTAGGCCTACACACACATGTGAGGTACTGTTTTTATCTGGAGACCTGGGGGAATGCTGGGTGGAATTAAGTTTGTAGCTCCCCGCAGATTCCACAACTTGGCAGTACCGAAATGTGAGAAAAAAGTGTTTTTTGGCCAAATTTTGAGGTTTGCTAAGGATTCTGGGTAACAGAACCTGGTGGGAGCACCACAAGTTTCCCCATCCTGGGTTCCCCTAGGTGTCTAGTTTTCAGAAATGTCTAAGCGTTGTTAGGTTTTTCCAGGTGCCAGATGAGCTAGAAGCCAAAATCCATAGCTAGGCAAAAAACAGGTCACTTTCCTTTGGGAAAATGTGATATGTCCATGTTGTGCTTTGAGGCATTTTCTGTCATGGGCACTAGGCCTACCTACACAAGTGAGGTACCATTTTTATTGCGAGACTTGGGAGAATGCTGGGTGTAAGGAAATGTGTGTCTCCTCTCAGATTCTAGAACTGTCTATCAACAAATGTAAGGAAAAAGTGTTTTTCGTTTGCCAAATTTTGAGGTTTGCTAAGGATTCTGGGTAACAGAACCTTGTGAGAGCACCACAAGTTACCCCATCCTGGGTTTCTCTAGGTGTCTAGTTTTCAGAAATGTCCAGGTTTGGTAGGTTTTCCTAGGTGCTGGATGAGCTAGAGGCCAAAATCCACAGCTGGGCACTTTGCAAAAAACAGGTCTGTTTTACCTTTGGGGAAAATGTGATGTGTCCATGTTTTGTTTTGGTGTATTTCATGTCGCAGGCACTAGGCCTACCCACACAAGTGAGGTACCATTCTTATTGGGAGTCTTGGGGGAATGCTGGTGTGTAAGGAAATTGGTGGCTCCTCTCAGATTCCAGAACTTTCTGTCACTGAAATGTGAGTAAAAAGTGTTTTTTGCCAAATTTTGAGGTTTGCAAAGGGTTCTGGGTAAGGGAACCTGGTGAGAGTGCCACAGGTTACCCCTTCCTGGATTCCCCTATGTGTCTATTTTCAAAAAATGCACAGGTCTGGTAGGATTTCCTAGGTGCTGGCTGAGCTAGAGACCAAAATCCACAGGTAGGCACTTTAAAAAAAAAAGTCAGTTGTTAGTATAAAAATGTGATGTGTCCATGTTGCATTTTGGGACGTTTCCTGTCGCGGGCAAAAGGCCCACCCACACAAGTGAGGTACCACTTATATCAGGAGACTTGGGGGAATGCTGGGTGAAAGGAAATTTGTGGCTCCTCTCAGATTCCTGAACTTTCTATCACAGAAATGTGAGGAAAAGGTTTTTTATTTTTTGCCAAATTATAAGGTTTGCAAAGGATTCTGGCTAACAGAACTTGGTGAAAGCCCCTCAAGTCACCCCTTCCTGGATTCCCCTAGGAGTCTAGTTTTAAAATCTGCACAAGTTTGGTAGGTTTCCCTAGTTGCCGGTTGAGCTAGAGGCCAAAATCCATAGCTAGGTACTTTGCAAAAAATAGGTCAGTTTTCTTTGGGAAAATGTGATGTATCCATGTTGTATTTTGGGGCATTTCCTGTCACGGGCACTGGGCCTACCCACACAAGTGAGGTACCATTTTTACCTGGAGACTGGCAAGAATGCTGGGTGGAAGGAAATTTGTGCGTCCTTCCAGATTCCAGAATTTTCTGTCACCAAAATTTGAGGAAAAAGTATTTCTTTGCCAGATTTTGAGGTTTGCAAAGGATTCCGGGTAACAGAACCTGGTGGGAGCCCCTCAAGTCACCCCATCCTGGATTTCCCTAGGTGTCTAGTTTTGAAAAATGCACAGGTTTGCTAGGTTTCCCCAGATGCAGGCTGAGCTAGAGGCCAAAATCCACAGCTAGGCACTTTCTGAAAAACACGCCAGATTTCAATGTAAAAATGTGATGTGTCCATGTTTCATTTCCTGTCGCAGGCATTAATCCTACCCATGCAGGTGAGGTACCATTTTTATAGTGAGACTTGAGGGAACACAGAATAGAAGAACAGGTGTTATTACCCCTTTTTTCCTCCCAAATGTAAGACAATGTGTATAAAAGACAACTATTTGAGAAATGCCCGTTATTCGCATGCTAGTATTGGGACCCTGGAATTCAGAGATGTGCAAATAACCATCTTCTGCAGCCATTTTCTCATTTAAAAAATAATAATAATAATTTTAGCTGTATTTTGGTGAATTTCTTGGTCTCCTCCAAGGGAACCCACAAACTCTGGGCACCTCTAGAATCCCTGCAAATCATTCTGCAAATCTGCAAATCATTCTGCAAATCAACACAGTAGACCCCAGTGCACTGGAGTATAATGGGAATTCATGACAGACTTAAGGTGAATGTGGCACTTCAGATTGAAGGAGACCCTCTTTTTAGTCTGCTCTGCTATATTCTTGAACAGGTAGACCTATACATACTGAGCTCTTGGCTGCCCACCTATAAATTTAGTCTGCAGGAATACTTAGGTATGAAGGGCTGTTTAATTCCTCAAATAGTATGTTTACTCAGTTTGTGACTCTACCAAGCTCTCAGTGTAATATCATAGATAACTCAAGCTTTCAGTGACTTCATAGACAACTAAAGCTTTCAAAGTGGCATCATAGATAACTCAAGCTTTCAGAGTGACATCATAGACAGCTCAAGATTTGCTCTTGTCTACATGAGACGCCACTCAGAACCCCTCACTGAAAAACCATAATTCACTGTTACCCATCTGTAATTCTATACATTTAAGTTTAGTTTTGTATGGGGCAAACAAGATCGAAGAGGCACCAGAAAACTTTACAAGCAACAAAGTGCTACAAAAGTGATTTTTGTTTTCAGTGAAAACAATAGAATAAAGTAAAGTGCATTATAAAATCAGAATATGTGCTCTGTATAATAATAGGGTGAATAAGTAACACCTATGTGCTGGAACTCTTTTCATAGTGGACGACTTTCCTGTAGTGACACTTTGTCCAGTCATATGGAATTAGAATCAGTATGATATCACTGAGCAAGCAAACGTAGAAAATGAGAGTGGTGATATTTGTGGAGTAATATGTGCACTAGTCATCTGGTGCTCTGTTCTATAGACTCTAAACTTTGCTACTTGAAACATAGATATTTTGTCTAAGCTCTTTGCTCCTTATAATGCCCAGTCCTCATCAGTGTTCTCAATAAGTGAATAAGTCGCTCATAACTTTCTACTGATAATGCCGTGAACGCACATAGTTAATGATAATATCTATTTTTATTGCTCATAACATCATTTTTTGATCATGCAGAGACTGATTCTGACCTCTTCTCTTGACAAAATGATAAATTGTACTGATACTTTTCTGTCCCATTCAATGTAGCTGACACAACTCAGAAGCAACAAAACACCCTTTAGAAACACTATGGGGGTCATTACAACATTGGCGGTATAAGGCGCTTACCGTCTTGCAGAAGACCGCCAATACACCGCGGCGGCGGCGGTAGACCGCCACAGCTATTATGACACACATCACGGAATCCGCCGAAATTCAGACACCCACACAATACCGCCACACCAAAGGTCAGCGATAAACTGGCGGAAACACATCCTCCACCTCCAAGCCAACAGAAACACGCCCATGCTATTACGACCCACGAATCCACGCAGCGGTCTTTCAACCGCAGTATTCCATTGGCGGTACACACCGCCGTGCTCAAAATACACACATATCTACAAAACACCGCCACATTGGACAATTACAAATACACACACCTGATACACATACACACACCACTCCCACACACCCAATTCAATATAAAACACACACCCACATCACCCACAAACCCCTACAACCAAAAATTCAGAGAGAAGGCGGGAGAGAGAGCACAGAATCGAGAACCCCATCACACAGAGGCACACAACACCATCACCTACACAACATCCACGCACAAAACACCACATACCACTACACTCACCACACTCATCAACACATACACTACCCCACACATCACACACACCATCCCATGTCACGCCAAAGACACCCCCGCTTCTCCGAGGAGGAGCTCAGGGTCATGGTGGAGGAAATCCTACGGGTAGAGCCACAGCTATTTGGCTCACAGGTACAGCACACCTCCATAGCCAGGAAGATGGAGCTATGGCAAAGAATAGTGGACAGGGTCAACGCAGTGGGACAGCACCCAAGAAATAGGGAGGATATCAGGAAGACGTGGAACGACCTACGGGGGAAGGTGCGTTCCACGGTATCCAGGCACCACATCGCAGTACAGCGGACTGGCAGCGGACTGGCAGCGGACCCCCACCTCCTCCCCCTCAACTAACAACATGGGAGGAGCAAGTCTTGTCCATCTTGCATCCTGAGGGCCTCGGAGGAGTCGTTGGAGGAACGGACACTGGTAAGTCAAATCTTCACTATCATATCCCCCACCCTACCTGCATGCTATCACACACCCCCACCCTCACACCCTCCCCTATCACCCAAACTCCTCACTAATGTACCCATAACACCAACTACACATCCCAACCCCAAGACCTGCATGACACAACTAAGCATGGACACCCAGGACTAAAGCATGCCCACTGCACATACCCAGAACACCCCCCAACCATCAGCACACAAGCCCCCACACAGGAATGCCTGCACTGGGGTTCACGCACACCCACCCATTGCACACCTTGAAACACACACATGCAATAATCATGTACTTATACCCCCGCAGGAACCCGAAGGAACGTCACCACACCAGAGGGTCCAGACAACGCCACTCCACCCCCAGAAGAGGCCCACAGTGACGACAGCAGCTCTGCCCTACTGGATCTTGATGACCAGCCCAGACCATCGTGGGCCGCAGGACAGTCGGTTCCCCTTGCCCAGCCACAGCCAAACACCGAACTTCCACCCTCTGGTAACACCAGCACAGCACCCACCCAGCGGGCCCAAACCTCCCTACCCAGGACAGGTCAATCAGCGGTGTGTCCATCACTACAGGGCACCCAGGCTAACCCAACACCCCAACAACAACAAGGACATGGGGGCAGTGGTAGTGGGCACACAGTCCAGGGGACGGAGGCACACGAACATAGGGGATCTGGGAGGGCTGCTGTGCGACAGAGGGAGGACAGGCCAAGGGAACCAACTCTCCACGAGGCCCTCTCCTCCATCATGGGAGCATACCACCACTCCCAGGAGACGATGGCGACGGTCCTGGACAAGTTGCAGGAGACCCTGCATCTGCAGGAGGAGCAGTATTTGGGGTTCAGGTAGGAACTCAGGACCATCGGCTCCGCCCTGGGCACCATCGTAGGGGTGCTGCCGGATATTCAAAATACCTTGAGGGACACCGTGGCACTCCAAGGGGCCCCTGACATTAGGCAGGACGACGAACTGCCCATCACCTCCACCGGCGCTAGTGGACAGGACGCCCCGCCACAGGACCACCACACCAGCACCCCATCCCCTGCAGATGGGCAACCACCACGAAAGCGGGCCTTGAGATCCAGGAACAGGACAGAGCAAGATGGCAAGACCCCCGCCAGGAAATAAGACCACCCTGATTGTCCCCCCGCTGTCCCACTTTGTTACCCTGTCCAAATCGGAACTACCCCAGCTCCACTTCCAATGCCCAGATGGACAGTGCACCTGTGAGACTAATAGACTGGACTCTGCCATGGACATTCCTCCACCATCACCCATCCCCATTTTACAACCCCCCTCATTTTTTTGCACTTAAATAAACACTCTTGAAACACTAAATAAAATGGAGTCAGTCTATGTTTGTAATTTTGTATTATCAATTACAGTGTCATAATGGGTTACCCATTGGAAGGCAAACATACCAATGTCACTCATCACAAGCCCTTCAAGGATGCAAGCAGTTGACACGTAGGTTACCACATTTGTGAAACTGAAATGGAAGGGGACAACTCAGTTAACAAATAGTGAGTGAAATTTCGGTACAGGATAGAGGTAGACGTGTGAAAGTTAATATAATGTTAAACCTGAAAATGTACTCACCTGTGTTTCACTGGAAATATTGCTGTATGACTGACTCCCTGTTGTCGTTTTCTTCTTCCTCAGCTTCATCCTCATCACTGTCCACAGGCTCCACAGGCTCCACAGCTGCTACAACACCGTCATCTGGATCATCCTCCTGCAGAAAAGGCACCTGGCGTCGCAATGCCAAATTATGGAGCATGGAGCAGGCGATGATGGTGTCGCACACCTTCTTCGGTGAGTAGAATAGGGACTCACCTGTCATATGTAGGCACCTGAACCTGGCCTTCAGGAGGCTGAAGGTGCGTTCGATAACCCTCCTAGTCCGCCCATGGGCCTCATTGTAGCGTTCCTCTGCCCTGGTCCTTGGATTCCTCACTGGGGTCAGTAGCCAGGAAAGGTTGGGGTAACCAGAGTCCCCCAATAGCCATACACGGTGCCTCTGGAGTTGACCCACCATATCAGGGATGCTGCTATTCTGCAGGATGTAGGCGTCATGCACAGAGCCAGGGAACATTGCATTTACCTGCGAGATGTACTGGTCTGCCAAACAGACCATCTGGACATTCATGGAATGATAACTCTTCCTGTTCCTGTACACCTGTTCACTCCTGTGGGGGGGGGTGGGTACCAGAGCTACATGGGTCCCATCAATGGCACCTATGACGCTGGGGATATGTCCAAGGGCATAGAAGTCACCTTTCACTGTAGGCAAATCCTCCACCTGAGGGAAAATGATGTATCTCCTTACGTGTTTCAGCAGGGCAGACAACACTCTGGACAACACGTTGGAAAACATAGGCTGTGACATCCCTGATGCCATGGCCACTGTTGTCTGAAATGAAATGGAGCACTGACAGCACCTGCACGTCTGGGGGGATTCCAGTCGGATGGCGGATTGGTGACATCAGGTCTGGCTCCAACTGGGTACATAGTTGCTGGATTGTGGCACGGTCAAACCTGTAGGTGACGATTAAATGTCTTTCTTCCATTGTCAACAGGTCCACCAGCGGTCGGTACACCGGAGGATTCCGCCATCTTCTCATATGTCCCAGCTGACGTTGCCTAAGAAGGACAACAGCGAAGAAACAGTCACTATTCCTCCAGGTATGTACCCACAGTTACACACAAGACTACACCATACAATAAACCCTTCCTGTATGTGTGTTGAGTATAGGCCTCGGTAGGTGTGACGCAGTTGAAAATGAATCCATGTGGGCCCCTGAAATGGCGGCTGCCTGACCTCTAAACTGGGACAATGGGATTGTGGGGTAACAGCGCTAGCGTTGCACACCGTCGCGGTAGGCGGTCGTAGATCGCGGCGCAATGCTGCATTGGTTAACATTGGACCCTATGGGTCCCAGGAGCCAATGAACAGGTGTGCCGGCGGTGATGATGTGCACCGCCGCAGACGTCACCCCAGCGGACGTCACCGCTATTTTCTATCTGTTCACTCACTAGATACCTGACCTTCGACAGGAGAACAGGAGAAGACCTACACAGTGCTGCTGTGACCTCGGTCTGGAAGCGACGATGGCTGCTGCGTCTGGGGAAAGGGCCCCTGCCTTCACTGCACAGGAGTTGGAGAAACTTTTGAATGGGGTCCTCCCCCAGTACACGCTACTCTACGGTCCTCCAGACCAACAGGTTAGTACACAGGGAGCACCTTGTATGGGCTAGGCCTGGGTGGAGAGGGCTGGGTGGAAGAGGGAAGGGGGCAGAGTACATTGAACAGTAATGCATGGGAATGAATGGGCCACATGGCCAGAGTAGGGAGGGGGCCACTCACATTGACGGTGCAGTTGGTAATGACTGTTCCTCTTCCCTTGTGCATGTCATGTAGGTCAGCGCCCACCAGAAGAGGGACATCTGGTGTGCCATCGCCAAGGAGGTCCGGACCCTGGGGGCCCACCAGAGACGGGGCACCCACTGCCGGAAGAGATGGGAGGACATTCGCTGCTGCAGCAAGAAGACGGCGGAGGCTCAGCTGGGGATGGCCTCCCAACGTGGGAGGGGTGCCCGTCGCACCATGACCCCCCTGATGTTCCGGATCCTGGCGGTGGCCTACCCGGAGTTGGATGGGCGCTTAAGGACATCACAGCAGACACAAGGGGGTGAGTACAACCTCATTCTGCGGACTTTGCGTGCAGTGGAGGGGTCTGGGTGGGGGAGGTGGGCTGTGGGTGTCCCTAGGCCAGGGCGAGTTAGGCAGGCAAGGCCCCTCTGTAATGTAGGCCATGTGGCACTCTACCCCACCTCAGAAGAGTGGCAAGTTGAGGTATAGTTGCCCCTGTGGCATCCATGTGCGCAGATTTCCACCATTGCCATGTAGGCCATATACCAGAAATTGCATGTGCAGAGGCCAGGAGCACGGCGTTATGCATGGGGCTGCTGCGTCTGTCTTGTCCGCCAACGGTAGCGGTATGCCATGCACTAAAACTCTCTTTCTTCTGTCTCCCCCCCCCCTTTTCCTGCTCTCCCTGTCCTTTTGTACATCAGCATCATCAGGCGGAGGTACAGTGGCACTGGAGCACAAGGGAGCTGCATCCCACATGGCCATGGAGGGCCACACCACAGACTCTGAATGCACCAGTGGGACGGAGGGCAAGGGGAGCTTCACGTTGGCCACCGGATCACCAACCAGCGACACAGACTCGTCCGCCGATGGGAGCTCCCCTGTGGTGGCGGCACCATCTGTACACACCACTACGACAGGTACAGACGCCTACTCCCCTACCAGCACCACCCTCCCAGCAGCCCCTCAGTGTTCGCCCTGTGCCCGCTCACCCAGGAGGGTGGGCATCACCTTCGCCCCAGGCACCTCAGGCCCTGCCCCAGTCACCCCTGCTGCCCTCAGTGAGGAGGCCATTGACCTCCTCAGGTCACTCACTGTTGGGCAGTCTACCATTGTGAATGCCATCCAGGCTTAGAACGAGAGTTGCAACACGGTAATGCATTCCTGGAGGGCATTCATTTTGGTCAGGCTGCCCTTCAGCGAACCCTGCAATCTCTGACCTCAGCACTGATGGCAGCCATTGTCCCTGTGTCCAGCCTCCCCCCTCCAACTTCCTCCACCCAGACCCAATCCCCTGTACCCCAGCCCATCCCAAGCACACCTACAGACCAGCATGCACACAAGTCAACACACACAAGTAGCTCAAGCAAACATTGGCACCACACACACCATAGGCACTCACGCAAGCCTCACCCACATACAGACACAGCAACATCCACTGTCTCCACTGTGTCCACCTCCTCCTCTTCTCCCTCCTCCCTCCCAGTCTCGTCAATACAAACACCTGCATGCACCACATCTACAGGCACTAGGACTCGCACCAGGACACCCAGCACCACAAGCCGCTCACCTGCACTCACCACCTCCACTGCTATTTACACGTCCCCTGTGTCCTCTCCCAGTGTGTCTGTGATGCCCCCTCCCAAAGTACACAAACGCCGGCAGTCACTCACCCAACATCCATCCACCTCACGACAGCCTCCAGTACCTGCACCTGCACACAAAACACCTAAAGTGACACCTCCTACAACCACCTCCTCTTCCTCCACTCCCAGACCCCCTCCTGCTACCCATCCCAGTGTCCGTCAGAAACTGTCCCTATGTCAAATTGACCTTTTTGCCCCCACCCCCCCTCCAATTCATCAGTCCCGTCGTAGCGCCTCAGCCAAAAAGCCTCCAGTACCAGTGGTGTGTGTTCCAGGTTTTTGGAGTGCACCGTCCACCAGGGCAGGCAGTAGGACCCGGAGCCAAGGCACTGGCAGCCCACCCCCTGTAAAGGCTCTGAAATTGGGGAGTGGACGACGGGACCGTGTCAAGACTCCTGGTGGGACAACAAGTGAAATGGGATCGAAGGCGATTGTTGAGTCAGCTGTAACTCCAAAGAAGGTGGGGAAGGTCCAGAGGAAGTCTCCCCAGCCTGTTGTGAGTGTCACGGCGGAGAAGTGCCCCATCATTTCCGGCAGTCCAGACACAACCGCCAGCACCGTCGTCACTGGTCCAGAAACCACCGCCAGAGTCACAGCCCAGGAGGGCACAAGTATCGTCACTGGTCCAGAGACCACCGCCAGTGTCACAGCCCAGGAGGGCACAAGTATCGTCACTCGTCCAGAGACCACCGCCAGAGTCACAGCCCAGGAGGGCACAAGTATCGTCACTGGTCCAGAGACCACCGCCAGAGTCACAGCCCAGGAGGGCACAAGTATCGTCACTGGTCAGGAGACCACACCGGAGTCACAGCCCAGGAGGGCCCAAGTATCGTTACTGGTCAGGAGACCACCGCCGGAGTCACAGCCCAGGAGGGGACAGGATGCCACAGCCCCGCTGGCCAATGATGTAACGTCATGCCACACACCAATGTCCAGTGTGGAGATCGTCATGCCACACACCAATGTCCAGTGTGGAGATCGTCATGCCACACACCAATGTCCAGTTTGGAGATCGTAATGCCACACACCAATGTCCAGTTTGGAGATCGTAATGCCACACACCAATGTCCAGTGTGGAGATCATCATGCCACACACCAATGTCCAGTATGGAGATCGTCATGCCACACACCAATGTCCAGTATGGAGATCGTCATGCCACACACCAATGTCAGTATCAGAACCGCCATGGAAAAGCACCACTGAACAGTCCTGAACCGCCATGGCAAAGCACCGCTGAACAGGGCAAAGACCAACATGGCAAAGCACTGCTGAACAGGCCAAAGACCGCCATGGCAAATCACCGCTGAACAGGGCAGAGACCGCCATGTCAAAGCACCGCTGAACAGGGCAAAGACCGGCATGGCAAAGCACCGCTGATCAGGGCAGAGACCGGCATGGCAAAGCACCGCTGAACAGGGCAAAGACCGCCATGGCAAAGCACCGCTGAACAGTCCTGAACCGCCATGGCAAAGCACCGCTGAACAGGGCAGAGACCGCCATGTCAAAGCACCGCTGAACAGGGCAAAGACCGGCATGGCAAAGCACCGATGAACAGGGCAGAGACCGCCATGTCAAAGCACCGCTGAACAGGGCAAAGACCGCCATGGCAAAGCACCGCTGAACAGGGCAGAGACCGGCATGGCAAAGCACCGCTGAACAGGGCAAAGACCGCCATGGCAAAGCACCGCTGAACAGTCCTGAACCGCCATGGCAAAGCACCGCTGAACAGGGCAGAGACCGCCATGTCAAAGAACCGCTGAACAGGGCAAAGACCGCCATGGCAAAGCACCGCTGAACAGGGCATGCACTGTGTAGGAATGAATGTACCGCCACATCAGGCATCCTTATCCCATGTGCAGCTGGGACAGTGACAGGACAGGAACTTTCACGGGGAGACTCATCCAGTCTGGGCACCAGTCCCCCTCCCAGAACCAGTGTAGACCTGCATCTACTTGAGAGACTGTGGCTTTGCACTCCCCAGGATGGCACAGTGGGCAAGCCACCCACTGTAGAGACTTGAGAGACTGTGGCTTTGCACTCCCCCGGATGGCACTGTGGGCAACCCACCCACTGTAGAGACTTGAGAGACTGTGGCTTTGCACTCCCCAGGATGGCACAGTGGGCAACCCACCCACTGTAGAGACTTGAGAGACTGTGGCTTTGCACTCCCCAGGATAGATCAATGGGCATGGAGCCCCGTCGTGGATCTGGCTTTGCAGTCATCTGGCTGAGGTGCCCCCTCTTCCCTTCCCCCTGAGGTGCCTGTAGTGTTTCTATCTGATGCCCCGGCAGTGTTCTCTCTGATTTTGGCCAGGTATCTATTGTGGGCCTCGCCCATGCATTTTTTGACTGTTGGTGCACGGATATTGTTGTGTACATATCTGCACTACTTCTTGTATTGTATATATAATTATGAGTGATTTAGAGATATATATCAGTATATTTTTGCATGACATGTATATTGGCACATTACAATGTTTGAGCGAAATTCGCTTTGTCTTTGCATTCTTCCGGGGGGATTGTGGGTTTTTAATGTGATATTTTTGACTGCATTGGTGTGTATGTTGTAATGTGCGAGGGTGGGGGTGGGGGTGTTTGGTGGGTGTCCCCCTGACTTTTGCCTCCCCCCTTCCCCCTCCCCCATGTCGTAGATGCAGTACTCACCGGTATCTTCTGCGCCTACGTCGCTGTTGGTTGTAAACGAGCAGATAGACAAGGGCAGGTAGTATTTGGAGTTCCGGGTCCATAGAGTCGTCGTTCCTTGTGGGATGTGTTCAGGTGAGCGTTTTCCCATTGCAAAAGCTGTTTCCGCTGTTTTTTTATCCACGGTGAATCCGCCCCGGAAAAGGTGGCGGATTGGCGGCTTGTAATGGTGTGGGCGGTACATTGTCTTCCGCCTGTCTGTTGGCGGTGACTGCTGCGCTGCTTGTCTGTACCGCCGTGGCGGGCAGTGTGTTAAAGTGGCTGTCTTTGTCGGCGGTTTCCGCCAGGGTCATAATTCCCTTTTTTTGTCCGCCGGCCTGTTTGCGGTATTACCGCTGCTTTAACACCATCCGCCAGGGTTGTAATGACCACCTATGTGACCCGCTGGAACCTGAACGACCTGCTTGATAATTGTAGTGTAAAAGTAGAACAGTTGTTGTAAAAGGTGAACGTGTACAGATGCAAGAACCATCATACGTGTTGTATAAAATCAATAGCCAGAAAAAGCTGAACAATGTCCTATTTTAGTGCCCTGCCTTGTTACAGTGACTTTCGGAAAATTCTGTAGGGAACAACAACACTTACAATATCAGAAGCAGATGTCTCTCAAATAATTTGTGCTATAAACTATGACCTCACCATAGGTGGTCAGAGATATAATCATCAGCATGGGAATCTGGTGACATAGGTCATCTTTATCTGAGCATGTGTGTCATAGATCACAGTAATTATAATAGTCTTTCTATAGGATTTTGATTAATATTAACAACTGATAGATGCTATTCCATAGAGAATATTTCATTAAATAATGAATTATAAAACTTTCTGTCTGTGTTTGTATGTGGTGTGTGTCAAAAGTAACCGAGTGGAAGCTTTTGTCTCATGAATTTATAATGGACAATAACTTATTTTTTAGTGTACACAATGTTTTCTTTCTTTACAAACATCTACAGTTTATCAGAGCTCTGGCTCTAGTAATGCAGACTCCCAAAGCTTGATAAATGAATACCCCTTGTTAGAAATGGGTTTTTTGGTTGGCTAGGGTATGCACCTCAGCCAGGCAGAACCCACCCAGTCTAGTCAGGAGAAGGGAGTTACACGTCCAAGATAACCCCTGCTCACCCCCTTGGTAGCTTGGCACGAGCAGTCAGGCCTAACCCGTAGGCAATGTGTAAAGCCTTTGCACAATAGACAAAACACATGTGATGCAATATATACTCCACAAAGTAAACACAACACTGAGCTATGTAAAAATAAACTGTATTGCACAACACATAATTAGACCAAACATTACATGTCAGTAATACCCTGCTACCTTAGCAGTAGTCAGAACGTTACACAGGTTACTAATACTCTGCAAGAATAAGCTGTAGTCACATTAGAACACATAAGTACTCAGGATTCTGCAACATAAGCAGTAGTCAGGAATCACATTATACCACCAATACACTAATCCTGGTATTACCATAAATGCCCATAAGGGAAACATTAGAAAGCATAGGTTATGTCATAAAACACACAGGTGATCATATCAGGCCCATAATGCCCTTAGCAGAAGCATTAGAAAAGGATGGGTAGTCTCTGAAAGGTATCTGTTTGCATTTGGAAGGCACCTCCTGTGCCAGGAAGATTGATATAGAGGTCCCCAGTGCTCCTATGCGCAAAACGGGGGCTGTTTATATCAGGGGGAATGGGAGGCGGCACTCACCCCCTCTGTTTCTTCTATCGGGCCCCTCCTGGGACCCAGATCTCTAAGGAGCCCCTCCCTGGGCCTCTGCAGGCCTCTCCACAACGGGTAAGGGGGCGAATACAAACCTTGCAAAACGGGGGAGAAGAAGAGACCTGGCGATGTGGTGACCTCTGATGAAGCGTCCACCCGCTTTAGATCTCTGGTGCAAAAAAATGGGGGGAGCCTCCGTTGAGGACTCCCTCCTCGCTTTGCGCTCCCTTGTTAACTGGGGCCTGGTGGAGCGGTGGGCCCTCCCTGACCGACACGGTGCACAAACCGCTCTTCTGCCCTTCCCGGGCCGTAGCAGTGAAAGCGCACCAAAGGAGGTGCCAGCTCGTGCTCCGGGGGTGCTCCTCACCACGTGCGTCGCCCCAGGAGTACTGGTGGGAGCACAGATGCTCAACTGTTTGCCTTTTTGTGACCTGGGGGTCTGGGAAAAGCACGACTCCGGTACGCTCAAAAATACCAAGCCGGGTCACAGCGGTGAGTGCTTTACAGTAACAATGCGCTTTTCCAGGTGCAGGGGGGCATTCCCAAAGCCAGGGTCATAGCGGTGTAGGTTCTTCACAGTGACTGCAATGAAAAGTGCAGAGAGGCACTGACAAGTGCTCTCCAGGCACTATAGGTGCAGAAGAGAAGCACTCCTCATATTGTGAATAGTTGCAGGGGCCAGGGGCCACATCACTCTGCCCCTGGAGACAAGAGAGGGGGGAATCATAGGGCTAGCATGCCCAGCAAGCCAGCATAAAGGATGGAGATGGTGGCAGTTCCTCCTAGTGACCAGGCAGGTCACAGGTCAGCAGAGCATCAGCAGTCCAAGGTGGGTCCTGGTGAGTCCTATTCAGCAGCCTCCTGTGTCCAGTTCCAAGTAAGTCTCTTCAAGTCTAAATTGTGGGGAAAAGTCCCCTTTACTTATGCTCAGCTCTGCAAAGCATTTTCAATGAGGAGGAGAGGGGGTTTCAACCAGTTACAACTAGTTCTAGGAGTGTCCCCTCTCTCCTCCAGCACAGGCTCCTAACATCAGCTGGGGGGAAACAACCCTATTGTGCCAGGCTACGGCACAGCCTTTACAAATGCAGGTGTGCCCCGCTTCTCCCTTCTCTCAGCCCAGGAAAACTATTCAATATGGAGATGCACCTCTGTGACACCTCCACCCTCCCTTTGTTCAGGCTGTCTGAAAAGTATGCACAAAGCCCAGCTGTCACTCTGCCTAGACATGACATGGAGGCAAGCTGCAAAACACCAGAGCCATAAGCCCAGAGAAATGCTCACTTTCTAGAAGTGGCATTTCTGTAATGATAGTAACAAATCCACCTACACCAGTAAGCAGCATTTCTCACTACCATTACAACCATACCAAACATGCCTAGCGCTACCCCTCATAAATCAGACAATACCCCTTACACATAAGGCAGGGCATTTCCAATAAACTCCTATGAGAAGGCAGCACTCACAGCAGTAAGAAACCAAATAGGCTGTTTGTCACTACCAGGACAGGCCCCATTACTAGACACATGTCCTGCCTTCTACATGCATTGCACCCTGCCCGTAGTTCTAGCTAGGGCCTACCTTAGGGGTGGCTTACATGTTGTAAAAGGGGAGTTCTGGGCCTGACAAGTAAATATAGATGCCAGGTCCCTGTGGCAGAAAACTGCGCACACAGGCCCTGCGCTAGCAGGCCTGAGACAGGTTTGAAAGGCTACTTCAGTGGGTGGCGCAAGCAGCACTGCAGGCTCACTAGTAGAATTTAATTTACAGGCCCAGAGTATAGAGATACCACTTTACAAGGGACTTATAGGTAAATTAAATATGCAAGTAGGTATAAGCCAATCATACCAAGTTTACAAGGGAGAGCACATGCACTTTAGCACTGATTAGCAGTGGTAAAGAGCTCAGAGTCATAATGTCAGGCAAAAAGGGTCAGAAAAATAAGGAGGAAAAAGGCAAAAAGTTTGGGGAATGACCCTGTAAAAGGGCTAGGTCCAACACCCTTGCCTGACTGATAGTGTCCAGGCTCACTCAAAGGTCTGTTCTAGAGAATGCACAGTCACTCATAGGTATGTTCTAGTGAATACTCAATCAGAGGTCTGTTCTAGAGAATACACAATCTCTCAGAGCTCTGTTCTGTAGAATACACAATCACTCAGATCTCTGCTCTATAGAAAACACAAATGCTCAGAGGTCCCTTCTAGAGAATAAACAATCACTCAGAGCTCTGTTCTATAGAATACAACTCACTCAGAGCTCTGCTATATAGAATACACAATCACTCAAAGCTCTGACCTAAAGAATACACAATTACTCAGATCTCTGTTCAGTGGACTACAAAACCACTCAGAGCTCTGTTCTGTAGAATACACAATAAACTCAGAGGTCTGTTCTAGAGAATACACAATCACTCAGAGCTCTGATCTGTAGAAACAACAGAAACAACAATCACTCAGAGCTCAGTCTTAGAGAGTACACATTAACTCAGAGCTCTGTCCTAGAGAATACTCAGTTACTCAGAGCTCAGTTCTATAGAATACAGAATCGTCCAGAGCTCTGTTCTATAAAAAAAAACACAATCACTCAGGGCTCCACTCTATAGAATACACAATCACTCAGAGCTCTGTCCTAGAGAATACATAATCACTCAGAGCTCTGTTCTAGTTAATATTTAATCACTCAGAGCTCTCTTCCTGAGAATTGACAATTACTCAAAGCTCTGTCCTAGAGAATACACAATCAAACAGAGGTCTGTTCTAAAATACACAATCACAAAGAGCTCTACTGTATATAATACACAATCACCCAGAAGTTGTTCTAGCTATTCTTGTGAATACTTAATCATACAGAGCTCTGCTCTATCGAATGCATAATCATTCAAAGGTCTTTTCTAGAGAATACACAATCACTCAGAGCTCTGTTCTGGAGAATACACAATCAATCAGAGCTCTGCTCTATAGAATACACAATCATTCAAAGGTCTTTTCTAGAGAATACACATTTACTCAGAGCTCTGTCTTAGAGAATACACAATCACTCAGAGCTCTGTCCTGGAGAATACACAATCACTCAGAGCTCTGCTCTATAGAATACACAACCACCCAGATCTCTGTTCTATAGAATACACAACCACCCAGAGCTCTGTTCTATAGAATACACAGCCACTCAGAGCTCTATTCTATAGAATGCACAACCACTCAGAGCTCTATTCTATAGTAAACACAATCACCCAGAACTCAGCTTCCTATTAATATCTGAAAGAAGACAGACACCTGCTGTGGAGAAAATCAGGGAACCTCACATCATTGCTTCTCATAATACATAGATGCACTGAGTTCTGTGTCAAAAAACCCAGAATCACTAAGAACATTACTTCTAAAGACACCAGTCCTTAAGTGCCCCATTCCTAAAAAAACATTCATTCAGTCGGTGTTTTGATGTTGCTACGGTGCACTCAAGCTTCCAATGCACAGGGATATTTATAGTCCCCTAGCGCCACCTTGTGCCACATTAGCATAATTATTTATGACGTTAATGTGACCCAATGATGCTAAAATCCCCATGCCGTATTCACAGGATGGCGCAATGCATGTGCCCTGTAACCCTTTGCGCTATATTATACCTGCGCCAGGCATAATGTATGCAAAGGGGGTGTTCTCCCCATTAGGGGAGCCGGAAAAATGGTGTAAGGAAAACTAAAGGGGGCTTCCATTCAATAGAATGGCGCCCTGTGTGTCCTGCAGGAGTAGCGCCAATATTTTGGCGCTACTCCTGCAGAGACCATCAATATCATAATGTGAAATTACGCTATTGCTCCCTACCCTGCGACATGGTGCGCTGTATTTTAAGAACTGCGCACACATGATGGTGATAGGGGGGCGCTAAGGGGTGCAGGGAAAGTGGCACGGCACTCGGTGCAGCAGCACTTTCCATAAATCTGCCTCTCTGTTTTTTTATATAGGCCATGTTATATATTATAATCAATACATCTAACACGTCCAATGATTTCAGGTTAGGTTCATAGAATATTAAACATGTGGCTCCTGTGAACAGCAAAAGCTAACTCACAGATTCATCCACTCAGAGCTCTATCTAAGATAGGGCTCCTAATAATGGTCAGGTGTGTTGGGAGGGCATTCCCGAGCCATGGGCCGAGGGTGGAAAGATTTCTAGACACAAGTAGGTTCTAGGGGTTGTCATCAAGGGGCTTAATTCATCTTTTTCCACCTCCGTTGCTGCTGGCCTCCGCTCCTTACACTGTCATTGGTTTTGCGTATTCCACAAAGCCCCTGCTCAGCAGACACCTCAGCAGCCTCGCACTATTGCCCCTCAGGCGGGTTTGGTACCAGACTACACCATGGACAGGCTTTAGGACGGGAGCAGATTCCTTTTACTGGGTAGAGCAGCCGATCTCAGCAGGTCTCTTACCAACCTTGGATCCCTGCTTCTCAGCTTATAAAATGCTGGAATTTATTACAACTTGTTTATATATAGTTAATGCTGTTGCTTTCCTGTGTGTAACTCAGCGGTGGGTGGTGACTCGTGAAGTTTGTGGGGTGCAAACGTTGTGTATAAATAACTAGAGGGCGTTCTGGGTGTCTCACCCCTCTGAAGAGTTTGAAAACAGAAGTGGCCAACCGTGCATTTTAAAGCAAATTTATGTGAAAGGAAGAATTTTCACAAAGGATTTGTAGATTGTGTAGCCTTGTTCTTAAGAGCTTTGTTTTCAAGTAATTGAGCTGTGATTTTTTTTCCTCGTGGCATTTTAGCAAATGTACTGTGAACACATTCTGCGCCAGTACAAACCTCTCAGAATGGTGAAGTGCTTTGATTTTTTACAAAATAAAGATTGTAACTAGTGAATGGTAAGGCATGGCAATCCTTCTCTCTGGTGCAAGTGAGGGAGCGTAGCTCTTATATCCAAAATTAACATGAAATGTATATGAACTAATGCATAATAATGTCGCATAGAGAATGTATTAAAGTGTTTTGCTAAATGTGCGCTTGAAATGTGCCCACGGGGAGTGGCCGTCAATATATACAATGACTAATGAAATTGACTAATGATGAAATAATGATACGTTAATGTATGATTTTACACTAATATTAAGAGTTATATGTTAAAGGCTTGCTAATAAATCACTAGGCCGTAGTTAGCATGAGTCGAGGCCTAGCTGCCCGGTCTCATATTAAATGTGTTTTTCTAATGTGCAGTGTGCTGACTTGCTGAAGGACATGTACTCGTACTTTTCCAGAAGTTAGAAGATGAGTGTAACCGTAGTAGATCCGTTCTCATGAAATTCGACTTGCTCAAGGAAACATTTTTGCTGAATGCAACAGTGTAGACTCGTTACAGGTACAAGGTCGCCTAAACCGGTACAGACAATGGAACCAGTGACTAGGGATGCGAGAGGACCACGAGAGTATGAAATCATACCGGACATTCTGCCCGCTGGAGACATCAATCACAAGAACCAATAAACTACGTGAGAACTGTTATGAGGTGACAATTTTGATGGTTCGACTGGAGAATCATTGGATGGAGATAGTGGGGTGCCAACCCTTCCCAATTAAAAATTAGGGGACTGTGCAACAGAAAAGGGATAAAAACCTTTGACACGAGGAGCCATTAGGAGATGCCATTGCAAACTTTTGCTATGACCGAGACACTTTGTCACTCTGCCTAAAACTTTGCTGTTTGACTCTTCAAACTATCCTTACCCTTACCTTGCCCGTTCTGTACTTCTCCTCCCTATGAGGGAAGTGTCCCTTTTTACCCCTTCTTGCTGAATTCCCTGGCTGATGGCGAATCAACTGATATCCTGAGGATGAAGACTGACTCTGTATGCTGACCCATTACGGAGGGTAACTATATGATGATGAAATTGTAATTGTCTGTTTGCCTTTCCTTTTTAGGTACCAACTGCTTCTTTTGACGGAGACCCTAGTTAGATGTTTTTCTAAATTTTTGTTACCAAATTGTTTTGCATGAAGCCCAACATGCCAATGCTAATTCGAGGCTAGTTAAAGGGGTTCACTAAACGGACGCAAATAGACAAATGACTGAATCAATGCTTTGTTGAACAACGTGCTAATAATACTCTGCTAAGGTTAATCCATGTTGACGTCGTGGTATGTTCTAATGTTCATGATCTTTGCTTTGATGAAATCTTATTTGAGTTGCCATAATATGACAATGTTGATGTGTTTCATGGTTCTGAGACTAATAAACTTACTAGTAGAATTGTAATCAATAGGGAATAAACATCACAAAATCGTACTAAACTGGTGTGGTTATTCATGACTGAAAGGTCATGGTGGTGTCCGAGTCTTATTGATAATGTTATTGACTTGTTGATTGACATATTGATCCGTTATCTCGTCCTAAGGTGTCTTCAATCAGAGTCAAAAGATTTGTTGGCCTAAAACGAGTCCCAGAGTGAATAAATTAGCTAGATTGGGACGAGTTATCACAATACGACCTGTTTTTTTTTTCTTAGGTCCAGTCTCATCTTTCACTCAACTTTAAGCCATACAATCCAATGGCATTTGATTATATAATAGTAATAATAATATGGCATATGTGTGAGGAGACTGCCTGCTACAATCATTTACAAAATGCAAAGAAAGGGTGGGAAAAATGTAAATACTTTGCGCACCATGGTGGAAGTTAGGGGACTAGCATCAGACTTTTTTACACTAGTCCAGAGCTTTGCAGGATTAACATAACAAATGTTGATGCTAATCCTGCAAAGCCTATTGAGGCCCATTGTAAACAATGGTGTGCCTCCTCTCAACACCTGCACTGAGCAGGGGTTAAAAGTGCCAAAAAAAATTACGCAAAGAAATCTCTTAGATTTATTTGCGCCATTTGTTTTGTCCCCCCCGAAAGGGGAGTGCCCCCTTTGCATACATTATACCTTGTGCAGGCATAATGTAGCACAAAGGGTTAGAAATTGGCGAAAAAATGGTGCAGTGCATTGCACCACTTTGTAAGTATGGCACAGCAATTTTGGCCTTGTTGGGCCACATTAAAGTAAAAATATAATGACTCTAATGTTGAGCAAGGAGGCGCTAGAAGATCTTAACCATGCCCCTTTGTTTTGCTTTGGAGCATGGTATGCCTAAAAAGAGGTATGTTGCGAGCAGACATTGTCTGTGTGGACCGGAAGTGCTGTCACTTCTGACTGCAGCCCCCACTGAACCTCTTCTCTGCTGCGGTCAGGCAGGAGGCGGGAGGGGTATAAGCTGTGTCTGGGGAGGTGGGGTAGCCCATCCTGAAGATAACACTCTGAAGATGCTGCTTTCAAATATCACTTCGACTTCTGATATCTTTCTGCTACTAGCTGTGTGTTTTACACGATGTACATTTGTTGACATCTATGTAAAAGCGCTCTGACGTGGTCCGCTCTTTTAAACCTTGGTAGTGTTTTTTTGTGAAGCGCAAGGAACTCCTGCCTTCATGCTACATCTTTGCACATTAGTGATTTCACCTCATTCTCTCACTTGTGCGCGTCATATTATGGGGTTTTACACACAATGTTGTCACATTGATCACATTTCCATTCTCATATTCCATAGTTGGCCAGTTTTGGGGGAAAGCTGTGTATGTGACCATCAGTGCCACTGGGGCTTCTGGAAGCACTGGCCTGTCGCGGGCCCATCCCCTTAAGGTTTTTTTTTTTCTGGAGCAATTTTGACTGAAAAGAAAGTATGTGCGGTCTGTTGTGTAGAAAAGCCAAATTCAGAGGAAACGCTGCCTGGCTGTCTCCCTCTGCCAGGTCCCTGCAGGAGGAAGTCAGCGGTTGGGGCGGGGCATCTATGTGTGTGTGGTGAGGGGCTGGGGCTAGTCTTTTAATATTCAGCTTTTGCAGTAGCAGTAGCTAAGGATGCCTAAAAGTGAAGCTTCCAGGAATCTGTGCTCCTGAATCACTGTGATGGGTTAGATGGGTTTATCGCCATGTGCACTGGGTGTCACAGAGAAAGTGCACCCGATTATAGTGAATACACCGTCGTCAGGGCAGCCACATAGACACGCTGCCCTAGGGACGGTGCATTCAAATGAAATTCAGAACGCCTTATTTAAAGTTGCTCCATGTTTCACAGTGCAATCAGCAGCTGCCTGCACTTTGAGAAGGTTTAGAGATGCTGTTGCAGGAAGTGCAATGACTGACTGCCCCTGCCTGCAAGGGAACGTCTGGGAGGACCATGGACTTGCCCCCCCCTTCTTTACGAGGAGCACTGAAAGTGCACCCTCTTTTTGTGGCGCACTTTCAGTGCATCTCCTAAATGCATGTCTGCATCTCAGCCCCTGTTCATAATACGGCGCGAGAGCAGAGGAAAATGGATTCCCTCATTTGCAAGGGGTGAGGACCCCATACAACGTCCTCTTTAGATAGGGCTGGCACTACATGTGTGCTAGCGATATCAGTATTACAGAAGGGGGCTGCACAAACATCTGCGGCCCCTTCTGTAATACCAAAGTGCCCTGAGGGGGTACAAAGCAAGCGTATATGCCCATTTCACCCCTGGTGTACTCTCTGGAATACGGCCCAAGGTGTTTTACCTTAAAAGTATGTATGTTGGTCTCCACAACTCATCCACTTTTAGCCTCATCCACCTCCGCCATCTGACAGCATCCATGACATTTTACAGGTTTACATCTTCAGGTCAGGTTTGGCAGTCTGTGCTCTTCCTGTAATTTTTGGGATTTTCCCCTGTTTGCTACTCACTTGGGGGTGCTTTGCTTATCATCTCCTAACACTTCAGAGGGCTACAGTAACTCAGGGTGTGTTAGACTTGACAACCCTAGCGAAGTCTTCCCTCAAACCTTTTGCATGCTCGCCTCACATTTTTGCTATTCTTTTTGTTGGCACTGACACTCTGAGTACTTTACCACTGCCAACCAGGGCTCAGTTGCAAGCGTTTCACCCCTAAAATATGATTAGATTGACATATCCACAATTGGCACATTTAATTTACCTATAAGTCTCTCATACAGTGCACTGCAGGTGCTCAGGGCCTCTAAATAAAATACTAATAGTGAGCCTGCAGCACTAATTGTGCCACACAGACACGTAGCATGTCTTAGGCCTGCCACTGCAGAGCATGTGTGTGCAGTGTACACTGCCATGTCGACTTGGCATTTAAAACCCCTTGCCAAGCCTTCAACTCCTCTTTTAATACATATGTCACCCTCAAGGTAGGGCCATGGTAGCCCATAGGACAGGGCACCATGTAACTAAAAAGCAAGGACATGCACTTTTAAGTTTTGCATGTCCTGGTTGTGAAAAACTCCCAAACGTGTTTTTCACTACAGAGAGGTCTACCTCTCCCTTATAAGGTATTGCTAATTAAATTTAATAAGATGTCATTCATAATTGACAGAAGACAGAGTTTTTATGTTTAGTACCTATGGAGTGGTAACTATCCTCTTTAATTGTAAAGTTGGATTTGTAGTTACCATTCT
This sequence comes from Pleurodeles waltl, assembly GCF_031143425.1. Lineage (NCBI taxonomy): Eukaryota > Metazoa > Chordata > Amphibia > Caudata > Salamandridae > Pleurodeles > Pleurodeles waltl. Next base: position 51,705,619 of record NC_090446.1, on the reverse strand, counting down.
GAAAATACCACTTTTAGAACGTTGGACATTTTCCTGCTCTTAGCCAATTTGGTATCTGCTGCCTTTCTCTAACCACTGACTGGGCTAGGTGACAGTTCACTATGTATATTCCCTTTCAACAGCCCCACACAAAGGAAGGCTGGGTGTGACTTCATGCATCTTCCTGGGAGGAAGGGAGGGAGGAGCCAGGCGCAGCCTCACCCCAACACCTGAATAGGCTGTGCTCTGCCCACACATAAAGGGCTGCATACTCCTCAGGGCAGAAAGAAAGAATCTGTGTGCACTTCAAAGATCCTTCTTTGAAGTCATGTCCACTTCAAGAACAAAACTGAGTTTAAGTACTGGACCTCTGACCCTACTAACTCAGTACACTTCAGGACCTGAAACCAACTTGCCATGATGAAAAATGCTGTGCTAAGGACTGTCACACTGCTGGACTGCTGCTCTGGAAAATTGATCCCTTGCTGTGCTTTCTACTGCCCGCTGCTCTCTCTGACTGGGCTTTTATCGCTTTACCAGGAGTGATTCCAAGGGCTAGCTGATTAGCCTCCTATTCTTCAAAAACTGAAGGACATCAAAGTCTTTCACACTGCTCCTGGCCTGGTTCAATGGAAGTGAACCCAGGTGCTTGCTCCAGAGGAACCAATGCATTCTTTGCTGCTAGAGCAGAATCAATGTGTCACCACTGTTGCGGGAACAGAACCAGTGCATTGCACTTGGAATCCTGCAACTCCATCAGAACCACTGCTTCAGAACAGCAGCATAACCACCACAACTGCGGGCAATGATCAATGCATCCCCTTGACTGGATGGAGAAACTCAGCACATCGGCTTCATATCTAATGCAAATCAGGACAGGTGATTCACACTCGGAATCAATGCATGGCCATCGTTGCATGGAGAAAACCAACACATCTACTTTTCTGCGGGGTCAACAATAACGCGTCACTGGCCTAAAAACATGCATCTCATTGTTTGCGACCAGGATTAAGGTACATTTGCTCAGCATGGCTTACGTGGGTCCTGTCAAGGTACTGCACTTTAGTCAGCCCCGAACTCTACAGAACCGTTAACTCAGTACAGGCATGTAGCTGGCTTACTTGTGCTCTGAATATGAGCCTGCAAACAGGATACATGCACTGATATTCTCCACTCCTCTTTTACACAATGCCATCACTGATGTTGGCCATGAGGGAAAAAGCTACGCTATTATGTCAGCAGTTGCAATCTGACCACAAAGCACCATGCCCTTGCCTTCTTTGAGGCCATGTATTTTGGAAGTAGTAGAGTGCTCCTCATGGCTGATGTCTGCTGCAAACAAGCCCGCTAGCACGAGGTGTTCAGTGTTGCCATTTGAATACCTCACACAAGGATTGCCCAGAATTTGGGCTTTTTTCTACAATCTCAAACACTTCCTGTGCCACAATGTTGATAGACACCTCAGTATCAATAACAGCTGATAGGATCTGCCCTTCACTTACACCTGACATTCCAGGGTGGTCCTCACTGAGTGTAGAACAGCTTTACAGTCTAAACAATATATGAGTGCCTTCTAGCCCATCGTCATTCATGTTATCATATTCTGGTGTGTCAGGTTCTAATGCACTCACTGCCTTCTTTGTGTTGTTCTGTGACATCAGAGACATCTTGGTGTAGTGATTCAGTTTACTGCACAATAAACACTTCTCGCCCATCCAGGGCTCTCTCCTGTGTGTAGGAAGCAACTGTTGCAACATCTGCAGGACCGGCGGGGTGGCTGTACCTTGTGTCTTTCTCTTTTTCCTGTTGCAAGCCCCATAGACACTTGGTTGATTGGTTATGTCTAAATCGACATCTGCAGTGCTGCTTCCATATGGGTAGCCATGACTCTGAAGAGTTCTTTGGAGTGTCCTAATGTAAGGATGTCCATCGTGGATCTTCCTGTGTATAGTAGTATGTGTACATTTAATTTTTCTGATGCACAGCCCTGTATGAACTGGGCTCTTATTTTGCCCATCTAGTCTGGGTGAGAACATGTCCTGGCCATTTTGCTGAGTTATATTTTTTTCTGTGTGTGCATGTGTGTAAAAAGAGCCCAATCATTCATTGTGTTCTGATTTGGCAAGTCGCAGTAGAAAGCACTTGTTATCAGGGTTGGCCATCGGTATAAAATAGTTGTTAAGGGATGCCTTTAATGTAGCAAATGTGAAAGGTGGTCCGTCCTCCGCAACTTTTCTAGAGCTGTAGGAGATTTTCTCATCTGCTAGGTAAAGCAACATAGGCTTCTTCCACTCTTCAATTGCTATGGCTGCAAAGTACATCTTTAATCGCTTGAACTGCAGTTTCCATCTTGGGGTCGGTGCAGATGTGGCCCAGTCAAGATAAATGGCTCAAAGGCTGGGATGGATGCCAAGCACCAGTGGATAAACCTATCCTTTGAGAGCCTTTGGAGTGAGCTCTGGCCTCATCCCTACAAAAGTGTGGTCTTTCACAATTGATATGGCAGCTACCATCCCTGGGAAGGCACTGCACCAGCAGCATGGCTATGGTAAGTGTGGCCCCCAAGTGTTCATAGTCTGAGGGCCTGATTATGACCATGGCGGTGGGGATTACTCCATGCTAAATGTGACAGGTATCCAGACCGCCGCACTACAAGTTTCATTATATCCTATGAAACTTTTGGTGGATGGGAAATCCATCACATTTGGGATAGAGTAATCCCCTCCGCCAAGGTCGTAATCAGGCACTGAGTGTGCCAGAGTCAGAGGTATGCAATGGTGGCCTCTACGACGTGAGCACTGTTCTGCTGAGCAAGGCTAGTGGGTTCTCATGTCAAGAGGGCTAGCTGACGTCTTCCGGTTTACTGTACCACCTGGATCTGACATGAGCAGGGCATTGTTCCCTTCATGGTGCCAGCTGCAAGGAGGTCGTGAAGTGCAGCATAGATAAAAGCCTCACAGCAGGGCAGTGCTCAAGCATGCACTTGGCAAATCACCCATGTTGTCTTCTGTCATTGGTCTCCCATAGGGCGACCACTAGGACTGCCACCATGAGTCAGGGTCAAACACCATAAGTGGGCCAGCCACCAAGGGGATCCTGAGTACCAGCTGAGAAGCCCAAGTTTTGGCACATACGTAGGAGGCAGCACTGCAGATCACCGACGTAGTTTAGGTGAACACTATTCCTTCTGCCTCCTGGCCATTCTGTTATGTCGCAGTCTAAGGCTGCTGGTGTAAATAATAACTCAGACGCTGTCACTGCAGGTACTATATTGCCCTAGTGCAAGCTGACTGCACATTATTATTTTAATGATGTAATTGCAGATCATACTATCACTTTCTGCTCCGTGGGTGTGTCTCAATGAAAACACCCTTCACTGTTCCAATATTGGTAATGCCCGAACCCACAGTAGAGGGCCATCTGAACAGTAGAAACACATGATAAAATATCTGCCCAAAGCTAAAAAAAACAGCTCAGGTTTCTAAACCCAACAGATGACAAGCTGAGAAGGTCAAATGATTTTGTTACTTTTTTGTACCTTTATCAATTGAAAATCTAGAAAAATTGGCTTTAGTGAACTCCTTTATGGTTTCTAACATGTTAACACAAGGCCGGTATCTATTCAAATGACAATCAGAACAGAATACACAGATGCACAGAGAAGGCAGTTTAAAGTACAAAAAGTTTACTGCCAAAACACTCACTAACAAAAATGTGCAAAACTACATCAGTAAGTATTTTATTTACCCTGTGATTAGAGAGCTCTTGAACTTGCTTCCCAGTCAAAGGCTGACTGCATTACTTGTCGAACTTTGTGGAGTGAAAGCGTGATACACACAACTTGCAATGCTGTTTTGGTTATATATGCCAATTTGCCCAAATAGTACCATCCAAACCAGAAGTAAGGTCTTAGTATTGTTTCTGGTCTCAAAACTGGCTAAGAAATGTAGAGTCTAGATGGACCATTTGGTAGATATCAACTGGCATATTAATGTATTTTTCTGCGTATCCTGAGAAAAATGTTCACATTCAGCTTAGATTAAAACCTGGGTCAATGGAATGAAGAACACATGGTTCATGCAGTTGCTTTGTGTATAGTTTCTTTAGACCTGTGAAACACATCAGCGTAGACTACTTTTAAGACATATTTGGTAGTGCGGAACTGGCCTTCATTGGCGACTGGGCCGATATGGGTAAGTGGTAATACATGTGTGATAAACCGGTGAGCTTTCCAACATCTCTGACTGTACCTGGAGTTCTCCAGATCTTTATTCTCTGAGTATGTAACCACAATGGTTGTAATTGTGCATCCCTGTGGATTCTTAATGGAATATTTCCTCATTAAATTTTGCAGCTGACCTCCAGGGACCCTGTTTCCACAGACCTGCTCCATGGATTCTCTTGCTGTCAGTCCTTTTGGTCCTGCTAGTCCTGGCTGTTGTGGGACCTGGCGTTTGGAGTAAGTGAATCATTTCACAGAAATATATAATGGAAAATCCAGGAGATTTTTGTAGCTGAATAGATAAATAATAGCAGAAATATCCTCAAGATTATCAAATAATGTAATACCAATTATCAGGAGCAGAAGGAGAGGTTAAAGTAAAATCAGGTTCAGAACTAGCTAGCCCTGTCTCAGTCACCACAAATGCATTATCAACCCATCGTAGAGACTCAAAACGCACCAACGTGCACATATGCAGGCACCCACATGCACCCACATACATATCCATACAAGTGCACGTGTGTATGCACATGCACAAACACATGTGCATGCACGTGCTTACACATACACATTTATACACACATGCAAGCCCCTCCCATCATTCAATGTAGATCTATATTCCATAAGTATCTTAGAACATATTTTTCCTGATAAGTATCCAAACAAATTTCTTTTCTAGGTAGAAGGTTCCTCCTATGCTGTAGGGACTGCAGGTGCCTGTGTTACACCTCTGCACCAATCATTGACTTGCATTGATCTGTGTGACATTAAATAACAACCTTCCAGATAATGTATATGGATAGCAAAAAAAACTATTATCCACCCCCCACTGCCAATTTATTCAATCCAGTGTCCAGAGCTGCAGTTTTGAAATGCGACACAGCTCTGCAAACAGCGTTTACTTTTGCACCAGCATCATGCAATAGGTAATCATTGGTAAAGGCAATAGATTTACCCTTTTATCAGCAAGAATGTGAAACAAAGAGGAAAAAATAAAACGTGGCCACCTAAACATTTTCACCATATTCTTGCACTAAACATTTTTTTATTTAAAAACAGTCCCTAATGTGGCTGTAACTTTTTAAATATACGCCTTTTCAGCTGTGGCATGCATTTTATTACTATTGGTATTTGTGAAAGAGACAAGAATACATCACCAGCTAACCAAACACTCACACCTTAGACAGTCTTACCATTGGCAGCTAAAACGCTACACTGTCCTCAAAACACTTGAAAAAACAAACTTAGCACTTAGAACCAGATTGATCATTGATGAGAAATACAGTATTTTGAAGTGGATGTGAACAAGATGCAGTCACTCAAAGAGAATGGATCCAGTGGGCAGAGCTGGCCTCACCCGCTGCTCCGTACGGCATGCTTTTGTGATAACCTGGTGAGAATGGTACGGCTGTCTCAGAAGCCAGTCTTAAAACAAACAAGCACAGTCAAAACCAGTAGCTCTGGTATTGCTTGCCAGCCTTTTGGTTTTGTCAGTGCTTCAATTGCTATGTTTTTTTCGAAAACTTTCTTTTTGGGGGAGATGCCAGTTCCTCACTAGTATAAAAGCAAGTAACTGAAAATATGTTTTGGCCTTAAAAACCCTCATTCCCGTAGAAGTACATGGTAGTGATGTGCTCTTTGTGAAAGAGCAGAATTCCATTACTCACAGTGAAGTTAAATAATGACTGTATGGTACTACCCCTGAAGAGGCATTGATGCGCTTTTCAGTGAGTAGCATGCTACTCCGGAACCCAAGAGGAATTAGTGGTGGATTAGTAGAGGGAAATATGAGTTCAGTTTTAGTATTTTTATGAGTTAATTTGAGCAGAGAATAATTGAGTGTATTAGATTGGATTAGAGTAATGGAGTGATAGAGGAAGGAAGAATCCAGAAGTGTTAATTGGGAGTTTATAGTAATAGGATGAGGCTTGGGATGAATAAAGGAGAGATGGAGGAGGGAAGAGTCTGTGGAAAGGGTTAGGGGGATCATTTTAGCAGGAGGGGTTTTGGATGAGTGAAAGGTGAGATAAATAAGGGAGAATTTAGTAGGGTTGTTTGGGAGATCATGGTAGTAAACTGAGGATTTGGTGAGCTAGATGTGGAAGAGGAGAGAAGAGCTTAGGCAGGGTTATTTTTGGAGATAAAAGTAGTAGAATGGGTTGGGGATGAGTCAGAGTGGAGATGGAGGATAGATTGATAGAGACATGTCCTGTGGTGAGGGGTAGACAAAGTAAAGCTTACAAGAGAGAAAATGTATATTATCTTCATTTATTTATAATTTTATATATATATATATATATAGATATACTTTTTTTAATCATTATCTTATCTTTCTTAAATTTATTTATTCATTATTATTATTATTTTTTACTTTAATTTACTTATTTATAATTTGAATTTGATTGATAGATTTGATTTTATTTATTTTTATTTATACACACACTTATACACACATATGTATATATATTTTCACATACCTGTACATATTTAATCATGAGAAAATATACATTTGTTAAACAGGTTTAAAGAGTATGTGTTTAATTTAATTTATTGTTATGATATAGTAGTGATACATATTTCCTAAAGAACTATACATATCTAGAATATACAAATATTCAGAATAAAAATATTTATCAACACAGGTATATGCAGTCCATTGTTGTTTGAATATGGTGGTTATGAAGTAAAGAACCAGCTCTTGAGTAGTCTTCTGAGGACAAGATAGTTATCCTTGGATCGTATATTTGGGGGTGATGAATTCCCTAGTTTGGGTGCTTGAATGGAGAAGGATGTACCACCTATAGTCTTTTTCTTGTACGGTGGTGTTCTAAGGCTGGGTTAGAATCCATAGGAGACATATTTCAGAACAGACAACTGTTACCCTTGGAGGCACTCAGCACAAACCACAACTACCCTAAGCCCAATTACAGGCATACAAAGTGCTGCTCCACACGCTACACATGTTATGACATATTCATTGAGGGAACCACCCAGCCAAGAAATACTACAATACATTTAAATCGTGGGAGTGGGCAGTCGGTTACTGTACAGAGCATCTGTGGAGACACACACACACACAACATAGAGAACAAGACGTGGACCTACCGCACATATTTTGGACATATATTGCACACTCCCACTTTTGGGCAATAACCTGCAAAGCTGGGACATCTGCACATTAGGGTTATTTAAACTCTAGAAAAAGCATTATGTTTTGGTCAATTTCCTGGATCTAGCCCTATTAATAGCCAAATGTGCCCAAATGTGCCTTTGGGAAGCCTGTGAGGGATGGCAACAGATGGTAAAGGCTAAAGGCATCCAAAATTGCTCCTTAAGCCTTTAATGGGATGAGCTAACAAATCTTTTTGTATCTAACACCAAGGATAACAGATATCAACCGTAAAGCCACACTCATGCATTACTGGCACACCACAAAGCAATGCTCTTCCACATGACGCCCTTCTGGCAAGCAGTGATCGTCGGCTACCATGTCAATTAAAGGGCCCTTCAGCATTAATGATTCTCCATTTAACTCATCTAGTTCCTCCTGGGCTATATGTTACTGATTATTTCTTGAATATAAGAAATCCTGCTAATGGATGCCTGAGAACCGTGTTCTCCTTTGCCCGAAAGCAAATCACACACGTGACCTATGCCTAGCACACCCATGGTCAAGGACACTCTTTTCCACCTCTGTGGTTACCAAGTTGTTCTCCCCTTCCTTTGTTAGAATTGTACATCTCCTCCTCGTTATTTTCTTTCTGTTATAAAATCTGACCACTCTTATACAGTGCATTAGACAGCACAGCAATCCTGAGCACTAAGAACGTGTGCGTATCAACAACTATACCACTGCGCATGTTACTATAAACTCACTGCCAGACTCTCTTGCCTATTGCTATGTGCTATGTTGATTAAATGAGTTATTATGTATTGAAACTGTGTTGAGCACTTAAATTGTTTGATAAAAATATATAAAAAAGACTACAAAAAAGAGCTACATTCGTTCCAATGGCCAATCAGCTAGTATATTGACAAAACCAATGCATATCAGAAGTGTGACACACAATGGCTCACTGAAAGCATGTCAACATGTCTGTAATAATCTCAAGGTGTGTGCACCCTTCCTTGGCAGGGATAAATTGCCAATTTCAAGATGGCAGGCATCTGAGGCTTTGGTCACATGTACACCTGGGTAAATTGTTGTTTAGGTTGCCTAGTTTGGTGAATTCAAGGAACTCTCTACTTCTCGTAAAAGTTCCAAGTTCCCAAAGCTTACCATGTGAGGCATACTTAAAATTGACCAAGTTCTTGCATTCTGCTGTCTCATCTATAATGGACAACATATCAGGCTGTAGGACGTTCTTTGGCCCTGTTGATATACCTTTATCTTCATTTCAGGGCAGTGCCAGTGTCATTATTGACTCGCCTAAACAAGATTTGTGGTGCAGCCAAGTGCAAGTCCCCTCCCTGCGTGGCAGCAGGAAAATTCACTCTGTGCCATAGAATTGCATTTTCTCACATTCATTCCTTTAAAAACTTTGCTAGATTCACATTTCATGAACATGGCAACTCTTTTGTTTTTGAAATCAGAAAGAGATTAGACTTTACAGCCATAGTTATAGGCAGCAATAGTTCTGGGGGACAACACACTCACTATATTTTAATGCTGTATTTTTCTTATGGGGGCTGTACACACACTTCAGTTATTTATTTTAAGGCAGTGGTCACTCGTTTGTAACAGACCATTTTTAACTGCACTGTGCTTTGTACGCCAAGTTCAGGAGCAGTTAGTACGTCCTACAACAAGTCCATCTTTCTGGAGCTTCCTAGGACTTGTTTAGACAAATAGTGAAGTTAAATCTCAGGTGTTTGTTCAATGCACAGTGTTAGACTTTTCATCCTTGGCGTGGTCTCCCTTAACTTTTTGCCTCTGTTCCCCAGGTTGTTGATGTGTGCTGGACTCTGATTTTATTGTTTTTGTTACTCTGGGCACTTTACCACTGCTAACCAGTGCTAAAGTGCAAGTGCTCCTGTTTAAAATGTGTACGTAATTGGTTCTCCATGATTGGCATATTTGACATACTAGTGGACCTGCAGCACTGGTTGTGCCACCCACATAAGTAGCTCTGTAATCATGTCTCAGACCTGCTACTGCAGTGTCTGTGTGTGTATTTTTACACTGTAAATTCGACTTGGCAAGTGTACCCACTTGCCAGGCCTAAACCTTCCCTTTTCTTACATGTAAGGCACCCCTAAGGTAGGCCCTAGGTAGCCCCAAGGGCAGGGTGCAGTGTATGGATAAGGTAGGACATATAGTAATGTGGTTTATATGTCCTGACAGTGAAATACTGCCAATTTCGTTTTTCACTGTTGCAAAGCCTGTCTCTCTCATAGGATAATATGGGGGCTACCTTTAAATATGATTAAAGTGTAGATTCCCCTAGAGAGTAGATGGACATGTGGAGTTTGGGGTCCCTAAGCTCACAATTTAAAAATACATCTTTTAGTAAAGTTGATTTTAAGATTGTGCGTTTGAAAATGCCACTTTTAGAAAGTGAGCATTTTCTTGCTTAAACCATTCTGTGACTCTGCCTTGTTTGTGGATTCACTGTCTGGGTCAGTTTGACAGTTGGTTGTTTTTCACCTCACACCAGACAGTGACACAAAGGGAGCTGGGGTGTAACCTGCATTTCCTGATTAGCCATCTCTGCTAGGAGGGAGGGGTGGAGTGGTCACTCTCATCTGAAAGGACTGTGCCTGCCTCTAACAATGCCGGCTCCAACCCCCTGGTGTGTGTCTGAGGCCTTGCCTGGGCAAGGCAGGATTTCACAAGTAGGTGTGAGTCCCCTTTGAAGAAAGGTGACTTCAAAGACTAAAATCTACAGACTTTAGAAACACTTCTGGAACCAAGAGGAACCTCTGCCTGGAGAAGAGCTGATAGCTGAGGAAGAATTGCTGCCCTGCCTGTGACTGTGCTTTGTGGAGCTTTCCTGCAGTGCTGCTTCTACCAGAGTAAGAGGGCAAAGACTGGACTTTGTGTGCCTTCCATCTTGTGAGGAAATCTCCAAGGGCTTGATTTAGAGCTTGCCTCCTGTTGTTTGAAGTCTCAGGGATAGCAAAGACTTCTCTCTACCAGCACCTGGAGTCTCTACAGAGACTCCTGCTCTGACAAGTGGTGCCCTACCCAGTCCCTGGGCCCTTGAAAGGAAAGCTGGTGGAAATCCAAGGAAATCGACTTCAGACGACTTCGGACCGACGCCGCTGCTGAATCCGGTAACGCCGCCTGCACCTGACGCCGTGACCTTCGCTGGAACGCGACGCTCTTCGCAGACCCGACGCCACAGCAGCCCCGCTGAAGTCCGCGACTCCGTGGAAGTCACAGCACCACTTCGTGACCGACGTCGCTCGAAGTGCACGGATTAAACGCTTCGCACAGACGCCGCGATTCCCGACTTCGCGCATCAGCTTGTTTTCACTCTTCACCAAAGGTACTGTACTTGGGGGTCTACACGACTCTGAGTCCGGCGCCACTGGTGTCGGCTTGTTGGGAACTACTCCGTCATGACGCCGTGTTAACATCTCATTGAAGCATTTTTGTTTCTAAGCGCTATTTTTTAGTTAAATCTTTAAGAATTCATAACTTGACTTGTGTATGTTGGATTTTTGTAGTTTTGGTCTTGTTTTGTTTAGATAAATATTTCCTATTTTTCTAAACCGGTGTTGTCATTTTGTAGTGTTTTCATTAAGTTGCTGTGTGTGTTGGTACAAATACTTTACACCTAGCACTCTGAGGTTAAGCCTACTGCTCTGCCAAGCTACCAAGGGGGTAAGCAGGGGTTAGCTGAGGGTGATTCTCTTTTACCCTGACTAGAGTGAGGGTCCTTGCTTGAACAGGGGGTAACCTGACTGTCAACCAAAGACCCCATTTCTAACATTGGTGATCAGCGGTTGGGATTTGGACTTGTATTTGTACTTGACATACAGTGATTAAGTGTACACTACTGTTTTGAGTTCAGACCACTACGTGACCACATACTACTAGTCTTTTGATTTTTGTTTTTCTCTATTTGGACTGTTTTTGCTCTGCATTCAGTTTCCTTTTTCGCTGATCCGGTGATTGACTTTTCTGGAACTTCATTTGAGAACTTGCTTTTCTGCATTTGGAACTTTGCACTCTTTTAACCTTTTATCATGTCTCTACTTGGAGATGCACCAGTTGAAGCTGTTTTTGACCTGAAGCAATTGGATAGTTATATAGTTATAACAAGGCTCAGCTAAAGCAGTTTTGTAAAAATTTTGGGTGTCCCATTAAGAGCTCTTCCAAGAAGGATGAGCTGAAAAAGGCGCTGAGGGCCTGGGTGACAACCAGCAGCACTGGAGGGCACACTGAGGATGAGGAGGAGGGTGAGGATGAGGAGGGAGAGCAATCAGTACATAATGGTATATTGGGGGGGCCTGTTATTCCCAGGGAAAGAGTCTCTAGGGCAAGTAGCAGTGTATCCTCCAAGGGTCTGACACCTGAAGAGTTACAGGACAGAGAGGCAGAAAGGGAGTGCCAATTGGAGCAGAGGAGGCTAGCCCTTGAGGAGAGGAAGTTAGCAATGGCTCATGAGCTTAGCTTGAAAGAGATGGATCATAGAAGCCAGTCCAGTAGAGATGGTGGCAGCAATCCTACAGTGCAGCCTGAGAGAAGGGTACACATCCCAAAAGACCTTGTGAGGGATTATAAGAGGGAGGATGATATCTACTTGTGGTTCAAGGGTTATGAGTCAGCTCCCCACATGAACCTGGTCCCTGAAGCTCATTGGGGGGCAGCCCTGTGGAAGCATTTTGAGGCAGAGGGGAGGGACACACTGACGGCCTTAGGGGATGCTCAGAGTCTCACCTACCCTGTCATGAAGGAGGCCTTACTCACCAGGTATGGTCTCACCCCTGAGCAGTACAAGGAGAAGTTTAGATCCTACAAGAGAAAGGAATCCCAAACATGGTTGGAATGTGTTGATTCTTTTTGCAGGTCACTGGATGGTTGGGTGAAGGGCAGTAAGGTAAACACATATGAGGGGCTTTACAATTTAATTGCTTGGGAGCACTTGTACAGATTATGTTTTCCAGAGCTGCGCCAGCACCTCATTGACAGCAAGCTGACTGACCCCAGGAAGCTTGCGCAGGAAGTGGACCGCTGGGAGAGCACCAGGGTCCAAAAAAGGTATGGGGGAGACCACGCCAAGGGTGGGCAGGGTCCCTCTCAGAAGAAAGGGGGGGTAAGGGCAAACAGGGGGAGTTCTCTAAAGGGCCCCAAACTGATTCCCAGGGTAAGGATTCCCAACCCCCCAGTGAAAAGAAGCCATGGTTGTCCAAAGGGAAGCCAGTGGCAGGTGGTCCCCCACGTAAGTGCTATGCATGTGACCAGGTGGGTCATGTGAGGGGGGACCCCAAATGCCCCAAAAGTACACCGGCACCCACTGGTGCACCGTCCCAGGGTTTGGCCAGTGTAGCGCTTGGGGAGGAGTTGGTTTCAGGTGGGTGGGAACCAGCAGAAATGACCCTTGTCTCACTAGGGGACAGTGAGATGGTCCAGAGAAACCTAGTGCCTGATAGCACTAAGAAGTACAGGCAATGGGTGACCATCAATGGACAGAGGGTGGAGGCTCTGAGAGACACAGGAGCCAGTGTGACTACAGTGAGGAGTCACCTTGTGTCTGAAGAGCAGATTGATCCCCGGGTACTTCACCAAGTAGTTGCGGTAGACAACTCTGAGCGCCTCTGCAGAGTGGCGCAGGTTCCCTTTGAATGGGGGGGGGTCTCAGGTTCCTGGAAAGTAGCTGTGAGTCCAACCATGCCTGTTGATTGTTTGCTAGGTAATGACCTGGAGGATTCCCCTTGGAAGGAGGTGGAACACAGGTCTCACTTAGAGATGTTGGGTCTGCCTGGGTGGGTATGTGTATCCACCCGGTCTATGGCAGCCAATCAGGGTAGTCAAGAGCCCCTGGAGCCTGAAACAGTGGCCCAGGGGACCGCCAAGAAGAGGAAGGGCAGGGGGCGCGGGAAACCGGCCCCGAGGTTCCCACGGTCCGGGAGGAGGCGGAGCCTGAGGGTGACGCCCCGGAACCTAAAGGGGAGCAGGTGGCTGAACTGGGGGAGGTCCCTGAGCTGTCGCAGTGGCAGCAGGAAGGGGGACCCACCAGGGAAGCATTCTGCACAGCGCAGAAGGAGTGCCCTACTCTTGAGGGGCTGCGGCAGCAGGCTGCAACCCAGGCGGCTGGCGAGGCGCCAGGTACTCATCTGATTTATTGGGAGGATGGCCTCCTGTACAGTGAGCCTAAGGTTCCTGAGCCTGGGTCAGCTCGTATGCTGGTGGTACCCCAGTGCTTCAGGGCCTTCCTACTGGGTTTGGCTCATGATGTGCCTTTGGCAGGACATCTAGGGCAGGACAAGACCTATAAGAGGCTTGTCTCCCACTTTTACTGGCCCTTGATGCACAAGCAGTCAGCTGCTTATTGTAGGTCTTGTCAGACTTGTCAGGCAAGTGGCAAGAGTGGGGGGAAATGCAAAGCTCCCCTCCAACCTTTACCTGTAGTCAGTACTCCCTTTGAAAGGGTAGGAATTGACATTGTGGGGCCTCTGGATCCCAAGACAGCCATGGGCAACAGGTTCATCCTGGTCTTGGTGGACCATGCCACGCGGTACCCAGAAGCCATTCCTCTAAGGACGGTCACTGCCCCCGTGGTGGGACGTGCCTTGATGGGGGTTTTTACCCGCATGGGGTTCCCCAAGGAGGTGGTATCTGGTAGAGGTTTAAACTTCATATCCACTTATATGAAGTCTCTGTGGAAGGTGTGTGGGGTAACCTACAAGTTCACCACCCCTTGCCACCCCCAAAGTAATGGTCTGGTTGAGAGATTCAACTGCACCTTGAAAGGCATGATTCAGGGCCTGTCAGAGCCCTTGAGGCGTAAGTGGGACGTCCTCTTGCCATGCCTTCTGTTCGCTTACAGGGAGGTGCCTCAAAAGGGACTTGGCTTTAGCCCCTTTGAGCTCATCTATGGCCACCCTGTGAGGGGACCGCTCCTTCTGGTGAAGGAGGCTTTGGAGAAAGCTCCTAGTAAACCACCCCAGGATGTATTTAGCTACATGCTGGCACTAAGAAACCAGACTGCCCGCTTCAGGAGTCTCGCTCAGGAGAACCTGGAAGCAAGCCAGGAGGATATGAAACGGTGGTACGACCAGAATGCCACTCTGGTTGAGTTTCAGCCTGGACAAAAAGTGTGGGTCATGGCACCAGTGGAGCCTAGGGCTCTCCAAGATAAGTGGACTGGGCCTTTTGAGGTGGTGGAAAGAAAGAGCGAGGTCACCTATCTGGTAGACTTGCAATCCCCCAGGAACCCTTTGAGGGTCCTACATGTCAACCGCCTCAAACCACACTTTGAGCGAACTGAGCTATCCATGCTCCTAGCGACAGATGACGGGGTGGAGGAAGAGAGTGAGCCTCTTCCTGACCTCCTGTCTGCAGGAGAGAAAGATGGGTCTGTGGAGGGAGTGATCCTCTCCCCCTCCCTGACTGAGGAACAGCAGAAGGACTGTCGCTATGTGCTGGGACAGTTCGCCTCCCTGTTTTCCCTGATCCCAGGAGTCACACACCTGTGCACACATGATGTGGACACTGGGGACAGTACACCTTTTAAACATAAGGTTTACAGGGTGACTGACAGGGTCAGGGCTTGCATTAAGGAGGAAGTCTCCAAAATGTTAACCCTAGGGGTTATTGAGCACTCCAGCTGTCCTTGGGCCAGCCCAGTGGTCTTGGTCCCAAAGGCTGCTGCTCCTGGTGCCACTCCAGAACTTAGGTTCTGTGTGGACTACCGGGGTCTCAATGCGGTCAGCAAGACTGACGCACACCCCATCCCCCGAGCTGATGAGCTCATTGATCGGTTAGGAGCTGCCAAGTACCTCAGTACGTTTGATTTAACATCTGGGTACTGGCAGATTGCCTTAACTGAGGGGCCAAAGGAGAGGTCAGCATTCTCTACCCCAGATGGGCACTTCCACTTCAATGTGATGCCCTTTGGGATGAAGAACGCCCCTGCCACCTTTCAGAGGTTGGTCAACCAGGTGTTGGCAGGACTGGATGAGTTCAGTGCCGCCTACCTGGATGACATTGCTGTGTTTAGTTCCACATGGGAGGAACACCTGCAACACCTCTGGAGAGTGTTAGAGACCCTGCAGAAGGCAGGCCTCACTATTAAGGCGAGCAAGTGCCAAATAGGGCAGGGTTCTGTGGTGTACTTAGGACACCAGGTGGGGAGTGGCCAGGTGGCACCCCTACAGCCTAAGATTGATACGATTCTGGCTTGGGAGGTTCCCAAGACCCAGACTGAAGTGAGAGCCTTTTTAGGTCTCACAGGATATTACCGGAGGTTTATTAAGGGATATGGTACCATTGTTACCCCCTTAACTGAGTTGACTTCTAAGAAGCAACCCAAGAAAGTGATCTGGACAGAGGCTTGCCAGAACGCTTTTGATGCCCTGAAGGCTGCCATGTGCACAGCACCTGTGCTGCAGGCACCTGACTACTCCAAGGAGTTTGTTGTGCAAACAGACGCCTCAGAGCATGGTATTGGAGCAGTACTCTCACAGCTTAATAAAGAGGGCCTATATCAACCCGTAGCCTTCATTAGCAGGAGGTTACTACCCAGGGAACGTAGGTGGAGTTCCATAGAACGCGAAGCGTTTGCTGTGGTCTGGGCACTGAAGAAGCTAAGACCCTACTTGTTTGGGACTCACTTCCGAGTTCAGACCGACCACAGGCCCCTCAGATGGTTAATGCAGATGAGGGGTGAGAATCCAAAACTGTTGAGGTGGTCCATTTCCCTACAGGGGATGGACTTTACGGTGGAACATCGTCCTGGTACAGAGCACGCCAATGCTGATGGTCTGTCCAGGTTCTTCCGCCTTAGTGATGAGAACTCCCATGAGGTTGGGTAGTTGCTCCCCACTTTTAGCTGGGGGGGACACGTGTTAGACTTTTCATCCTTGGCGTGGTCTCCCTTAACTTTTTGCCTCTGTTCCCCAGGTTGTTGATGTGTGCTGGACTCTGATTTTATTGTTTTTGTTACTCTGGGCACATTACCACTGCTAACCAGTGCTAAAGTGCAAGTGCTCCTGTTTAAAATGTGTACGTAATTGGTTCTCCATGATTGGCATATTTGTTTTACTGTTAAGTCCCTAGTAAAGTGCACTAGAGGTGCCCAGGGCCTGTAAATCAAATGCTACTAGTGGACCTGCAGCACTGGTTGTGCCACCCACATAAGTAGCTCTGTAATCATGTCTCAGACCTGCCACTGCAGTGTCTGTGTGTGTATTTTTACACTGTAAATTCGACTTGGCAAGTGTACCCACTTGCCAGGCCTAAACCTTCCCTTTTCTTACATGTAAGGCACCCCTAAGGTAGGCCCTAGGTAGCCCCAAGGGCAGGGTGCAGTGTATGGATAAGGTAGGACATATAGCAATGTGGTTTATATGTCCTGACAGTGAAATACTGCCAATTTCGTTTTTCACTGTTGCAAAGCCTGTCTCTCTCATAGGATAATATGGGGGCTACCTTTAAATATGATTAAAGTGTAGATTCCCCTAGAGAGTAGATGGACATGTGGAGTTTGGGGTCCCTAAGCTCACAATTTAAAAATACATCTTTTAGTAAAGTTGATTTTAAGATTGTGCGTTTGAAAATGCCACTTTTAGAAAGTGAGCATTTTCTTGCTTAAACCATTCTGTGACTCTGCTTTGTTTGTGGATTCCCTGTCTGGGTCAGTTTGACAGTTGGTTGTTTTTCACCTCACACCAGACAGTGACACAAAGGGAGCTGGGGTGTAACCTGCATTTCCTGATTAGCCATCTCTGCTAGGAGGGAGGGGTGGAGTGGTCACTCTCATCTGAAAGGACTGTGCCTGCCTCTAACAATGCCGGCTCCAACCCCCTGGTGTGTGTCTGAGGCCTTGCATGGGCAAGGCAGGATTTCACAAGTAGGTGTGAGTCCCCTTTGAAGAAAGGTGACTTCAAAGACTAAAATGGGTATAAGAAGGGCACCCAAATCTACAGACTTTAGAAACACTTCTGGAACCAAGAGGAACCTCTGCCTGGAGAAGAGCTGATAGCTGAGGAAGAATTGCTGCCCTGCCTGTGACTGTGCTTTGTGGAGCTTTCCTGCAGTGCTGCTTCTACCAGAGTAAGAGGGCAAAGACTGGACTTTGTGTGCCTTCCATCTTGTGAAGAAATCTCCAAGGGCTTGATTTAGAGCTTGCCTCCTGTTGTTTGAAGTCTCAGGGATAGCAAAGACTTCTCTCTACCAGCACCTGGACTCCTGCTCTGACAAGTGGTGCCCTACCCAGTCCCTGGGCCCTTGAAAGGAAAGCTGGTGGAAATCCAAGGAAATCGACTTCGAACGACTTCGGACCGACGCCGCTGCTGAATCCGGTAACGCCGCCTGCACCTGATGCCGTGACCTTCGCTGGAACGCAACGCTCTTCGCAGGCCCGACGCCACAGCAGCCCCGCTGAAGTCCGCGACTCCGTGGAAGTCACAGCACCACTTCGTGACTGACGCCGCTCGAAGTGCACGGATTAAACGCTTCGCACAGACGCCGCGATTCCCGACTTCGCGCATCGGCTTGTTTTCACTCTTCACCAAAGGTACTGTACTTGGGGGTCTACACGACTCTGTGTCCGGCGCCGCTGGTGTCGGCTTGTTGGGAACTACTCCGTCATGACGCCGTGTTAACATCTCATTGAAGCATTTTTGTTTCTAAGCGCTATTTTTTAGTTTAATCTTTAAAAATTCATAACTTGACTTGTGTATGTTGGATTGTTGTAGTTTTGGTCTTGTTTTGTTTAGATAAATATTTCCTATTTTTCTAAACCGGTGTTGTCATTTTGTAGTGTTTTCATTAAGTTGCTGTGTGTGTTGGTACAAATACTTTACACCTAGCACTCTGAGGTTAAGCCTACTGCTCTGCCAAGCTACCAAGGGGGTAAGCAGGGGTTAGCTGAGGGTGATTCTCTTTTACCCTGACTAGAGTGAGGGTCCTTGCTTGAACAGGGGGTAACCTGACTGTCAACCAAAGACCCCATTTCTAACATTGGTGATCAGCGGTTGGGATTTGGACTTGTATTTGTACTTGACATACAGTGATTAAGTGTACACTACTGTTTTGAGTTCAGACCACTACGTGACCACATACTACTAGTCTTGTGATTTTTGTTTTTCTCTATTTGGACTGTTTTTGCTCTGCATTCAGTTTCCTTTTTCGCTGATCCGGTGATTGACTTTTCTGGAACTTCATTTGAGAACTTGCTTTTATGCATTTGGAACTTTGCACTCTTTTAACCTTTTATCATGTCTCTACTTGGAGATGCACCAGTTGAAGCTGTTTTTGACCTGAAGCAATTGGATAGTTATAACAAGGCTCAGCTAAAGCAGTTTTGTAAAAATGTTGGTTGTCCCATTAAGAGCTCTTCCAAGAAGAATGAGCTGAAAAAGGCGCTGAGGGTCTGGGTGACAACCAGAAGCACTGGAGGGCACACTGAGGATGAGGAGGAGGGTGAGGATGAGGAGGGAGAGCAATCAGTACATAATGGTATATTGGGGGGGCCTGTTATTCCCAGGGAAAGAGTCTCTAGGGCAAGTAGCAGTGTATCCTCCAAGGGTCTGACACCTGAAGAGTTACAGGACAGACAGGCAGAAAGGGAGTGCCAATTGGAGCAGAAGAGGCTAGCCCTTGAGGAGAGGAAGTTAGCAATGGCTCATGAGCTTAGCTTGAAAGAGATGGATCTTAGAAGCCAGTCCAGTAGAGATGGTGGCAGCAATCCTACAGTGCAGCCTGAGAGAAGGGTACACATCCCAAAAGACCTTGTGAGGGATTATAAGAGGGAGGATGATATCTACTTGTGGTTCAGGGGTTATGAGTCAGCTCTCCACATGAACCTGGTCCCTGAAGCTCATTGGGGGCAGCCCTGTGGAAGCATTTTGAGGCAGAGGGGAGGGACACACTGACGGCCTTAGGGGATGCTCAGAGTCTCACCTACCCTGTCATGAAGGAGGCCTTACTCACCAGGTATGGTCTCACCCCTGAGCAGAACAAGGAGACGTTTAGATCCTACAAGAGAAAGGAATCCCAAACATGGTTGGAATGTGTTGATTCTTTTTGCAGGTCACTGGATGGTTGGGTGAAGGGCAGTAAGGTAAACACATATGAGGGGCTTTACAATTTAATTGCTTGGGAGCACTTGTGCAGTTTATGTTTTCCAGAGCTGCGCCAGCACCTCATTGACAGCAAGCTGACTGACCCCAGGAAGCTTGCGCAGGAAGCGGACCGCTGGGAGAGCACCAGGGTCCAAAAAAGGTATGGGGGAGACCACGCCAAGGGTGGGCAGGGTCCCTCTCAGAAGAAAGGGGGGGGTAAGGGCAAACAGGGGGAGTTCTCTAAAGGGCCCCAAACTGATTCCCAGGGTAAGGATTCCCAACCCCCCAGTGAAAAGAAACCATGGTTGTCCAAAGGGAAGCCAGTGGCAGGTGGTCCCCCACGTAAGTGCTATGCATGTGACCAGGTGAGTCATGTGAGGGGGGACCCCAAATGCCCCAAAAGTACACCGGCACCCACTGGTGCACCGTCCCAGGGTTTGGCCAGTGTAGCGCTTGGGGAGGAGTTGGTTTCAGGTGGGTGGGAACCAGCAGAAATGACCCTTGTCTCACTAGGGGACAGTGATATGGTCCAGAGAAACCTAGTGCCTGATAGCACTAAGAAGTACAGGCAATGGGTGACCATCAATGGACAGAGGGTGGAGGCTCTGAGAAACACAGGAGCCAGTGTGACTACAGTGAGGAGTCACCTGGTGTCTGAAGAGCAGATTGATCCCCGGGTACTTCACCAAGTAGTTGCGGTAGACAACTCTGAGCGCCTCTGCAGAGTGGCGCAGGTTCCCTTTGAATGGGGGGGGGGTCTCAGGTTCCTGGAAAGTAGCTGTGAGTCCAACCATGCCTGTTGGTTGTTTGCTAGGTAACGACCTGGAGGATTCCCCTTGGAAGGAGGTGGAACACAGGTCTCACTTGGAGATGTTGGGTCTGCCTGGGTGGGTATGTGTATCCACCCGGTCTATGGCAGCCAATCAGGGTAGTCAAGAGCCCCTGGAGCCTGAAACAGTGGCCCAGGGGACCGCCAAGAAGAGGAAGGGCAGGGGGCGCGGGAAACCGGCCCGAGGTTCCCACGGTCCGGGAGGAGGCGGAGCCTGAGGGTGACGCCCCGGAACCTACAGGGGAGCAGGTGGCTGAACTGGGGGAGGTCCCTGAGCTGTCGCAGTGGCAGCAGGAAGGGGGACCCACCAGGGAAGCATTCTGCACAGCGCAGAAGGAGTGCCCTACTCTTGAGGGGCTGCGGCAGCAGGCTGCAGCCCAGGCGGCTGGCGAGGCGCCAGGTACTCACCTGATTTATTGGGAGGATGGCCTCCTGTACAGTGAGCCTAAGGTTCCTGAGCCTGGGTCAGCTCGTATGCTGGTGGTACCCCAGTGCTTCAGGGCCTTCCTACTGGGTTTGGCTCATGATGTGCCTTTGGCAGGACATCTAGGGCAGGACAAGACCTATAAGAGGCTTGTCTCCCACTTTTACTGGCCCTTGATGCACAAGCAGTCAGCTGCTTATTGTAGGTCTTGTCAGACTTGTCAGGCAAGTGGCAAGAGTGGGGGGAAATGCAAAGCTCCCCTCCAACCTTTACCTGTAGTCAGTACTCCCTTTGAAATGGTAGGAATTGACATTGTGGGGCCTCTGGATCCCAAGACAGCCATGGGCAACAGGTTCATCCTGGTCTTGGTGGACCATGCCACGCGGTACCCAGAAGCCATTCCTCTAAGGACGGTCACTGCCCCCGTGGTGGGACGTGCCTTGATGGGGGTTTTTACCCGCATGGGGTTCCCCAAGGAGGTGGTATCTGGTAGAGGTTCAAACTTCATATCCACTTATATGAAGTCTCTGTGGAAGGTGTGTGGGGTAACCTACAAGTTCACCACCCCTTACCACCCCCAAAGTAATGGTCTGGTTGAGAGATTCAACCCCACCTTGAAAGGCATGATTCAGGGCCTGTCAGAGCCCTTGAGGCGTAAGTGGGACGTCCTCTTGCCATGCCTTCTGTTCGCTTACAGGGAGGTGCCTCAAAAGGGACTTGGCTTTAGCCCCTTTGAGCTCATCTATGGCCACCCTGTGAGGGGACCGCTCCGTCTGGTGAAGGAGGCTTTGGAGAAAGCTCCTAGTAAACCACCCCAGGATGTATTTAGCTACATGCTGGCACTAAGAAACCAGACTGCCCGCTTCAGGAGTCTCGCTCAGGAGAACCTGGAAGCAAGCCAGGAGGATATGAAACGGTGGTACGACCAGAATGCCACTCTGGTTGAGTTTCAGCCTGGACAAAAAGTGTGGGTCATGGCACCAGTGGAGCCTAGGGCTCTCCAAGATAAGTGGACTGGGCCTTTTGAGGTGGTGGAAAGAAAGAGCGAGGTCACCTATCTGGTAGACTTGCAATCCCCCAGGAACCCTTTGAGGGTCCTACATGTCAACCGCCTCAAACCACACTTTGAGCGAACTGAGCTATCCATGCTCCTAGCGACAGATGACGGGGTGGAGGTAGAGAGTGAGCCTCTTCCTGACCTCCTGTCTGCAGGAGAGAAAGATGGGTATGTGGAGGGAGTGATCCTCTCCCCCTCCCTGACTGAGGAACAGCAGAGGGACTGTCGCCATGTGCTGGGACAGTTCGCCTCCCTGTTTTCCCTGATCCCAGGAGTCACACACCTGTGCACACATGATGTGGACACTGGGGACAGTACACCTGTTAAACATAAGGTTTACAGGGTGACTGACAGGGTCAGGGCTTGCATTAAGGAGGAAGTCTCCAAAATGTTAACCCTAGGGGTTATTGAGCACTCCAGCAGTCCTTGGGCCAGCCCAGTGGTCTTGGTCCCAAAGGCTGCTGCTCCTGGTGCCACTCCAGAACTTAGGTTCTGTGTGGACTACCGGGGTCTCAATGCGGTCAGCAAGACTGACGCACACCCCATCCCCCGAGCTGATGAGCTCATTGATCGGTTAGGAGCTGCCAAGTACCTCAGTACGTTTGATTTAACATCTGGGTACTAGCAGATTGCCTTAACTGAGGGGGCAAAGGAGAGGTCAGCATTCTCTACCCCAGATGGGCACTTCCACTTCAATGTGATGCCCTTTGGGATGAAGAACGCCCCTGCCACCTTTCAGAGGTTGGTCAACCAGGTGTTGGCAGGACTGGATGAGTTCAGTGCCGCCTACCTGGATGACATTGCTGTGTTTAGTTCCACATGGGAGGAACACCTGCAACACCTCTGGAGAGTGTTAGAGACCCTGCAGAAGGCAGGCCTCACTATTAAGGCGAGCAAGTGCCAAATAGGGCAGGGTTCTGTGGTGTACTTAGGACACCAGGTGGGGAGTGGCCAGGTGGCACCCCTACAGCCTAAGATTGATACGATTCTGGCTTGGGAGGCTCCCAAGACCCAGACTGAAGTGAGAGCCTTTTTAGGTCTCACAGGATATTACCGGAGGTTTATTAAGGGATATGGTACCATTGTTACCCCCTTAACTGAGTTGACTTCTAAGAAGCAACCCAAGAAAGTGATCTGGACAGAGGCTTGCCAGAACGCTTTTGATGCCCTGAAGGCTGCCATGTGCACAGCACCTGTGCTGCAGGCACCTGACTACTCCAAGGAGTTTGTTGTGCAAACAGACGCCTCAGAGCATGGTATTGGAGCAGTACTCTCACAGCTTAATAAAGAGGGCCTAGATCAACCCGTAGCCTTCATTAGCAGGAGGTTACTACCCAGGGAACGTAGGTGGAGTTCCATAGAACGCGAAGCGTTTGCTGTGGTCTGGGCACTGAAGAAGCTAAGACCCTACTTGTTTGGGACTCACTTCCGAGTTCAGACCGACCACAGGCCCCTCAGATGGTTAATGCAGATGAGGGGTGAGAATCCAAAACTGTTGAGGTGGTCCATTTCCCTACAGGGGATGGACTTTACGGTGGAACATCGTCCTGGTACAGAGCACGCCAATGCTGCTGGTCTGTCCAGGTTCTTCCACCTTAGTGATGAGAACTCCCATGAAGTTGGGTAGTTGCTCCCCACTTTTAACTGGGGGGGACACGTGTTAGACTTTTCATCCTTGGCGTGGTCTCCCTTAACTTTTTGCCTCTGTTCCCCAGGTTGTTGATGTGTGCTGGACTCTGATTTTATTGTTTTTGTTACTCTGGGCACTTTACCACTGCTAACCAGTGCTAAAGTGCAAGTGCTCCTGTTTAAAATGTGTACGTAATTGGTTCTCCATGATTGGCATATTTGGTTTACTGTTAAGTCCCTAGTAAAGTGCATTAGAGGTGCCCAGGGCCTGTAAATCAAATGCTACTAGTGGACCTGCAGCACTGGTTGTGCCACCCACATAAGTAGCTCTGTAATCATGTCTCAGACCTGCCACTGCAGTGTCTGTGTGTGTATTTTTACACTGTAAATTCGACTTGGCAAGTGTACCCACTTGCCAGGCCTAAACCTTCCCTTTTCTTACATGTAAGGCACCCCTAAGGTAGGCCCTAGGTAGCCCCAAGGGCAGGGTGCAGTGTATGGATAAGGTAGGACATATAGTAATGTGGTTTATATGTCCTGACAGTGAAATACTGCCAATTTCGTTTTTCACTGTTGCAAAGCCTGTCTCTCTCATAGGATAATATGGGGGCTACCTTTAAATATGATTAAAGTGTAGATTCCCCTAGAGAGTAGATGGACATGTGGAGTTTGGGGTCCCTAAGCTCACAATTTAAAAATACATCTTTTAGTAAAGTTGATTTTAAGATTGTGCGTTTGAAAATGCCTCTTTTAGAAAGTGAGCATTTTCTTGCTTAAACCATTCTGTGACTCTGCCTTGTTTGTGGATTCCCTGTCTGGGTCAGTTTGACAGTTGGTTGTTTTTCACCTCACACCAGACAGTGACACAAAGGGAGCTGGGGTGTAACCTGCATTTCCTGATTAGCCATCTCTGCAAGGAGGGAGGGGTGGAGTGGTCACTCTCATCTGAAAGGACTGTGCCTGCCTCTAACAATGCCGGCTCCAACCCCCTGGTGTGTGTCTGAGGCCTTGCCTGGGCAAGGCAGGATTTCACAAGTAGTTGTGAGTCCCCTTTGAAGAAAGGTGACTTCAAAGACTAAAATGGGTATAAGAAGGGCACCCAAATCTACAGACTTTAGAAACACTTCTGGAACCAAGAGGAACCTCTGCCTGGAGAAGAGCTGATAGCTGAGGAAGAATTGCTGCCCTGCCTGTGACTGTGCTTTGTGGAGCTTTTCTGCAGTGCTGCTTCTGCCAGAGTAAGAGGGCAAAGACTGGACTTTGTGTGCCTTCCATCTTGTGAAGAAATCTCCAAGGGCTTGATTTAGAGCTTGCCTCCTGTTGTTTGAAGTCTCAGGGATAGCAAAGACTTCTCTCTACCAGCACCTGGAGTCTCTAGAGAGACTCCTGCTCTGACAAGTGGTGCCCTACCCAGTCCCTGGGCCCTTGAAAGGAAAGCTGGTGGAAATCCAAGGAAATCCACTTCGAACGACTTCGGACCAACGCCGCTGCTGAATCCGGTAACGGCGCCTGCACCTGACGCCGTGACCTTCGCTGGAACGCGACGCTCTTTGCAGGCCCCACGCCGCAGCAGCCCCGCTGAAGTCCGCGACTCTGTGGAAGTCGCAGCACCACTTCGTGACCGACGCCGCTCGAAGTGC
Source organism: Pleurodeles waltl (assembly GCF_031143425.1). Lineage (NCBI taxonomy): Eukaryota > Metazoa > Chordata > Amphibia > Caudata > Salamandridae > Pleurodeles > Pleurodeles waltl. The sequence goes on along the minus strand of NC_090446.1, from coordinate 51,680,602 downwards.
ACGGATTAAACGATTCGCACAGACGCCACGATTCCCGACTTCGCGCATCGGCTTGTTTTCACTCTTCACCAAAGGTACTGTACTTGGGGGTCTACACGACTCTGTGTCCGGCGCCGCTGGTGTCGGCTTGTTGGGAACTACTCCGTCATGACTCCGTGTTAACATCTCATTGAAGCATTTTTGTTTCTCAGTGCTATTTTTGAGTTTAATCTTTAAAAATTCATAACTTGATTGTGTATGTTGGATTTTTGTAGTTTTGGTCTTGTTTTGTTTAGATAAATATTTCCTATTTTTCCAAACCAGTGTTGTCATTTTGTAGTGTTTTCATTAAGTTGCTGTGTGTGTTGGTACAAATACTTTACACCTAGCACTCTGAGGTTAAGCCTACTGCTCTGCCAAGCTACCAAGGGGGTAAGCAGGGGTTAGCTGAGGGTGATTCTCTTTTACCCTGACTAGAGTGAGGGTCCTTGCTTGAACAGGGGGTAACCTGACTGTCAACCAAAGACCCCATTTCTAACACACAGTAACTGCTTATGTCACTCATACTTAGGCGCTCATTACAAGTGGCCTGAAAACATCTTCGGTATTCCCTTCGCACTCTGAAATGTGCACGAACTGGTGTACCGATAATTCTGGGTTTGGGGAGCACAACTGGGATCACATGATTTTGGAAATAACACGTGGGACCCGGATTTACCATGTGAGTTCCCGAATGTTTTCCCTGGTATCCCTCCATGAGACTTTGCCTACTGTTTACAATATCACTGAGTGGTATTCGTGGGGTGCTCATTACCCTGATGGTACAGAAATACTGTTACCACCTCTGTCAGGATTATAGGGCCGATAGGGTGAGGCCATCCGTCTCTGTCCTGATAAACGTTTCATTTCCAGAGTAAAAGAAAGCTGCGTGTGTCGTGGATGCAAAGTAAACATATCTTACTGTGACAATAGCCGCATGGGTAGGTCGCTGGACATTTTCTGTGCATGCTGCAATCTAATGCTCAGGTTAGAAAAACCTCTTTTTTTCCTCAAACATTTCAATTTCCAGTATTAGCAATACAAGTGTCTATAGCAAGACTCTTCTGTGATGTTAACTGGTGCTCTACAATGCAGCAGGCCAGGGCCACCCTTAGACCTCATTTTTCCAACCAATGTAACTGCGTGTTGGTATCAGTTATGATTGTTTAACTTGCAGAGGCGTCGGGGGGTGAGCAGTGGATCACATGCAGCTCGTGTTGTATGTTAGGACGTGCATACATCTAATGCTGATTTACCTTTTGTAAAGATTAACAAACGTTATTCCTATTGTGGTGGGTTCGAGGCTCCAGTTACCGGATACATTCTTATCTCCCACTTGTGCCTCAAGGGCGGGCAAAGTCCGAGCTCTCGCCCTGTTTGCATCGGCGCCTCCGAAAAGGGCTGCTCTTCCCAGCAGCGACAGTGCCAGCCTGCACGTTTCCGATATGCGGGAGGAGACCAACACCTCTCAGAATCCATCACGGGGAGGATAAAACAATGAAGATCAGAAACTCGAGAAGGAGCAGCAAATGTTCAAACGAGGCAAAGGCTCGGCCTGAACCATCCTAGACTGGATGGAGCGGAAGCCTCACACCACCCAGAATCAGGGCCAAGAAAAAAGGCAACATCTGGAAGGACAAAAAAAGCCCCACGCTGTACACTGTATTATGAGGATGAACAGTGTGCCAGACACACCAACAGGCAAATGGACGTAGAAGACACTCTGAAAGGCCCCATACAAAATATATGCTATGTATACCATGAGTAAAATCAAAACTTGACAGACCCTAAAACAACGATGCACACATACATACATACATAGATACATAGATACATACATAAAGGGTCTTTGAGTTAGCCATCTTCCCTGACTCTTCTGTTCAGCAGTCATCCACATGTTTAACGCACCCTCCACAGCACACAGCCAGGGGAAGGGGTGAGCCCACTTTGGCCATTACCCCTCCTGCACTGTGAGTTATGGTATTTTGCTTGATCATACGGTGAATATTCACTTAAAAGCCAGTAGTTCTGCCCAACAAGCAGTGCTCTTGAGTTCCACAGCTGGTGGCGCCACATCTGGTGAGCCAATACTTTTCTGCACCATGCTTTTTACCTTTCCATTCTTTATTCATTTATTCTCGTCTGAAGTCTTCCTTAAGTGTTTAAAATATATCTTCATGTCAGAGGGTTACTATGCCTCTTGTAGGTACATCTGTCTTCGAGGTGACACCCATAATTTTCTTTTCAAAATATTTGTATTTTTTTTTTGCATGCCTCAGTGTTTAGGCAGTGTCACTTTTATCATCTCACACACTCCTCTGCACTATAGTCTGGCATAGGTTGTGTTACTAGAAGTTTACCATTCCAGTACAAAATACTATGCTTATGCTAACTTTAAAACTTTGTGTTCTTTGGGTGATTGCTGGTCAGTGTAGCAGACATGCAATGAGTGCAAAAGTAGGGGAAATAATACTATTTCTTCTCATTAACACCAAAATCAAGGAGGTGTTATATTTTTGCCAGAAGCCCTGTGTATCAATTTTAGTAGACAGGGCTTTGTGTCAAAAAACCATTGGTGATAGCCTGTGGAAATGCCCACGTACCACTCATGAGACCTCCTCACTACAAAGTAGTGCAAAGCACCATATGCTTTACTTTAGGGACTACTTTCCAGTGCAAAACAATCCGCCCTGAAAAGCAATTACTTTAGCAAGACTTTGTACCAATGTGTGCCACTTTGCATGATATAAATCTGTCCGTACATTTTATGAGGACATTGTGTAGCGAGTTCAGTGGAGTTTCCAGGACTTGCTGCGTCAATTCTATCAATTAAGGAGGCACAACTCAAATGAAAGCACAGAAGTAGATATATGGTATCTTCCTTACATGGAGTGACATGCCAACCCTGTTCAAGAACAAATATTCAACAATTGGTGTTTGATTGTTCAACCTACGCTTCCTGGACCTGTCCTCCTTTAATGCTCAAACCAACTAGCCTCCCTCTGCTGGCAAATCTTACTGAAAAGGCTTGTTTGTCAACTGCAGAACATCTGTGATTCAAGATCTAGTTTTAACAAGGCTCTGTGGTAGGGACAGAAGAACTTCTGCATCTGATGCCCTTTACCTTTGACCTTTTTTCAATAGCACCAAAAGGCTACACGTGACAGTACGCTACAGTCAACTGTACTGAGACATTTCACCAATGGTTCTCAACACCTTAAAGTAAGCCTTGGATTGATGTCCACTTAACCTTGCCTTGGAAACACTATTATTGGGTGATGGAAAACTTCACCGGCAGCCTGGCAGCAAAGGGCACTTTGGCCTGCTAGAATGCAGAGGGTGATGGTGGAAACCAGAGTGCCTTAGGATTAAGGTTAGCAGAAGACTCTGGGTCACCGAGGGTGTAATGATCCACTGCTCAGCTTTGTTTAACAAATATTTATTTTAAGATGTGTAGTTTAATTGACTCAAAGGAAGTGCATCGGTACTACAACTCCCAGGATGTATTCTGTGGCTAGAGTGAACCTCAGGAGTGGAGGTCTATGACCTTGGGAACATGGAGCCATCTGGTACACTTATTTTCTGTGGTCCATGCAGTGATATACTTGCCCGAAATCTGTGTATATATTGTTATCAGAGAGGCAGACAAGGGGGGGAAACAAAGTAATTATGAATAAGGAAGAATATGACAATGAGATTCTTAGTCAACTGTGTGACTCCTCAGGTTACCTAGAAATTAGTTACAATCCTATGTTTGAAGTGTCTAAATTGGGGAATACTAAGTTTAAATACTAGAATGCTTCAGGATTGCTCAATGTTGATGACTACTACTGTATGTTATCACATCACCCGAGATATCCATGCCTGTATACACCGCCAAAAATACATCAAAATTGGCCTTTTCCTCCCAGTGGACCAAGTATATCTGCCATTGGTGGACCAACAAAGAGAATATCTGAATTTGAAGATTTATTTTACCTTCCTTTGTTTCCAACTTACCATCCTACATACATAAGATAAAGCATATTCTCAACCTGGTACATGGTGCAAATTGGTACCATGGCATGTTGTTTTTTTACTAGGGACACTTTATCATTATATACTAGTATTATACATGAATACAACATTAATGCAGTATGGCATTTTTTTAACGGAAGGCCCATTGAACTTCCTGAACATACTGAAATGCTTCTTATTATGTCACGATTAATTCTAGAAAGCTATCTTTATCTAATCAATGGAACATGGTAAAAACTGTTGCGTAGGATATCAATGGGTTCTAGATTTACGCCCTCTTGTTCGAACCGCTTTATGTGGTGACTCGAGGAGGTGCACGTGTTGGGCTAATAATATTTTTTACTGGGGACGTTACATTGATGATTGCTTTCTGATTTCGACTGGCGATTTTGAGGGACTTGACTTTTTTACTTTTTTATAAAATAATAACTGAAGTCAAATGAATACAATTTATCATTCACATATGAATATAGTCATGAGAAAAGTGTGTTCTTGGATTTACAATTATATATCAGGGATGGTTCTTTACATAGCAAAAGGTATAGGAAAAAGATTGCTGGTAATACCCTTCTACACGCATCAAGTGAACATCCCAAATCACAAATCAATTCTATCCCCTATGGGGAAATGCTGTGGGCGAGATGGAAGCAACATTCAAACAGACATTAAGCAATATAGAGCAAAGATTCTTAATGCATGGATATAATAAGGTTGTGATGAAGAAGCCAAGCAAAGGAGCCTGCATCATTGACACCGTAAAAGTACACTTGTGGATCGAAACGTGAACCACAAACAACATTATAATTTGATCACATTGGTTGCTAGTTTTATCCTATGCCTACTAAGATGTTTAAAATCTTACAAGAATGTTGGGATCTGTTAATTAAGGACAGAGACCTTCAGCCATTTTTGGCTAAACATCCAGGTGTTACATATCAAAAGGGAAGACACTGCGGAACATTATCAGTCCTAGCTACCCCACACCCGAGAGACAAACACCTTGGTTAACACGATTGACTAAAGGATTTTTTAAATGCGGCCACTCTACCAAGTGTAGATGGGCTATAGATGGAACAACCAAGTTCATGTATCGCAGCTTATGTGAACATACAATACATACCCATATGGATTGTGGCACCCGGTATGTAATTTTTCCAGTTATGTGTAAGGGTAATAAGGTATATGTGGGAAGCACTATTAGGCCACTTAGAGAACACTTAGCTGAACACTTAAGAGCCTTAAGGCAACAATATGCTAAATATCCATTAGCGTTACATGCGATAGAATGTGTAGTTCAGGACACATACTTATGTTTTAGTTTTCATGGGATCCCTGTGGTCGAGAATGATGTTAGGGGTGGAAACCGGAAATTGTAACTACATCAGAGGGAGGCACGTTGGTCCATGCAATTTCACACAGACAAACGAGGTCTCAACATTGATCATGAAATTCAATACATTCTCGGGACATAAGAAGGTTTAATGATGCAGATCTCTGTCCACCATGATGTTCAACGATGTCTTATGTATGGTCAATCATACGCTAACAAGAGAATATAGCAATGTTCCTTTACTAGGAGTTCCTTATTGAGCTTACCTGCGATTATTTATCGACAACTTTCTTTGCAGACTGTTCTTTTCAACTATGTGCAAACAAAGACTATTGCAACCTTCAGTTTCCTACAGATTTCTTAATAAGTTTACTTGTGATTATTTACCAATAACTGTTACTTTCTTTTCAGACCCTCTTAATACTTAAAAATTCAACTTTTAAATCTGCACACGAATGGGGGTGAAGGGTCAGCCCTTCCAGTGTCTAACATTATTAACCTTGATGTGTTCTTTCTGGCACTAAAAGAACAGTATCTGTCGACCAACATGATGAGGGATGTAATAAGTTATCATTTCAGTTGCAACATTGTTTTCAATCAGGTATTGAGCTATTGATCACATTATATTGGTCTTTAATATTGACAGTGTGGGTAGGGTTAGGCATTGAGTTGTACGATTAAACTGGTCTGTTACATTTGGGACTGCCATTAGCTTACGGCGTGCACTGGCTATGACGCATAATGTTGTGACTATTGGTATGACAAGTTACTGACGTGGTTTTGTTTGGCGTGCATTCCTGCTTGGAAAATGTTGTTAGTAATGTGTTCCTCCATCTCCGGAGACCTTACGGGCATGCTGGACCACTCTTGTAACACTATCTGGGTTAATGGATGTTTTGGAGTTGCTAGATGGTATTTAGTACTTACTGCATGATTATGTATAACACAATTTTCAAGGGTACATTTTATGGTCTAAAAATGTCTTTCATTGATCCTGTTTATTTGTTTTGGAAAATATGAACATTTGATGTTATCAATGCATCTTTGATTGTTCGGGGCTCAGTAATGTTTGAATTAAGAAGCCTCATCTTACATACGGAGTTTGAAGTGGTCTCTCTGTCCTCTACTGAGCACCATATACTGATCATTTTGTTTGTAATTTATGGTGGTACACCTGGGTTTGTGCCTTTATATACCTGGTCATTTGTTGTTCTTATTTGTTCCGAAATCTGGGGATCTAATGAGACCAGCAAAGTGCAGGAAGAAAATCAGTCTCACTCCAGGTGCCCTACTTTCCTCCCTCTAGAGCACATTTAGTTTTAGGGTCACTAAAACTATTACACCAATGTCATCCAAACAAACTGTGACTAGCTAATATGGTCCAATATTGTACACATTTCCAGCTTGGAGAGCTAAACATTTATGTTCTGATGAATGTCTGGATATTTTTAAATGACAGAAAACAGAAGAATAATTCATGCTTCATAGAAAAGGCAGAGGAGGATCTGAAGGCTTTTGAATCACAAGTGTTGTGAAGGTCAGTTTCTTTGAGGTGTAGCAGGACCAATCCAAAGGCTGACCACTTCCTCTCTCTACCATTGCTTCACCTTTGCACTCCACTCTGATGGTTCCTTCTCTTCTAACTCCTCTCGCTTCAGTTTTCAGGTTACACAGGGAGACCGAGGACCTGAAGATGAGCCTGAAACAGATAGAAGAATGTAAGTGCACCAATAAATCAGGTAAATTCACATTGTTCTTTCCACAAGGTTTATTTTGCTTCGTTTTCTCAAAACTAAAGTAAATATCACAACATTATGACCTACAAGTGGTCCAGTAGGGTCCTCTGGATGTACTTAGCTAGAGATGGGGTACATACCATCCTCTCCAACCTGTATTTGCTCACACAGATCTCACAATTATCACATCCAGTGGGCCCAGGGTTGATGCCTCCACCAGATCTCCATTTTGCTCTGATATGAACAAAAGGAGGAGCCCACGGTCAGCTTTCCCACTCTTATAATACTTCCGCGATTGGAACCAGTCACCTGCCAGGCCAGATCTTGGAGCAGGTATAAGAATGTCCTGCGATCCTGTCGGTAAAGGCCAATTCCCAAAGTAGGTTACACCAAGGACAGAAAATTAAACAGAACAGCCTGCCTGATTGTTTCTACTATCAACTCCACTTTGCATCATCAGTGCAATCCAGGGCATACTGCCCATGGGTATAGAGTTCCTGTTGATGGACCTTGGCTGTGGTAAGGACTGAAGCCTGCATTCCCCTGGAATTCTACTGGCAATCACCCTGGGGAATGAGATTATGTTTTGAAGCCCACAGATAGAAACACTTTCAATCTCTGTTCCTCTTTCTGTTCCAAAGAGAGAGAGAAATGTGTTCTGCAGTGCTATCTTTTCAGGGCTTAATTCCTGCCTCATGCTGCAAATGTCTAAAGTTTGGCTGTAGAGATTACTTTTTTCCCTGGTACTGTGATGTGTTGACTGCATATGCCTTCCTCATTCATTACGTGCAGAAGTGCAATCCTGGTCTGCATATAGTTCAACTCATTCATAAATATAATATGTAAAGAACTGTTGATATATTTATGTTTTTGATTGCGAGGCTCAGTACCAATGCCAGATTGAATAGTGTGGATGAATGCAAATAACATAGCATAACAATACAGAACAGAACAAAGGCCAGATATACAACAAACTGGTGCAGTGCGGTGCTGCCCCAAAATCAGCAGCTCCGCACTGCACCAGTTCTGAAACGCAGGGATGCGCAGTATTTACAGGAATATGACACACCCCTGTGTTTCCCCCTGCACCGGAGATACATTTAGCTGCCAGCCCCAATGCAGGCATCCTTGTGCAAGGGTGTATGCATTGACGGGTGTGATTGTTTATATTCAGGAAGGTGCCGAAAGCTCAGATTGTTAAAACTGCAATGCAGGCTAGAAAGCTATTAGAAGATTCCCCTCCATGAGGGCAGAAGGTTCAAATTAGAAAAACAAAGGCCTCTCAGAGCTTGAGGAGATTGCAGAAGTGTTTTTTAAAATAATGAAAATTAATGCAATGATGGGAAGAATTAACATGTAAACCTTAAATGAAAATGCAGTGTCTTTTAATTCAAGTAAAAAAGCAGTAGGTTATCACATTTACACATATCAGGCTTGAATAGCTGATACTGCAAATTCTGCAAATCTGACCTAGGTTAGGAATGGGAAATGTTAAACTTTTGACAAGCTACCAGATGTGAAAATTATGATTTAATGTAAAAGAGGTTAGTTTAGACCTCCCCATAGACACATTTTGGTAGCACATATTAATGTAGTAAAATGTTTTAGCTTAACTCCGCAAAATGTTTCTAATCAGTCAATGACAGTATAGAGAATGGAAAGGTAGTTTTGCCTTTAGTAAAATTAGGTCAAAACTTTGCAATGGAACTGAAGTTTTCTTAAGCAAACTGAATGATGAGAACCCTCATGGATTTATACTACGTTTTAATAAAAAATGGTTCATTTATACATTGTTGTCTTTGGACTATTGTTCCTGCGATAAGATGATGATGAAATGTTCCTTGTTGTCATGAAAACACTAATATCTGATTGGCTGACGAGAGCAAGAAGAAACACGTTGCAAATGTTTAGATTTTTTTTTTTATATTAGTGTGTGTTCCTAGAGTAGGCTCTTACACTATTGCTCAGATACATTACCAGACACTTTCCAAGACATTCTTTATGGGGATCTTCTCCCCAGACCTATTCACTTTCCTGCCAAATCTATGCTGTTCTGAGACTCAACTGAGTTTCTTGAACCTCTTTTTATGGGAAGTTCTGCATTGACTGATATTTGGCATTTGATTCTGAAGCTTTATGTCTTTACCTCTCTGTTTGGAGCTTCTTATGGGTTATGACTGACACTTTTTTCTCGTTTTCACAAATCCATCATGAGATTTAGAATGAGGATTATTTCCTTCATGGAACATGCTTAATGCATTTATTCTGTTAATGATTGAAAACTATGCTTTATAAACTATGGATTGATATTTATGATATTCAATGCTGGGTTCAACAAAGATTGAACAATTAAAATGACTGATAAATAAAGCTTTTGAACTCACACCAACTCTCCTCATTGAAAAAAATAATTGAACTGGTGATGACTATTTCATTATTGTTCTGCTCCTGGTTAATCCTAACTTTGTGCAAGGTTCATTGCCTGTGACATGGGGATTTCTTCCCTGATGAGTTGGTAAGCCTTACTTCGCAAACTGATATTTAACTGATATCCCCGCTCTACCAGAGTTAAGATCTCCCTCTGCTCTGAAGCCTTTGTTCACAGCTCTGGCTGCAGATGTTCTACAGTGAACAGTTGTGTGCAGGATGACTGCTGTTAGCTGTTGTACATTTGCAGGAAGAGCTGTGAAAGGGGCTATAGTCAGCCCTTGGGTCTCCCTGGCTTAGCTGCACTGCTTTTTGCAGTTCAGTCAATCGAGGGAGACCCAGGAGCTGAGCAGCACAGGAGCAGAGCATCATTCACCCCTCCCTCCTTCTGAAGCATTAGTAACACTGAGCTACAGTGGCTGTATATTAGGACATTGAAATGTTCAGAGCAGCGGGCCTATACAAGTTCATATGGACCGGGAGCTCAGTTGTCTTTAGAGATGCCAATGTTTTAATAGAACTTCTGAGCTTCTTGAATTAACTTTTCTATGTCTTTAATGAGATCAAGACAGGATGCATATTTAACACTTGTTGAGCACTGTATTTAGGTATGCAAATATATTACTCCAAATTAAGTTGAACATATAAGTTGATGTTTTCTGCAGACACTTTGACAGGCGAAATGTAATGGCTTCTCTTTCTTTAGAGTGAACATTGGTGCCTCTTTTGGGCCCTGCCATCATCACTGCCCTGGGGCAGCGCACAGCTCAGCACCAGTTTTTATCTTCTTTCACTGTGTTTCTTTAGGTTAATCCAAGATTTACAGGCAACACAGTAAGCAGCCTATGTCTCTTTTTGTTCCATGTTGTGTTGTCTGAAAATCATGCACAAATTCTGATAAATATTGGGATAAATGAAAGCCTGTAATACATTGCAAGCTCCTGTGCTCTGCACTGAGCCAGTGCAGCGGTTCATGATACGGCCCCTTTAGTTTGTAGGGAATATATTGTTTGTCTCTTCTTTTTGCCAGCCTCAGTAAAACTTTGGGTGTTTGTCTTCACTTTGTAAATGTCAACTTAAAAACTTAAAAGCAACATTTGCTATCAGTGCTTTGTTTTAAAGCACTGTAAATAGCACTTTCACAGTAATACAGATATCCGCTTTAGAAGGATAAAAGGCCAAATCAGACCTGCCAGTAGTCGACTCTGTGGGCCATAAAACAGATACACATTTCAGTATTGAGCAGATAAGTCTGTGTATTGAAATACAAATGAAAGGATGATACTCTTGACTGGGGCATGCTATTCATCTTCTTTAGTCGATATTTGAAGTCCACATTACCCTTTCATTTAATTTCTTCTTTCAACTGCAGCTCACTGTATACCATCTTGTCCTCTAAACTGGCATCAGCATGGAGAGAAGTGCTATTTTTTCCCAGAAAAACTACATGAGAAGAGCTGGAGTGTGAGCCATGAAGAATGGACCTCTAGGGGCTCCCGGTTGGCAGTTATAGAGGACAATGACGATCTGGTAAGGAATCAGTGATAAACAAGCACAGAGCTGGTAAGGTATCAGTGGTACAGGAGCAGGCAGAGCTGGTAAGACTTCAATGATGTAGAAACTGACAGAACCATTAAGGCATCACTGATACTAATTCAGACAGAACCAGTAAGGCATCAGTGAGACTGAAGCAGGCAGAGCAGGTAAAGCATTCGTGATACAGAAGCAGACAGAACCAGTAAGGCATCAGTGATACAGAAGCAGGCAGACCATGTAAAGCATTAGTGATACAGGTGCAGGTAGCACTGGTAAGGGGTCAGTTATACCTGGCCTGCATTTACGACAGGACCAAGCAGAACTGGTAAGTTATCCATGATACAGGTGAAGCCAATTGTTAATCAATCAAAAAAGGTAATGAATCAAAAAAGGTACACACGGTTCCAAGAAACGCCAGAAGGTTTCTTTCACACTCAATGGTTCAGCATTTGATGGGAACCAAAAAATGATCGAAGCAAGAGCCCTCACTCACCTTCCGGTGACATGCTTCATCATAGGGCCAAGCTCCTCGTCAGGCCGGGACTGCAATGCCTGACGGGCCCCACACAGGGGCTCTTTGCCGGAGATCTTTTTGAAGTGATGTACAACCGGTCAAAAAAAGGTTTTTATGAAGGATTGGTGTAAGGATAATTATAAATGACTAGAGGTAACAGTTATGCAAGTTTATTCTAATGCTGGAACCTCTGGCATGATTAAAAACAATACGCAGGGATACGGTAGATTAATGCCTACACTCCCCATATAAATAATGTACTAATTCTCACAATCGAGAGTAGTAAAAAGAGGAAAGTAAACACAGGATCCCCTGTGTTACTCGATATCATTGGTCAACATGTTTCTCGCCTTTTTCTTAAGTCAAAAAATGATCTTAATGCGATTCTTCAGGACCACAGTACATACCTAGGGGCATATTTATACTCCGTTTGCGCCGAATGTGCGTCAAAAATTGTGACGCACATTCAGCGCAAACGTTGCCCCATATTTAAACCCTGACGCCCGAGGCCGCGCACAAGAAAAATCCACAGTGTGCGCCGTTTTCTGGAAGCGGCACCCCGCCCTGCGTTAATGACATGCAGGGTAGGTGTTCCCGTCCAAAAAACAACGCACACGGCCGCGCTTCGTATTTATGCTTCTGGGCAAAAATGACTCCCGGCCGGTAGGCGGAGCAAAAAAATGGCGCAAAACCCGATGTGCGTCAAAATTTAACGCCTGGGTCAGGGCAGGCGTTAAATGGGGCAAACACACCTGTATTTAATCAGAACACACAGAACAAACAGCAGAGCAGCAACAGGGAGACATGGAGGTGATTTTTCTTCAACGTGCACGTAGACGCAGAGCCCTGCAGCAACAACAGCAGCCACTACAACAACAGCAGGGACCCCAAAGACAGCGCAGAAGGCAGGAGAGGATATTCCGCCCAAGAACAACCCTGCATGGCCTCAGGGAACACGACATCATCCAGAGGTACCGGTTGAACTGGCAGGCCATTCAGCAGCTGCTAAGAAATATCGAACAGCAGTTGGCCCCCACTTTGGTGACACCCCGCACCATACCAACAGAAACAAAGCTGCTTGCCGTACTTCACCTGCTGGCAAGTGGCTCGTTTCAGACAACTGGTGCCCTGGTTGGTGGAATATCCCAACCATCATTCTCTGCATTCCTGCCAAAAGTACTGGATGCCATCATTCGCCTGACACCCCGCCACATCTGCTTCCCTAACACACTGCAGAAGCAGCAGGAAACTAAACAGGGGTTCTACGCCACCAGTGGCTTCCCACACGTCCTTGGTGCAATCGACTGCACACACGTACGCCTTGTGCCACCTGCTGCGACTGAACACCTCTACCGCAACAGGAAGCACACACATTCAATCAACGTGCAGGCCATAGTCGATCACCAGGGATTGATCAGCAACATCGTGGCTAAATATCCTGGGAGTGTACATGACGCATTCATCTTCTGTCACAGCACCATCAACCTACACTTCCAGGATGGACGGTATGGCAATGGACTACTTGTTGGTAAGGACAAAAATCTAACTCATATACGCACTGCACAGCAACCCTCAAGGACAAACAACACATACACCACATTTGCAACACCTAGCCAGGAACACACTGAGGTACTCACATCACTAGCCATGTGTCAGAAGTCACCATTGAACCTGTCGCACATTGGAATGTACTCCACAGCTTAATGTGAAGACATTAATGAGTGTGGTTGCCTAAATGTCACCTTGCAAATTGGAAGTGTCACAATAACCTGTACATTAACACATTGCATAAGTCTTAAGGTATGGGATGTCCAGGGTACTTTCATATGAACGTTTCAACTAAACTTTCATGTTTTAACTCTGCATGGAACTATCATCTCACCCCCAGTGAAGACACACGGACACCTGTATCACAAGTCACAATGCAAGGGAGGGCACACTGTTATTAAAAAAAAAATACAGACTGCTGACAAAAGGCTAGCTAACAAACACTTGCTCAGCCAAGGAAAAAACCCAATGCAAAACTTTTACCCTACAAGTATAGGTTGTCACATTAGTACACAAAAGAGTCACAGACAACACAAGACAACTACTGCAATCAAAGGTCTGTACAAGAGTGCTTTCTACATCCAATTGATCCCATTCTGTGTTTCTATTTCAGCTGATCAGGGGTATGGCATGCAGCCTTGGTTAATGACACTATTTGGGAACCCCACTACTTCTGCAGAGCGGGCATACAACGACGCCCATAAGAGGACACGCAGCATTGTTGAGCGGACCTTTGGGATCCTAAAGTCAAGGTTCCGCTGCCTTGACATCACTGGCGGGAGCCTACTCTATTCCCCAGAGATGGTCTGTAAGATAATACTCACTTGTGCCATAAGGCACAACATTTGTGTAAAAAGGAGCATTCCCCTCCTTGAACCAAACCCAGACATGCCAGAAGATGACGAAGAGGAGGATGCTGGCCTGCAACAGGAAGTTGAACAACAAAACACGGCAGCAGGACTGCGTAGGCGCCAACAGCTTGTCAATAATTTTTTTTCATAATTCTTCTATCAACAATTATTGCACTATTGTAAATAAACACAGATAACAAACACCACATCATGCTTTGGCCTATTCATTTCTGACCACCTTTAGTTTGAAATTGCTGAAGAAGAATGTCGTCTCATTGAGCAATAATGACATAACACTCATCACACAAAAAAGAAAACATCACAAATGTCTGCACAGAGGGTAGGATGTTACATGATACATTACCATCCACCGAGGCCAACAGGAGTACAAATGTGCCAGTTACACATGCCTGATCCAGACACCTGAGACAGTCTCTCACTCAGACCAAAAATCGAGATCATTTGAAAGTCTCATTACATGTGTTCAGTGACAGGGTGGGACCATCCATGTGTACGTGACCATGTCCTCAATGGGTTCCCTCAAGTTTTTGATATAAACAATACCCAATTTGAACAACATTAGCTGCCACCAACTCATGAGGAGACCTTGAAGTTACAGTGACAACATACACCCAGACAGGTGATAGTGGATCCACATTTGCACACACATATAAACATATGTCATCCAATCAACCAAATATTTGCAAGCTGCCTATCACAGTAGTGTCCCAGTTCGAACCTAGCAGGCAAAATTTAACATGCCATTAAACCAGGTAATGCATAAAGGGCCACATACATCAAAAACCTATTTGTCATCAGCACATGAGGAACGCTGAGATTTTGCTAACGTAGTCATTGCAAAATGGTATGTCAGATTGCTCCAAATCAACAATAGTGCAAACGTCAAATGGGCAAATGAGATGAATGAATGGCTAACAGTGATTCATACCCTATGGCCTTACCTTAGCCTGCTGCTGCAGGTTTTGCATAACAGAATAAATGAAAGCCATGGATAAATCAGCAAATCTGGAAGGGCAATGCCTAGGATGCTGGGGGCCTAAGTCCACCTCTACCGCCCCCCAAATATACAAGAATCATGTACTTGTGAACTAAACACATGCATAAGGCGCATGTGTGGCCTACATGTCAAAAGTCAAACACAAATCAGATACACAAAATCATAATAGGACATGGTTAGCCCCATAAAAAATGTAAGTGACTATTAAACTCCCTGTTTGGAATATAGATAAATCCTTTACCATGATAATTGTGGGCACATTTTAGAGAAGGAATACATCATTGTATCCCATTCATCATTTCAAAATAGATATCAGCAATTAACCAAAATATGTGAACTAATACGGTTAATACATTTTTGGAATGTATCATAATAATTACAGTGGGAATGCCTTCTATACATCCAATAAGGGACATGTGTCATAGCTAACCACAAATGTATATCACATAGCACCGTTTGGCCATGACAAAGTTCCTTCCCCAAATTTAAAAAATGAAGACATAATTTAATAATGCGTCACATTTCCACGCATACAGCATGGGCGTCATAATTTTTTCACGTACAGGAGTGCACAGAATGCAGAGTCAAAAAATATGATATGAAAAATTATGATTTCATGCCAAAATAGGAGAAACATATTTGAAAATATATATTTGACTCTCCATCCTGTGTACTTCTGTACGTAAAAAAATGATGACGCCCATGCTGTATGCGTGGAAATTTGACGCTACATGGACAATATGGTGGACATGTAATGTAGCTTATTAATTTATGAATTTTCATATCATATATTTTTGACTCAGCATCCTGTGCACTCCTGTACGTGAAAAAAGTATGACGTCCATGCTGTATGCGTGGAAATTTGACGCTACATGGATAATATGGTGGACATGTAATGTAGCTTATTAATTTATGAATTTTCATATCATATATTTTTGACTCTGCATTCTGTGCACTCCTGTACGTGAAAAAATTATGACGCCCATGCTGTATGCGTGGAAATTTTATGCTACATGGACAATATGGTGGACATGTAATGTAGCTTATTAATTTATGAAATTTCATATCATATTTTTTGACTCTGCATTCTGTGCACTCCTGTACGTGAAAAAATTATGACGCCCATGCTGTATGCGTTGAAATTTGACGCAACATGGACAATATGGTGGACATGTCATGTACCTTATTAATTTATTAATTCTACACTAGAACTGTAAAATCAGCCTCACACTAATGTAAGGGAACAATGAAGAAAATAATTTTGACTCTGCATTATGTGCAATGTTATGCGTCAAAAAATATGACGCACAATGTGTATGCATGAAAATATGACGCATAACGGGAAAATAAAAACGGCGCCCATTTTATGCAGGAAGTGATGTAATAGGATATCCTGTTTACAAAATCTGTACTGTGAGTTAACTTTCACTTTCACTTTGCAGTCTCAGATTTATCTAGACTGTGTGGTTGTGTCAAAAGTGTAGTCCTGTGTTTAACTGCATTTGTGTCCTGTGTACCTTGTATTTTGTCTTTTTGTGATCATAGTCTTGTTGTCTAATATTGTCTTAGTCTGTTTAGTGTACTTTTGTCTAATCCTGTTTTTGTTTGTATTGTCTGTGGGAGTCTGTTCTGGGTAGTTTAACTTTGGGGTTAGTTGGGCTATTTTTCTTAAGTTTTATTTTTCCTTCACTACTCTACCTTTCCCCATTTCCCACTTTTACTTGTCTATCTCATTTTTCTACTTTAAATTAGTAAATATGTCAGGTAGGCCTCGGCTTGCCAGGATGGGTGAGGAGGAATTGGGGGGATTCATTTGTCTCGTTTGCCATTTCCTCCCACTCATGCTGGAGGCTGGGGGCCGTGTGATACAGGGGTATCACACGGAGGCACGGAAAGTCCGCTGGGGGAAGGTGCGCCATCACCTGGTCCGGGTGTACGGGAGCTTGAGGAATGAGCATCAACTGAAGCACCGCTGGGCTGATCTCATATCCAGGGAGCAGAACCTGCTGGACCACCTGGGAATCAGGATTGGTGGCCATGTTGGTGAGTACAAATCAATTACATGTGAATAAATGAAATCTGTGTGGGGACATGTGATGATTGTTACCCAATCTGCTAGATAAGTAGCTGACTGTGTATAATGCTAGGGAAACCTAATGTGTATTTGTTGCACAATGTGTAGGAAGACCAATGCTAGCAGTCAGATGGCTCATGTTTTCAACACATACCGGATGCCTGTAGCTGTATGTAATGTAGTGTTGCCTTTGTGTCAGACAAGCAACACGTTAATGCCTCTATCTTAAACCTACAGGTCATATTGGCCAGTGAGAAAGTCATGTAGAAACAACATACCTACATATGTTGATGCCATAGCTAGACAGTAAATTGTATACCCAAGATGATGCTATAAATGTGTGGTGCCTTCACATCACATGAAGTCAGCTATGTTGTCCACACATATGTCACATGTGTGTCTGGTTGCTGTGTGTTGAAAATGTCCACCTAGCCTGTTTGATTGTGAGGGGTCATGCAGTCCTCAAGTAACCAGCTTTTGAATGTCTCTGGGATGCACATGATGAGATGTATGCAAGCCATTATTGTTGGGGCATACTAATGGAGGGGTATCTTTGACAACACCTGACTGTCCTGGCCAGTGCATGTGTGTAGTAGGGTCTGTAACTGTAGCAGGAGACTCTTCCAATGTTAATGTTGTTTAAAAATTAATCCATGCAGTATGAGCATGTGGGAAAGTGTATTATTACCATGTCATATTCACACACTGTCATAGTAACTGCAATTATTTGTCAGAGCACCGAGTCTGAGTATATTCTTCCTTTCATGCTTTACAGGTGAACCAGCACCGTACACCGTGGGAGAGGTGGCACATTTTGAGGACCCCAATACCTACAGTGAGTGTGGCCTGAGTGCTATTTTTATTGTTTGCTAGTGATGCATGATGGACTACTGTGTATTCAACAGAATTCATGATTTGATGAGCTGCCCGTTCATTGGCATTGTTGCTTTAGTGGGATTTCAAATATCACTTCTGTTTCTGTAGACCAATACTTATCCATCTCTCAGATTTAGGGGCTGTAGGTCATTCCAGTTGGGCCGCTATGGGGAATGGGATGAGTCATGTGGAATACACTGGTTAATGTAAGAGTTGCTCTGGGACTTGGCTTGAACTGAGTCTGCATATCAGACTGACATTCTCCCAGATGGCTTTGGCAAATGGCTTTGCTGAAATGTGCAGCTTCCTAGTTGAGGATGCACTGTGTACACTGTAGGTTGGATCTTCCGGGGGCATGTACTTCCACTAGTTGAACTAGAAGTGTGTGTGACTAGAGTGCAATGGCCTAGGTGTTCAGTCGACTCATGATCATGGGTGTTCTTGCTCCTCTGTGTGTGTTGTAAAACATGCCTCACTGATAGTATGTGATGTTGGCCTAAGTCAGAGCATTTTGACATGTGTGGACCTTGGATATGACAATGTTTGGCTGACTCCAACGTGTTGCTAGCCCTTCATAGGTGTTGTGTGTGAAGGCACATACTTGTTGACCTTTCTATACACTCCTGGGTATGCATTGAACATGGGATTGTTGGTTGTTCTTCCCACCCCACCCTCAAAGAATGCCATGTTAATGGGAAACAGGGTACCTAGGACTGTAGCAACAAGTACGTTACACATACTTGTGACCTTTTGCAACTTTGTTTTGAAACTAGGGCCAGATGTAGCAAACAGTTTTCAAGTTGCAAACGGCATAAATTGCCCTTTGTGAGACACAAACATCTGTTTGCTATGCAGAAATGTATTTTGTGATTCGGAACATACTCGCAAAATGCATTTCCGACTTGCACATAGGAAGGGGTGTTCCCTTCGTATTTGCGACTCGCAGTGGTATACAATTCCATTTGCGACTGAGTACGTGGTCGCAAAGGGAGTCGCAGTGAACATCCACTTGAAGTGGATGCTAACCCACTCGCAAACTGGAAGGGGTCCACATAGGAACCCTTCCCCTTTGTGAGTGGACCCAAAAATAATTTTTCCGAGCAGGCAGTGGTCCAAGGGACCAGTACCTGCCCTGAAAAAATCCAACACTAAAGTTTTTTTTTTTTTTCTAAGTGTAGCTCGTTTTCCTTTAAGGTAAACGGGCTACACTTGTGAAAAAAAAACCTGCTTCATTTAAAAGCAGTCACGGACATGGAGGTCTGCTGTTCCCAGCAGGCCTCCATCCCCGTGAGTGCCCATAGTCACTAAGGGGGCACAAATTGGGACCCACCTCATTGATGTTAATGAGGTTGGTCTTTGCGACCCCATAGCGACTCGCAGACGGTGTGGGAGACACCGTTCTGCATAGCAAATTGCAAGTTGCAATTTTCCATCTTCCTACATCTGGCCCCTAGTGTACACATTCGGTTATGGCCCATGGGTTCAATATTAGTAAACAACAAATTACAAATGGCATTGAGTGAGGGTTGAGATAGTTAGCACATAGAGGGACATATGTAGTGAAGTCAGTATGCGGAAGAGGTGCAGCCATAATGTCAGATGCCTTAGACATAATTTGGATGAGTAGTTTAGGGTCATGTCATCCATCATGTAGAGACCTCGATATGCTAGGTGTGAGATGACCTTATGTATGCAGGCTTCACATGTACTTCCTCTGAGCCTTTAAGTGAACTATGTTGTGACAATTGCTGCGACAAATACATTACTAGTTATGTTCAAATAACCCATTGTGCTATTCCACCCAATGCAATTCCAAAGGTAAATATTTGCCATTTCTCTTCACAGCTGCAAACATGAGTACCGCAGATAGACACCAATTTGAGAGGCGGGCCATGCGATACAGGCACATCCTGCAGATGCAGTCTGGGTTCCGGAGGATGGCCCGCAAATATCAATCGGATCAGGCCTCTGGGGCATGGTGGGCCTCACCACAGGGTCGGCCTACATTGCCCACAACAGCCACCAACACCACATCCACCAGGTCTCCCCAAGTGGCCCCAGCAACGTCGGGAACAGTAGACCCTGGCTCATCCTCAAGACCTGGACCCAGCCATGTTCTACAACCAGGACAGTCCAGTGGGCAGTCAACTGCTGGCACAAGCTTCACCTCGGCCGGCACACAAACTGCATCAGCCCCTCCTGTGGACCCAGGCATTGAGCCGGAAATTGGACAAGGTGTTCAATAAGGTGGACAAGCTGAGCCAGGATGTGGCCTGTATAAAAAAAAGGGTTCGCTCCATTAGGCGGACCCTACGGAGGGCAAACCTCTAGGACATTTGCCGTATAGAACTTTTACCCCTCCCCTCTCTCCTCTTTCCTATTTTCTAATGATAGTTGGGTTTTGGGGATTAATTTTAGGTTAGTATAGGTAATTAGCTTAGTTAGTGTTAGTGAAGAGGGTGGGGGGTCCTTATTCTTTATATCGTTATTTTTTGTGTGGTGGGTGGGGTGCAATGTTGGGATTCCTGTTAGTTTAAGAAAAAAAACAACAACAAAAATATATAAAAAATAAAAAATTACAAAAAATATATGTTTGTTTAGGATAGTATAGTATGTGTGTAGGTTAGTAAGTGTTGTCCTGCATGTGTCCTGTCTCATAATGGTGGGTGTGGGGTTGATGTTTAGATCGTTTCGTTACATGTGTAGAGTAAGTTTAGCTTAGGTTAGTTAGGGACAGATTTGGGTTAGTAGTAGTCAGGTTAGATTAGTGTAGGTATCACTTTTCCCTTAGTTGCCTCTTGTGTTAATAAATAGTAATAAATGTATAGTTAACCCTTTACATGATGCGTTAGGTGCTACTTTATCATGGCCTTGACATCAGTGTAGGTGAATGTTTTTGTATGGCATTTGTGTCCTATGCTCGCCATCCCCAGGAAATTGAGGTTTAACATGCCAGCTACCCGTGTGATAACTTGATAAGTATCCACCATTTGGGAGACCCACCATTGGTAGTTTGCATCGATCACCAAGGTTTTGTGTTGGTGAGTATGTATTCTAATTCACAAAGTGAGCTTCCAGACTTGTTATTGTGGGTAATTTAATAGGTCGGACTGCAGTGTGAAGTTCAGGGAGATCTTTGAAGATGAGGAGTTGTTAACACTCTTGTCTTGTTGCCTTCATTGGTGACCTACATCATGTGTGTACTAATTCAGCATGACTTTCCTTCATGGAAGTATACTCAGAAAGGGTGATTGATGCAGTGTTCTTTGTTAATGTTTCCTCACATTTTGCAGCATATTTTCATGTTTTAGTATTGCATGGTGCCTACATTTCTCAGCCACCATTAGTTGACTAGAATTGCTATAGATGGTGCATCATTCTGTCCAACACAGCATGATTGTGTGTGGTTAGTCCCTTCATCAGTTATTCTCCTCAGTATGGTAAGGCTATGATGCAATCCTGGCCACTGCACAGATGTTTCAGACTACATGATGTCAGGACAGTTGTATTGACAATCTACATGGTTGCCACACAGGCACTTTGGAGTTATGTACTGCACATTTGAAGTGTGAAATACCACAGAGACATAATAGGTGTGCAAGTGCTATTTATTTATAGGTGCTGTAGTGCAAAATGTCCATTGTCCATGTTTGCAGGGTCCGTTCTGGTGCATTCTTACATGGTGATCCTACAGAAGGGGTGTGGATGAGGTTCCTGACATGCTGGGGTAATGTCACAGACAGTGCAGAGGGACAGGAATTGGCAAATAGTAGGAGAGAGACATTCACTGGCAATGGTGACAAGTCAGACAGTGGATTGCAGAACAGTCATTGAGTGTAGTTGTAGTGAGACTGGCATTTAACAAAACGTAGGACCTTGGTCAAAGTAGGCCATGGTGCAGGGACTAGTGCTTCCGGGTACTCTTCCGTGAGAATGTGATCTGTTCCATGTCTTCTTCTTCTGATGTGTGTGTTTCCTGGTTTGTCCTTGTTGTTGTTGGTTGTGAAGGGGCAACACACACCTCAGTGTTAGAAGACATGGAGGCAGACATCCCGGGGGCTGCTCCCTGTGGAGTTATTAAGGGCAGTACTGCAGCAAGGAGGGCCTGTTGGTTTTTGAGAATGGCAGCCACATCATGATGGTAGGCAGCCAGGTCAGCCCTGAGGGGTTCAATGGTGCATTCGTGCACACATTGACTGGATTGCAGTTGTAGATTTTGTGTCAACTGGATGACAGCTGTGCTGATTTCCTTCTGTGTTTTGGCAAGTTCCTGCAAGAGAGATGTTAGGGCTTGCATAGCAGCTGCCTGATCTGCAGAAGACATCATGCACGAACGCACCCCATCAAGGCTGGCTGCCATATTTTGCATCCCCACCCGCACCTCCTTGGCGAGCTCCACTGTACACCAACTACGGTTCTTTCAAAGCTGGTGCCAGTGTCGTCAGAGTCCTCAGCTGTGTTGGAGCTGGCAGGTCTTACAATTGGGGTGGCGGGTGGTTCTACTGTGGTGGCTGCTTCTTCTGTGCTCCTCCTTGTGACTGAAGGTGGTGTTTGGAGGCTTTCAAGGACCTTTTGGATGGTCTCCTGTGGAATGTTTATGGGCTCGTCATCCATGTCATCAGGGAAATCAGGGACAGGCATATCGGCAGGAGATCCATGTTCCTCTGCAATGAAACAGGATACAATTAGTGTGTCTGTGTTGTGACAATTTTGCAATCAGATGCAAGCCTTTGGATGCCTTAACTTTGTGCTCTGTTTTTCTCTTGGTATCTGCTGTCCTTCATATGGGCATTGTTATAGGCCTATGGCCCACCTGTGTGTCACATTTATGATATAGAGTTATCAGACTTGTCTGCCTAATTGCCTCTAGGTGTTGCTTTGTACCAATTTAGGAATAGCCATCTTTTTGTCCTACTCGTCCCTCCGTGTATATCTATTCTTATGGAGAGACAATTTTGTTGCGTGGGCTCTCATTATCCTACATGAGATTACTGGCTTTCTAGGCAGCAGGATAGCTAATGGTGTGGGGGACTGAGTCTGACCCACTTGTAAATAACTCTGTCACCCTGATTCTTTCTTTTTGCTCTGGCTAACTAGCAGTGCCTCATGTCTCCCACGGCAAAGAAATGATTAGACATCCGAGCGCATGACATCTTTGGAACTTCTCAGGGAAGTCGTGGTCACTCAGATCCAAACAATTCTCTCTTTTCCAGTATGATCTCATACACAAATGACAAAGACAGTATTTGTTTTATACGATGAATTCATTGAACAACTGACTTGTAGATATTTAGGTGTGAGCCACAATAAGCCAAACAATACAACATGGTAGAATTGAAATAGTCAGCAGGAGAGTTAAACATTTGAACAAAGCTATCATGGTGCCTAACTGTTTCTACTCTCCCTCTGCTTGTTCTATTTAGAGCACAGCATGTTAAGCTTCGAGCTTGCCTGGCTGAATCACTGGGGAGACATCAGCCCTCATATCAGAGCAATGGCCTGTGATCTGGTTCAGCATCTGCAGCAAGGCAGGCAGCGTCTAGTTGTGGTTCTCTGTTCGGAAACTCCCTCTTGCGTGTCTTGGGACAAGGAAGTGATTTTATAAGTAACATGTCATCGTGATGACAAAGTGTCCCAACGCAGGACTGCCAAATCTTAACCCCTACCGCGTCTATCGGCAATGTACCAGACTGTATCCTTGACTGGGGCACAGAGTGAATATGTTCTGGCGAACTCCAGTGCTGAAGTAGGCAAAACAGTGTGATTTGCCTAAAAAACAACACCGTAGAACTGGATATTTACAAAATTAACTGATACGAGGCCTAATAAAAAGCATTTAGTGCAAAGTGCTCAGAGGCTCTTAGATGTAAGCAAATGAGTAAAAGTACATTCAGGGCAAGGTGCACAAAGGCCTAAAGGCTGAAGCTAATACGCAAAGTATACTTACAACTTACCACACTACACTTTGACTGGCTGTGGGTGTTGTGAATGCCCTGGCAGCACACTTGCCTCTCAGGACCTGCCCCAAACACTTTTAATTCACATTGACCGAAATGTACATGTAATGTGGCATATCCTATGCATGGCAATGTTAGGATGTGGTATGGATGTAAACATTCTTGATGTTTCGAGATGATGTTGGGTGATGTGTGTTTAATTGGTTTGCCCTGTTTATCGTATCAAAGTCCTATTTGGTTGTCCGACTGTGCAGGTGTGTTTCAGTGACCAGTTGCGTGTGTCCCCTCCTCAATGTTGTTGTCTGAGCAGTATGACATTAGTGATGTTGCCTTGTTAGCCAGGCACGTGAGGGACCCTGACGTATGCAGCATGTGTGTGTCCTTAGTGCTGTGTGGCTCCTATTGCTGTTTACTTTGGCTTATGTATGTGTCAAGTATGGGCATTGGCATTTGAGTGTACTGGTGCCCTTGTCTTATTTCTATTAATAGTTGCAGATGTCATCCTCACCCCCTAATTTAGGTATGTATGTTCCATGGGGAGGTTCTTGCCATTTGCTACTATAGCTGCACAGAGATCAGAGGTGTTATTGTCAACTGTTGTCGCAGTTACATTGCTGTTGTTGTTTTGGCTACTGGATTACTGATAGGGACTGTGACAGATCGAACAATATACAAACGACGACGAGGTATGGGTTTAGTTTTATGGTGGGATTTATTCTAAGATTAAGGTGGAATAAAGAAAAAAAACATGAAGTTTATAACCAAGCGGGCGGGGTTTCCTTAGGGTTTGCGGTGTTGTTGTTCAGTTTCCTGTATTGTTGATTTAGTCTCAAAGTCTCTTGTTTCTTTTCCAGGGTGACTTCTGGCGGGTCCCCTCAGGTGGATTCCAGGATACCGGAAAACAAAGGAAAACAACACCCGGGTAAGTATGGGGTTTAACCACGGTTATCTCACTCTTTCTCTGGAGTCTTGTCTGGGTATGGGCAGGAACGATAAGGAGGGGTGGGTGCCTGTGCGGAGTTGGGGAACAAGTGCTCTCAATCTCTAGTTATAGATTTGTGGGGTGCTCATACGTGCTCGTTATCGTGCCCCTTTCTTTTCCCTCCCTTTTCCTCCTTTATATTCCCTCCCCAGTCCCTAGTATGATATGGCCTTTGTTTTGGTCCACAAGGACCGTACCTTGGTGAGCCACGACCCTCCTGGGTCGTGGCTGGCGTTGTGGCGTTCCTCGGCTGCAGTTTCTTCTCCTGTGGATTTTTCTGAGGTCTCCCTCTCCTGGGCTCTCCTCTCCTGCTCCTCCGGTCTCCACTCCTGGGCTCTCCTCTCCTGCTCCTTCTCCTGGGCTCTCCTCTCCTGCTCCTCCGGTCTCCTCTCCTGCTCCTTCTCCTGGGCTCTCCTCTCCTGCTCCTCCGGTCTCCTCTCCTGCTCCTCCGTACTCCTCTCCTCGGCTCTCCTCTCCTGCTCCTCCGTACTCCTCTCCTCGGCTCTCCTCTCCTGCTCCTCCGTACTCCTCTCCTCGGCTCTCCTCTCCTGCTCCTCCGTCCTTGTTCCGGGGCCGTCCTCTCTTTTGGCTACGCCGCGCCGGGAAACCCATCCGGTTTCCCAGGCAACGGCCCTCCCACTGCCTCGCTCGTATCGCGTCGCCCCGGCAACGGGGAGACGCGGACATGACGTATCGGCCTGGTCCGATACGTCATGTCGAGCCGCGGCTGCCGGGGACACCCGGTCACACACCCCTTCCCAAGAACGGTCCTGATCGAGGACCGAGGTAGAGTCTGGGTATCTGGAGAGATAATCAGCCGGGGCCTGCTGGGGACCAGGGATGTGACGGACCTGAAATGAAAATGGTTGGAGTTCAAGGAACCACCTTAAGATCCGTGAATTCGTATCTTTATGAGCCGACAACCAAGTGAGGGGAGCATGATCTGTATAGAGAATAAAAGGGCGACCCAAAAGGTAATACTGCAGGGTGTCTACAGCCCATTTGATGGCCAAACATTCCTTTTCGATCGTGGGATAGTGGCGCTCCCGAGGAAACAGTTTCCTGCTAATATATACTATCGGGTGATCCCTACCGTCCCCATCGGGCTGGGTTAGTACCCTCCTAGCCCGACATCAGAGGCATCTGTATAGAGGTGGAACGGTTTCGAGAAATCTGGGCACCGTAGGATGGGCTCCCTAGTCAGAAAGGATTTTAGCTGTTCAAAACTAGTCTTCTGTTGATCCGAAAAAGGGGCTAATTGATTAGGACGAGATTTAGCCAGAAGATCCGTAAGGGGGGCGGCTAGGGTGGAATAATTGGGAATGAATCTTCGATAGTAACCGACCAACCCTAGGAAGGAACGCAAATCTTTCTTCGTTGCAGGGCTAGGTGCATTGAGAATAGCTTCTACCTTTTTAGATTGTGGTTGGAGGTTCCCTTGACTGATTTTGTATCCTAAATATGATATGTCAGGTTGTCCGATAACGCATTTTTTTGGATTGGCAGTTAACCCTGCCTGTCTCAGAGTATGGAATATCTGTTGCAAATGCAGTAGATGATCATTCCATGTTTCACTGAAAATAACTACGTCATCTAAGTAAGCAGCTGTAAAATGTCGAAAGGGGTTTAGGAGGCTGTCCATTAATCGTTGAAATGTCGCTGGGGCTCCATGCAGTCCGAACGGCAACACTGTGAAGTGGTACAGACCGGACTGCGTGGCAAAGGCCGTTTTCTCTTTATCTTCTGCGGCTAGTGGAATCTGCCAATATCCTTTAGTTAAATCTAGGGTGGACATGTATTTTGCTTTTCCTAGTTTTTCTAATACATCATCCACCCTGGGTATCGGATACGTATCGAACATGGAATGTTCGTTGAGTTTCCTGAAGTCGATGCAGAACCTAATAGTACCATCAGGTTTTGGTACCAGGACAACTGGGGAGAACCAGGGACTAGTAGAAGGCTCTATTACTCCTAATTCTAGCATCTTTTGGATCTCGTCCTCCATAATCTGTTTCCTGGCTTCTGGGATACGATATGGTCGTAACCGGACAATTGTACCTGGTGCAGTCCGTAATTTATGGGCAATCAAAGAGGTTTTGCCTGGCACTGTGGAAAAAAATGATCTGAAATGTTCCAGTAAACTGCATACCTGTTCCCTCTCTAATTTTGTTAAGGAGGCGTTCACTGTGGGCAGAATCTCCTCAATAGTGGTCTCGGTCGGGCAAAATTCAATTTGAACCCTCCCATTGGGACATAGGAACCGGCCCATGGCTTCGGTCGAGTTAGAGCTCTCGGGTTCTTCCCATTTCTTTAAGAGATTTATGTGATAAATCTGGGTTTTCTGCGGCGTGGTCGAGATTTCAATTAGGTAAGTAACCGGGGAAACGGCTCGTAGTACTTTATGTGGACCCTGCCATTTTGCAACCAATTTGTGTTCAGACGTGGGGCGCATTATAAGTACCTGATCCCCTGGTAGTAGAACCCTTAATTTACTCCCTCGATCGTAATATTGTTTTTGGTTCTGTTGGGCATGTTCCATATTTACTCGGACTGTGTCCCATAACCCTTGTAACTGAGACCGTAAGTCGTGGGCATATTGTAACAAAGGTTTCCCCCCTTCCTCCGCCTCCTCTTCCCACGCTTCTATGGCCATGTCCAGCAGGGATCGGGGCTGTCTTCCGAACACGAGTTCAAAAGGACTGTGTCCGGTGAATGCTTGTTCATGTGTACGTATAGCATACAGTACCAGGGGCAACTTTTGATCCCAGTCTCTACCTGACTCTTCTACTACTTTCCTTAGCAGGGTTTTTATGGTACGGTTGTACCGTTCCACCAGTCCATCGGTCTGGGGATGGTACACCGAGGTGTGAATTTGGGAAATACCTAACGTTTTACACACCTGCTTCATGAGTGTAGACATGAAAGGGGTTCCCTGGTCAGTGAGTATTTCATGTGGAAAACCTACTCGAGAAAATACATTAATCATTGCTTGGGCTACTGTTTTGGTTGTTATGCTTTTTAAAGGAATGGCCTCTGGGTATCGGGTGGCATAATCTGCCATGACTAGGATATATGTGTGTCCTTTCGTGGAGGGTACTATGGGACCTATCAAGTCCATTCCCATCCTACTAAATGGAACGTCTATGATGGGTAATGGCATGAGAGGCGCTTTTCTAGGTCTACCGGGTTCGGTAAGTTGGCTCCTGGAACATTGGGAGCAAAATTTTCATATGTGGGCGAAAACCCCCGGCCAATAAAACCGCCGGAGGAGATACTCCTCTGTTTTTTCCCTTCCGAAATGACCTCCTCCGGGTTGACAGTGGGCTAAGGTTAGAACATGTTCTCTATAGTGCTTGGGCACTAACAACTGTTGTTTACGGTCCCCGGAGCGATTAGTGGTTATGCGATATAAGAGGTTTTTTCTAATTAAGAAGTAGGGACCCACCTCTTTGGTTTCTTCGGATTTGGCCGACTTCCAAGCTTGGGCGAGAGAAGGATCTTCTCTCTGTCTTTGGGGAAACCCGACAGGCACCTCATGAGTCTCGGCAATCAGACCTGAGGGTGTGCCATGTGCCTCTTTCTCCCGGTGGTTTGCTTTTTCTACACGCTTCTCCCTACGTGACAGTTTTCTACGGGTAGAGGGGGGCTCTAGGTCGCTGTCAGAAAAAGGGGCACCCCTCCACCAATCCTGGGTCAGGGTTGGTTGTCGAACGTGGTCCAGGATCTCCTGAAAATGTTCGTAATCCGTCCCAATAATACATTCCTCTATCAGATCTGACATTATACCCATAGGAAGGATGTCCCTGTAATTCCTCCACTCTACTGTCAGGGCCTGTAAGGGGTATCTCTCCTTATCCCCGTGAATGCAGCAAATAGTCACCCAATGTTCGACTTCCTGGTCTGCTAGGGCTAGGAGATCCTTCCTTATCACGGATTGACTGCACCCGGAATCTATAAGGGCCCAAACCACTCGACCATTGACGTTTAAGGACTGTTTAAATTTGGGGTTGCCCCGGCCTGTACACAGCACCCGCCGTCGGGTAACTCCAACCTCCATGGGTTCACTAGTGTCTTGTTTTCTTGGACACATACGGGCAATGTGCCCCTATTCCCCACAGTTATAACACTGAGGACCCGGTACTGGTGGATGCTCGTAGGTCCTGCGAGGTATGGGTTCTTCGGGAAGGACTCTGCGAGTGCTTTTCGGGTTGGGGAGCCCCGGTTTTATGCTGGGGCGGGTTGGCATATTTCGTACATCCACCGAACGATGATAGGCACATGCTAAGTCAATTGCCATCTCCGTGTTCACCTTGGGATGTTGACGGATCCAGTGTTTTGTAGCCGTAGGCAAGGCATCTAAATATTGTTAGAGGACAATTGTTTGGATTACGTCTTCCCGGCTATTCCCTGACGGACCCAACCATTTTAAAGCCAAATCGTTTACCCTATAGTAGAAGGTTCGGGGATCCTCGTTCGGTCCCCATTTGATTTTCCTGAATTTGATTGGATAATATTCCGTGTCGTGCCCCACCCGCTCTAATATACTGCTCTTTATTTCGAAATATGGGGTCGTTCCCCCGGGGTTCGCTGCTTGATATGTGGCTTGTAGGATTCCTGTAAGTAGGGGGGCGACATACTGGCCCCATCTTTCTTCCGGCCATTGTGCGGTTGAGGCCACCCTTTCAAAATTAGTAAAAAAAGATTCGGGATCTTCCCCTTCTTGATATTTTTGCAAGACGGAACTTGGGACATTGGGGTGTACCTTAGTGGTAGCAATAGTCTCCGTCAGTTTCTTCATGGCCGTCTCGTGGACCAGTTGATTATTGGCCAGTATGGGTGCCTGACTTTTCAAAGCCGACTGTAAGACTTCACGGTCCTCCTTAGCCTCCCTCTGGTGGGCCTCCCACACCAGTTGTAGGTGTCGTTGGCCTTCGGCCAACTGTTTTATCATGTCCTCCAGCGAGGGGGCGTCACTCATTGTGTATACTGTTCGATTGTCGAGGAGGATCTAGAATCACATCCCACTTCTGACACCACTGTGACAGATCGAACAATATACAAAGGAAGACGAGGTATGCGTTTAGTTTTATGGTGGGATTTATTCTAAGATTAAGGTGGAATAAAGAAAAAAACATGAAGTTTATAACCAAGCGGGTGGGGTTTCCTTAGGGTTTGCGGTGTTGTTGTTCAGTTTCCTGTATTGTTGATTTAGTCTCAAAGTCTCTTGTTTCTTTTCCAGGGTGACTTCTGGCGGGTCCCCTCAGGTGGATTCCAGGATACCGGAAAACAAAGGAAAACAACACCCGGGTAAGTATGGGGTTTAACCACGGTTATCTCACTCTTTCTCTGGAGTCTTGTCTGAGTATGGGCAGGAACGATAAGGAGGGGTGGGTGCCTGTGCAGAGTTGGGGAACAAGTGCTCTCAATCTCTAGTTATAGATTTGTGGGGTGCTCATACGTGCTCGTTATCGTGCCCCTTTCTTTTCCCTCCCTTTTCCTCCTTTATATTCCCTCCCCAGTCCCTAGTATGATATGGCCTTTGTTTTGGTCCACAAGGACCGTACCTTGGTGAGCCACGACCCTCCTGGGTCGTGGCTGGCGTTGTGGCGTTCCTCGGCTGCAGTTTCTTCTCCTGTGGATTTTTCTGAGGTCTCCCTCTCCTGGGCTCTCCTCTCCTGCTCCTCCGGTCTCCACTCCTGGGCTCTCCTCTCCTGCTCCTTCTCCTGGGCTCTCCTCTCCTGCTCCTCCGGTCTCCTCTCCTGCTCCTTCTCCTGGGCTCTCCTCTCCTGCTCCTCCGGTCTCCTCTCCTGCTCCTCCGGTCTCCTCTCCTGCTCCTCCGTACTCCTCTCCTCGGCTCTCCTCTCCTGCTCCTCCGTCCTTGTTCCGGGGCCGTCCTCGCTTTTGGCTACGCCGCGCCGGGAAACCCATCCGGTTTCCCAGGCAACGGCCCTCCCACTGCCTCGCTCGTATCGCGTCGCCCCGGCAACGGCGAGACGCGGACATGACGTATCGGCCTGGTCCGATACGTCATGTCGAGCCGCGGCTGCCGGGGACACCCGGTCACAGGGACCTAGTTGATGTAGGATACATTTTGACAGATGAGTGCCTGGATGTGAGTTTGACGTAGTGGCCTTCCCACCTGTCGCTGCTTTCCCTTGGCTCTATTGTTGTCATGACAGTATGGCCCCATGGGACTGTTGTTGGTGCTGTATTTTGTCTTGCCCCAGCTTCAGTCTGTGCTGGCCATGCCCCCCTGCTGTGCCCCTATACCCATGCCACTTCATATATATGCTGACTTACATGCATTGTGTAGTAGGTATTCCCCCCCGTTTGACGTTAACATTAGTGCATTTTAATTCCCCATGCGACTTACCCTGCATGTGCGTTGTGTCGTGATAGTCTGCGCTGTCCTGTCCTTGAATCCCTGTGACGATCTCCTCAGGGATGACGGCTGCGACCATCTCCTCCATGTGGTCCAGGGCCTCCTGGTGTGCTGGACTCCCCCCTCCAGTCTGCAGTGCTGCCTTCCTATTCCTGGCCATTTTTTCTTTTGTCCTACGTTTGCAGTCATGCCAGCGTTTCTTACACTCGGTGACTGTTCTGCGTTCTTCAGCCACACTGTTGATCTTGTCCACAATTTTTTGCCATATGGCCTCTCTCCTACTGATTGGCAATTTAGAGGTGATGAACAATTGGTGCTGGTGTTCCGTCACCTCTTTTACCAGGATTTCCTGCTCCTCTGCACTGAAGCGACACTTTCTTTTTTTTCTGAAAATGTCCTGGTTCCGGTATGGGTCCTCCTGGCTGGTTCCTGGTCTGCTGTAATCTTCCTGGGGTCTGTAGTGGCATCTGGGATCCATTTTGCCTCTCCTCTGCTGAAAGGGCAGTGTTCGCGGGTAAATTTGACGCTATAGCGTAAAAAAAAACAGCGCTTTCCGGGTTGCGCTGTCGTAAATCGACCCACAGTATTGTGCGTCGCGTAAACATTGGTTTTCTTTACGACTTGACGCCGCTGTGTGCGTCACGAAATAATGACTCCCACCTGTTGGTTGCGCCGCCGTGCGTCAAAGTATAAATTTGACGCCCGCACGGCGCATCGAAATGGCGTTAGCCGGCGTTAACATTTTTGACGCAAAGCTGCGCCGGCGCAGCTTTGCGTCAAAAAGTATAAATATGGCCCCTAATCCTTTAAGTAATCAGGACTTCCACTGTACGGAAATCCAAAAACCTAGTAAAAAACAGGGAAGAAAGAAACCAAAGTCAAAGCAGCTCGCAATAGTCAGAGCTGGAATATCCACCATATTCAGAGAAAATATCCCAAAACATTTGTGAGGAATCCCACACAGTGCCATGTGACAGAGATACAATATTAGTGAAGTCAAAAAAGGATCATTTAATAAAAACCACAATGCTTACCCTCCAAATATTCAAGGTAGGGCCTCATCGGGGAGACTTCAGGCTTTGAAAATCCACTATGGTCTAAATTAGTACACAGAGAACATAAGATCCATTGATGATACATTAGTTCAATAAGGGATCTGCTCGCGTAGCGCAATCTGAAGACCATAACAGGCATGGGGAGTTATCAGAAACAAACAAATTCTATCACCGAGGATTATTACACGGCCTCTTAACATCTCAAAGCAGGTTAAAAAGAGCATGGGGGCTAGAGGACGTTCCTGATGTACTCATAAAGTAAAAGAAACAGAGAAGTCACTGTGTCAAACTCCATGTATAAAAGTATGGATATTAATTCAGAGAAGGAAACAATGTTCCAAGGAGGGAAGTATCAAGAAAAACTCATGCAATGGCTATATCACATTTTGGCAACGTATGTCACTACTATCTTCAAAAATATATATAGATAAGGCACCTTCTGGTGTTTTTTGGAACCGTTTGTACCTTTTTTGATTCATTATCTGTTGGGAGCCTTTACACACGGGACCAGGAGTATTTTCTCCGAATCTCCCACTTTTGCCCCTCCATTTTGTTGTTTTTTGAAGAAGCCAATTGTTAGACTTGGCAGCTTTTGGCATGTCTCCCCTATCTTTTTGCCTTCTGACCTCCTGTTTTTATGGTATACTGGACTCTGGTTTGCTGGATTATTGTCTATGCACACTTTACCCTTGCTAATCAGTGCTAAAGTGCAAGTGCTCCCTATATAAATTGTATTGTTGATTGGTTTGTCCATGTTTGGCATATTTGCATTACTGGTAAGTCCCTTGTAAGGTGCGCTAGAGATGCCCAGGGCCTATAAATAAAATGCTATTAGTGGGCCTGCAGCACTGATTGTGCCACCCACATGAGTAGCCCTGTAAACATGGCTCAGACCTGCCACTCCTGTGTCTGTGTGCAGTTTTAAACTGCCCGTTCGACTTGGCAAGTGTACTCGCGTGCCAGGCCTAAACCTTCCCTTTTTATACATGTAAGGCACCCCTAAGGTAGGCCCTAGGTAGCCTCAGGGATAGGGTGCAGTGTATGTTAAAGGTGGGACTTGCACTGATGTGATTTACATGTCCAAACAGTGAAATACTGCCAAATCCAGGTTTCATTATTGCAAGGTCAATCTCTCTCATATGGTAACATGGGGGCTGCCTTTAAATATTCTTAGAGTGCAGTTTCCGCCTTGAGAGCAGATAAATGTGGAGTTTGGGGTCTCTGGACTCACAATTTAAAAATATATCTTTTAGTGAAGTTGGTTTTTAGATTGTTAGTCAGAAAATGGCACTTTTAGAAAGTATACATTTCTCTTGCTTAAACCATTCTGTGACTCTGCCTGGATTCCCCGTCTGTGTCAGTTTGACAGTTTGTCTGTTTGTGCATCTCCTCTAGACAGTGACACAAAGGGTGCTGGGGTGTAGCCTGCAAATCCTGATGAGCCATCTGGGCTAGAGTGGAGGGAAGAGTGGTCACCCACACCTGAAATGGCTGTGCCTGCCCTCACACAATGCAGCCTCCAACCCCCTGTTTTGTGTCAGGGGCCTGGCCTGGGCAAGACAGGATGCTGTAAACAAGCGAGACTTCTTTTTGAAGTTGGGAAACTTCAAAGGCAGAAAGGGGTATAAGTAGTGAACCCAAAAGCCCAGACTGCTAGAATCTTTCTGGGTCAAGAGGAACATCTGCCAAGAAGAAGAGCTGAAGAGCAGGAAGAGGAGTACTGCCCCGTTGTTGTGTTGCTTTGCTGGGTATGCCTACAGTTGCTGTATCTTCCTCAAAAGAGAGCAAAAGGTGAACTTTGCTGTGTATCCTGCTTGAGAATGTTCTCCAAGGGCTTGGAGTAAAGCTAGCCTCCTGTTGAAAGTCTCGGGGAAACCAAAGACTTCAGTCTCATCAGCCTACAGCACTGGGAACTGTGTGTTTTGTGCTATTCAAGAAGAAAATCCACTGCAACGCCGCCAACGCCGCCGCTGGCCTGCACCCTGACCTGCTGACGCCACACGGAGCCGCACCGCCCCCCTTCACACTGGAACCCTCGTCTCACTGATGCTGCCAACTGATGCTGCCACCGAGCTGCTGGTTGCACTGTGACCTGTAAGCCCCGCACTCCGGGATCGCCTTGCTCACACTGCAGCCTGGGCATCCCCAATGACGACGCTCCTGGTGACACCGACACGGCTACCTGTACCATGGAATGTGGACACTGCTCATGAGGTACACGGAGCACCGTCCCGTCCTGCACCGTAGCCTCAGTCCATCCACTCTAGCAACAGCGACTCCAGTGTCATCACCTGTTGTACCTGTCTGCACCACAACCTGGGGGAACCGATCGGAACCTGTCCCACTTCACACTGCCTACTTGGGCCTACAGATGGCAGCGCTTCAGCAATGACAACGATGCTGCCTGCACCGTGACCTGGTGGCACCGCACGTCGCACCGCCCCACTTCACACCACAGCCCTGGTTCCACCGCCACAGCTGGATGCCATCACTGAGCCACTGCCTGCACCGTGACCTGTGGGCACTGCACGTCTCATCATCCCGCTTCGCACCGCAG
The DNA here is from genome assembly GCF_031143425.1 of Pleurodeles waltl. NCBI lineage: Eukaryota > Metazoa > Chordata > Amphibia > Caudata > Salamandridae > Pleurodeles > Pleurodeles waltl. The sequence continues at coordinate 51,645,724 of NC_090446.1, read as the reverse complement.
CCCGACACCATTCACACAAGCGCTCCTGACTTCATCATTCTCCCGGTGTTGATATGCAATGCGTGTGACACCTAGGGCCCTGCGACCCCTGCACCGACCTCTGGAACCGATGCCTGCGATGCCAGTGATGCCGCACTCTGGATCTCATTGTGAGGATCACAATGCCTTGCATTTGCATTTCCAAGGTACTGTTTACGGGTCTTCCCGACCCCGTCGCTGGCCCACGACGCTGTAGCCCGCCTGAACTATTGTTTTTGTTATCGACTCCAAGGAACTGTGCTTTTAAGTAACTTTTGCAGAATTCATATATTTATTACTGCATGTTGGATTTTTATCGTATTTGGTCTTGTTTTATGTAAATACATATTGGCTATTTTTCTAAAACTGGTGTGGTGTCCTTTGTAGTGTTTTCACTGTGTTACTGTGTGTTATGTGCAAATGCTTCATACATTGCTTTTGAGATAAGCCTGACTGCTCGTGCCAAACTACCAAGGGGGTGAGCAGGGGGTTCTCTGAGCTGGGTATCTCCCTTATCCTGACTAGAGTGAGGGTCCCTACTTGGACAGGGTGCAAACCGACTGCCAACTAGAGACCCCATTTCTAACACCAAGATATTATTCATTTAATTTTCTAAATAGCTTATTTTCAGCCCAAGAATTTTGCTGCACATAGCACCCCAAATGGAGAGCGGCCATTTGAAAACATTACTGTCAATTAAACATTTTTTAATGAACATTAGATATTACAAATCACAACACTGAAGTGAGGGTACACAGTAAAACAAAAATTAAAAGGTTAGAAATCACCCACATAGTGAGAGTATAGGGTGGTGACACCAGTGAAAACAACAAGAGAAGGCAGATGAACAGAGAGGAGGAAGGTGGAATTTCCTAACCATGGGTGCATTACCCGAGAAGGAATGTTTTATTCTGTGTGTATACATTAATCCAGGAATGTCACAGCTTTTGTCTGCCAGAAATCAAAAGCTTCTGTGATATGCAATCTGGGGTTTTAAGGTAGGCCTAATTGCCACTGCATGAAAAACCCCTTAGGGTGGTGGTGCTATGCGAGGGTTTAGTGACCTGGCAGGTAAGTTAGTAGGTCTTCAATTATATAGCTATGACAGAGCAAGCAAAATATAAGCCATTAAAGTCAAGCTAGGGCTGGTACGAAATCATTGATACTGGTTTTACATTGATGGCACAGAGCTAGGTAGAAATGCTTCTGTTAAAATGACTTTTAGGCCCACATTCTCTCTTATGTAACATAGAAACTAATGGAGAGTATGAATATTTCTGAGGTTTTAATGACATAATGAGAATCATCACTGTCAGTGTATGTGTGTTATTGCCCATCATTAATGCTAACAACCTGTGACTAGCTGAACAAACTACAGTCAAACAACACACCAGAAATTGTTTGAATCACCACATTAAAAAATTGGAGGTAAACTGGAATTAAGATTCCAATATATGTAATGAGGTGCCTTAATAAGACAAAAGAATTAGTTAAAAAATACTCATTCAACACGTGTTAACCCAAATGCGATTTAATTTAGAATTTTCCATTTATTCTGTTCATCTTTGATCATTGTTGGTGTTTTTTTTTTTATATTCAACATTTCAAAGCCTTTGAGCTTCAATGCTTTTCGGGGCAGGCCCTTCTTCAGTGGGTATATTATGGACTGTTTCACACTATGTACATTTTGATAGGTGCCAAACTACTGACTTGCAACACCAGATAATTTTTCATATAACTTTATATTTTAAGAAACATCAAAGCATTGTTTTATAATTTAAGTATAACATCTTAATGTAAATTATATTATAGCAAGATTATATATTATATTAATAATGTCATTTAAATTAGTTATTAAATATTTTTATATGTTACTTAAATTAAATGTGCATATATATATATGTGTATGTAAGTACATATAAGAGTGTTTACAATATTCGATTCATGTTAATCCATATTGATCCAACTATGGAATTTATTGTAAGCCTCACATATTTGTTAACAGTCAACATACAGGGATGCAAAAAATCAAAAAAAGAATGACACGGCTGACACATTTTAGGTGAACACCTTCAACTGGGTCTCTGGTGATATCATGGTGACCATTACCTATTAACACAGTCCTTCCTTGTTGTCCTTGGCCCATCAAACACTAGAGCATAAACTTATCAACATTGTGACTCATTTTAGCCACCACTTTTCAACACAATTGTAATTAGAAACTCTACAGTCTTGAGTGGTAGGTCACATCCCATGCATTAAAATATAATCAGTGACATTCTTCATTGGAAGATTTCCTTTCTTTTCAAGTTACAACACATTCAGACCAGCATGAATTGTCTTACACCAGTCTACACCATACATAAATGTGATACATTTCCACAATGTTTTTCTTTTGCAATTTCCAAATACGTTCTGACCCTACTATATGAAAATAGTACATCATTCAAAGATTATATGTGTGCATGGTTTCCAAAGTAATGAAGAGCTAAAGCATTTTTCACATATGTATTATTAATACAATCCTATCTAGTCAGTAATAACGAGGAGGGAAAGATTGTGCTCATACCCAGTTCACATTAGTGCCCAGAGAGGGGTAAAATATTCTAAGTGGTGAAACCTAATCAGTTATAATATTAATTATCCTCGTAATTCATTCAGTTATTGCACAACCCAAGGGACCATTAAGTGGTCAATAATCTTCATAACTTATTAAGTGCTAAGATGTACAAGTTAAAAAAAATTGTATTGCATATATCCTAATATCATTACATTGTAACTCTCTTTCTAAACCAAGGCACATCATTTAGATGATTACAGTACTAATAAGTATCTACAAAATGACAAATACATATATACCACATATTCCAATGACTTTTCAACATAACTCTTTTACCAAGCAAAGGTGCATCATAGTAATGACAGCACAAGTTGAATGCTCATAAACTGACAAATGCAAAAAGGAATGTTTCTGTTTTACGAGCAATTACTGTATTTTCCCTGTATAGAAGGTTCACATATAAATAGGAAAATCCAACAATCAGGAAACTACAACAATCATCCTCTGGGGACTGTACAAAATATATTGCTTATTTGAAGGCCATTTCTATATATCCCTTAAGGTAAAGTGCACATGTTTATGTAAAATGAGCCATTCAACTTATCTTCCTTAAGAAAAAGTGAAAAATGCTCCAATATTATCTCAACAGCTAATGTGTTATACGCTCTAATTCTATTCCTACTACCAGAAGGGCACCAAAAGGAAATAGCATAAATTGATTAGATATCATATTAGCAGAGAACATATTGAAATATACATGCATCCTTAAATACAAAGTGCAGTGTGTGTGTTTACAGTTCATATGACCCAGAAGAATTGTAACACCAACCTTATTGAAATTATTGATCATGATAAAAGGGACGAGGACTTATGGGGCACATATGAGGGCACAAATCAGTACTAATGTTCTAAAAATATTTACAAACTATGAATGCACATATAGTTTTGCATCAATATTGTGTCCCCACGGAGCTTCTGCGTCCAAAGTAAGTATCAGTCTGGATTCCTCTTTTCTTAATTCCTCATCCCTATCACCTCTGCATAGGTGGGTTTTAATGTTTGTGATCCCATAGTATGAGGAACCATCCATGATATTGTTCAACGGTAAATCCTTTCCCTATTCTTGATGGCCCAAATGTGCTGGAGGATCCTGATCCTCAATTTCATAACTATACTTCCCACATAACGTTTACTTCAACAACATTCTAGTGCATACACAACATATTCGGTATTACAGGTAATTCCATCTTGAATGGTGATAGTGCAGCCCTCAAATGTTATGTCGAATTTCTGGTTCAATCCATGTTGACAGGCCTTGTAGGAGTTGCATTTGACAAAGCCCTCTGTATCTACTACTAGCCAATCCTTCCCCTGTACTGGATCAAAAAAATCTTGTGTCAGGATATCATCCATAGTTTTCCTCAAAGCTATTTGCAGGCCAGAGCCAATGAACTCCTTCAAATGTTCATCTTTCTCTAGTATATGCCAGTTCTTTTATAAGATGCCCTTTTTGTTGGATTGAGCTAGGTTAAATTCTTAAGAGAGTCTGTGTATCTGCTCATCTTTCTGGTCAGGTCTCCTGTCTTGTAGCTAAAATAAGGAATCTCTTTATATTTTAGAAGCCCTTTCACTGGCATTTTCCAGAATACACAATGGGTATCCTTGTTGGATAAATCTCTCAATCGTCTTCTTCACCTAATTTCCAAATTCATGCTCTGTTGAGCATATTCTTCTTGCTCTCAACATTTGTCCATTTTAGCACAGTTGGGAGACCACTATTTGCAAGTAGAATTGAGTTGGTAGATGTAGCTTTTATATGAATTGCAGTTATTAATTGTCTTTGGCAACACTTAACTCAATATCCAAGAAATTACAGTGTGCCCGACTTTGCATTGTGATGAATCAGATGTTCAAACTGTTGGGATTCGGCTTCTGGGTGAAAATATTCAGTTCTGAGTCCTCTCCTTCACATAGGAGGAATAAGTCATCAATAAAGTGTGTACATAAATCATGATTCTACATTTACTGATCATATCCCTCATCCCAGGCTTCCTCCTTCTCCCACTAAGCCATGAACTAATTTACATAAGTGGGGGTAAAGGAGGTACTCATTGCATTTCCCTATTGTTGTAGGTAGTTCTTATTGTTGAAAACACATTGTGGGTGATGCAAAAGTGCAGCATATCCATCATTATTTGTCTTCATGTTCAATTGGCTTAACCCTCAAAAGTATTCACACTCAGATAATCCGTCATTATGATTAATTGAGGTGTATTATGACATAGCGTCAATGGTCCATCAATACAATATTCTCCCTTTTTTTGATGGTTTATTGATCATAGAGTTGTTCTTTTTTGGGGTCATGATGTCCAATTCTTCTGTGTGAAGTTCCCTTTGTCCCTTCTGTTAAGCCACTTTTTCCTTAAGTTTAAATCATCTACTATAAACTCACGGAATACATATTGTTTATTGCTTGTTGGCAGTGGGGGACAGAATGTGGTCTGAGGCTGCATCCACTTTGTGCCAGTACATCAGTAATGAATACTATCTCAAGTAGGGTTAAGATGTTAATAGTTATCTCCTCACGGTCCTGTCTGATTTCCTCCATCAATCCATTTTCTAATTCTGGTTCACCTTGAGGTGATGCTTCACTATTCAATGCCCTTTCCTCTGCAATAGGCAGTTGCATTGTGTCCATATCAGGGCTTTCTCTGTTTATTTCATGGATTTCCATCAGCTCAGGAATATGCCCCATTTTAAATGAGAATGAAATTACAGGCATTAATGTAACAGTCACTGAAGATTTAATAGGTGTTGGGCAAGGTATTAACATCTATGACTATACATCCGCAGTTTGTAATCCAAAAGTCAAAATTTGTACCAGATACTGCAATATATGCAATTGATACCTCAGGTGATCTAGTGATTCAGGAATTTAAACATCTCTTTATTGGCATGAATAGGAGACAATCTTCCAACTACAATCAGGAAAGCTATTATAAATTGATGAATAAATGTAAGTCGCAAACCAATTGTGTAATCAGAAACACTGACAAAGGGTGAGATCTGGTATTGTGGTCTAAAAAACAATATGTGGCAGAAGCTTACAAATAACTGAATAATAAACAGTGGTACGTTAGAGTCTCTGTGGCAGAAATGAAACAAATATTTGCTGAGTATAATCAAGAACTGATGGATTGGCGAGACCAAGGCTTAATTTTATATGAGAAATACCAGGTCCTGAAAATAGATCATCCTTTATTTAATACCAGAAGTGCCCAAGGATGGAAATAACATACCAGGGCACTCTATTATAGCAGCCTGTGACAATACTTTTGAAAATACATCAAAATATGTTGAAGGACTATGTTAAAACTCTGCAATCTTACATTCAGGGCATGGGAGATTTTCTTAAAAAGAAATCTATGATTTACCATGGGAAAAAGATAACCTCCTGATGACTATTGATGTAAAGCTATTTACACAAGCATACTGCATGCTGATGGGTTGAAGGACATACAACATTTCCCAAATGCTAGACCTGTCAATTAGTGGAAACATATTCAGGTGCTATAAAGGATGATCCAGAGGTGCTTAGAGGGAGCGTGTTTCCTTTCAACAATGAGTTATTCCATCAGATTTGTGGGACAGCGATGGGCATCTGCTTTGCCACCAGCTATGCAAATTTGCACATGGGCTGGTGGGAAGAGCAGGTGATCCAAGCAGAAAAGCATCAAGATTGGTATGACCATATGGAACATTGAAACAGATATTTAGTTAACCTCTTTTTTGTTTGGAAAGGCAGAAAAGAAAGTGCCAAGAAATCTCTATAACAAAATTGAAAATAAGGACTTTAATCTACACTTTAAGAACACTATACATACAGAAGAGATTAATCTTTTGGACCTCACAGTTTACGTAAAAAAGAACAAACTGGAAATGAAATTATATAGAAAGCCCATTGCCGGGAACACCTTATCACATGCATGCAGTTTCCATCCACGTCAGTTAATTAATAGTACCCCCTATGGGGAAAGTTTAAGAATAAAATGAAACTGTAATGATATTGTCTCTAAAGCCCAGGCTCTTGAACATCTGTCTAGGAAATGTTTGGTCAGAGGCTATCCCATAAGTTGTGTAAAGAAGACACAAGCAAAAGTGAAATCCAAGGCCAGAGAACTATTGTTCTATGGGAATGAAGGGACCAAAAGGCATAAAGCAATAGATCCACATTTTAGGCTAATAACCTTCAGCAAGCAGGAAGGGATAGTGAGGTCTTATTACACAAGCACTTGCGTCTTATTAAAAACAACCCAGTAATATGGAAGGAAGCCCCCAGTAACCCTGGAATAACCTTTAGAAGGGCAAGAGCAATGAGAGTAGAGCTAGCAAAAAGCAGCCCTGAGATCATAACAACGAAAAACAAAACTTGAGTAAACCACATATCATGATTTAAGAAGTGCAGCAAATGTAAAGCCTGCAGACATGGCAAAAACATGAGAAGTATGGATGGAAAGCAGGGGTGAGGAGTGAGAAGTAGAAGTGATGGAAAAGAAGTAGGTTTTGATGGAAGAGGAGTAGGGATGAGAAGCAGGGATGAGAAGTAAGGGTGATGGATGAAAATCAGGGATGATGGAATAGGAGCAGGGATAATGGATGAAAAGTAGGGAAGATGTATGATGGATGAGAAGTAGGGATGATGGAAGAGAATCAGGAATGCTGGATGGGAAGTAGGGATGATGTATGATGGATGAGAAGTAGGGATGATGGAATAGAAGCAGGGATAATGGATGAAAAGTAGGGAAGATGTATGATGGATGAGAAGTAGGGATGATGGAAGAGAATCAGGAATGCTGGATGGGAAGTAGGGATGATGTATGATGGATGAGAAGTAGGGATGATGGACGAGAAGCAGGGATGAGGAGTGAGGAAGTGTCCTAAAAATGGAAGCTATACGCTTATGTTACTGTGGGTCCGGTATTGTAGCAATGAAGCAGTTTTAATGGCACTGTAGATCTCCTTATATAGCCAACATATTCCAGGCAACAATAAAAGTGCTGGGATAACTCTGGTCATTAATGTACCTGCTGAAGAGAGATCAGGGTTTTGTCTAGTGGCAGTTTTAACTCATCTAATGTAGCATAGAGGGTGACATTGCCTGCTCCAAGAACATGTACTGTGCAGATTACAGAAAAGTATTTTATGAGATCCTTTTGTTGCTGTGCAGTTCATAAGTCACAATCATAATGTAGCACAGTGAGCTATAAACTGCTGTCCACGAGCTGCATGCAAACTGCATGGTATATGTTAAAATGTTATGTTTTTTTCTCAGTCTTCCATTATCCAAATGTTGCTAAAAAAGGGTCTTTATGGTAGAAATAAATTGTTATTAGTAAGCTAACCTTAACCCAGGTGTTTCATTCTGAATCCTGTGTTTTTTCAACCTCATACCAAGCACTCTTAAAAAATGCCTACCAGTACGGATTACATGAATCTCAATCCTTCTAGTCCCCTTTGTCTTGTATAACAATTTCTACATGTACACATGTATGATTCATTGTCTCTGTATGTGTGTGTGATGTAAAGTGTTCCAACACCCTACAGAGGAAAGAGAGGCACCGTGAAACATGCTAAATTGCTTTGGGACTGCGAATGCTGTCGCAAAGCAATTCGCAGTTACCACCAGTGTCACACTGGTGGTAACCCATTCGCAAAAGGGAAGGGGTCCCCACGGGACCCCTTCCCCTTTGTGAATGTTGCCAAAAAGGGGTTTTCAGAGCAGGCAGTGGTCCAATGGACCACTGCCTACTCTGAAAAACCCAAACCAAATGGTTTCATTATTTTTTTCATTTTGCAACTCATTTTCCTTTAAGGAAAACGGGCTGCAAAATGAACAAAAAAAACTGCTTTATTTAAAAAGCAGTCACAGACATGGAGGTCTGCTGACTTCGGCAGGCCACCATCCCTGTGAGTGCAGGGACTCGTTATGGGGTAGCAAAATGCGAGCCACCTCATTAATATTAATGAGGTGGGTCTTTGCGACCCCATAGCGACTCGCAGAAGGTGTCTGAGACACCATTCTGCATTTGGTTTTGCGAATCGGAAATTGCAAATCGCACTGAGTAGCAATTTCCGAGTCGCAAAATGTAGTTTTGCTACATCTGGCCCTAAGTGTGCAATTTGCGACCACATTGTTCAAATGAAATTTTTGGTACAAGTTGTTCTTTATAGATATCTTTGTACTAGACTTTCCATTGTACCAAGTCACACATTTGACAGAAAGATCTTCCTTTCTCCCTTTAAAAATATTAACTACATTGGAAAACTTACCTGCAAACATAAACTAGGCAAACATTTTAATAAGAACACTTGATAGCCCAGAAGAGTGAGTGCATTATCGTGATTATTCAATATTGTAGAAGGCAAAATTAAAATAGGTCAACTTGTCACCTTAGTAAACACAAAATGTAATTTCAGTTGCAACAATTAATATAAGTACCATTTATATAATTGGATTGCACAACTAGGATTGTCAGATGTATTTTTGGACCATATGTCATGTTTCTAGCCTGCATTATTAGAGCTTTAGTATTTGTGTGATTAGTAGGAATATTACAATTTATACCAATGTTCTGTTAAAGAAAGGCCCAGGGAAGGTCACAAGCTCTTTGGCAAACGTGGACAATTTTGTCATTTCCTGGCTTGTAGGAGAGTATGTTTATTCCCTTTCTTGTGAGACGGATGCACTTGGAGCTGGGGGCTGCACACTATACAGGGAGTGCAGAATTATTAGGCAAATGAGTATTTTGACCACATCATCCTCTTTATGCATGTTGTCTTACTCCAAGCTGTATAGGCTCGAAAGCCTATTACCAATTAAGCATATTAGGTGATGTGCATCTCTGTAATGAGAAGGGGTGTGGTCTAATGACATCAACACCCTATATCAGGTGTGCATAATTATTAGGCAACTTCCTTTCCTTTGGCAAAATGGGTCAAAAGAAGGACTTGACAGGCTCAGAAAAGTCAAAAATAGTGAGATATCTTGCAGAGGGATGCAGCACTCTTAAAATTGCAAAGCTTCTGAAGCGTGATCATCGAACAATCAAGCGTTTCATTCAAAATAGTCAACAGGGTCGCAAGAAGCGTGTGGAAAAACCAAGGCGCAAAATAACTGCCCATGAACTGAGAAAAGTCAAGCGTGCAGCTGCCACGATGCCACTTGCCACCAGTTTGGCCATATTTCAGAGCTGCAACATCACTGGAGTGCCCAAAAGCACAAGGTGTGCAATACTCAGAGACATGGCCAAGGTAAGAAAGGCTGAAAGACGACCACCACTGAACAAGACACACAAGCTGAAACGTCAAGACTGGGCCAAGAAATATCTCAAGACTGATTTTTCTAAGGTTTTATGGACTGATGAAATGAGAGTGAGTCTTGATGGGCCAGATGGATGGGCCCGTGGCTGGATTGGTAAAGGGCAGAGAGCTCCAGTCCGACTCAGACGCCAGCAAGGTGGAGGTGGAGTACTGGTTTGGGCTGGTATCATCAAAGATGAGCTTGTGGGGCCTTTTCGGGTTGAGGATGGAGTCAAGCTCAACTCCCAGTCCTACTGCCAGTTCCTGGAAGACACCTTCTTCAAGCAGTGGTACAGGAAGAAGTCTGCATCCTTCAAGAAAAACATGATTTTCATGCAGGACAATGCTCCATCACACGCGTCCAAGTACTCCACAGCGTGGCTGGCAAGAAAGGGTATAAAAGAAGGAAATCTAATGACATGGCCTCCTTGTTCACCTGATCTGAACCCCATTGAGAACCTGTGGTCCATCATCAAATGTGAGATTTACAAGGAGGGAAAACAGTACACCTCTCTGAACAGTGTCTGGGAGGCTGTGGTTGCTGCTGCACGCAATATTGATGGTGAACAGATCAAAACACTGACAGAATCCATGGATGGCAGGCTTTTGAGTGTCCTTGCAAAGAAAGGTGGCTATATTGGTCACTGATTTGTTTTTGTTTTGTTTTTGAATGTCAGAAATGTATATTTGTGAATGTTGAGATGTTATATTGGTTTCACTGGTAATTATAAATAATTGAAATGGGTATATATTTTTTTTTGTTAAGTTGCCTAATAATTATGCACAGTAATAGTCACCTGCACACACAGATATCCCCCTAACATAGCTCAAACTAAAAACAAACTAAAAACTACTTCCAAAAATATTCAGCTTTGATATTAATGAGTTTTTTGGGTTCATTGAGAACATGGTTGTTGTTCAATAATAAAATTAATCCTCAAAAATACAACTTGCCTAATAATTCTGCACTCCCTGTAATAGATTGAAAGCATCTAATTGCATATTGAGTTTATTCACTAATTTCCATACAATCTCTTTCAGTGACATAGCTGTGCCCTGGCAGAGGGGAAGGTGAATGCACTGATTTTACCTAACATATATTTGTGTTTATTTTGTGCAGGATTATCTTACATCCAAATTCTCAAACCAGGCATGGATTGGACTTTTCATCACACCCGCAGGGACACGTTGGACCTGGGTTAATGGATCTGCTCTCAATGAAACTGTGTACGTTTGCCAAATGTATTTTTAGCATTATTACTGAAGTCTAATTCACACTAATGTACAAGTTTATTATTTGAGTGTGTTAAACGGTTTCATAGTGTGCAGAATACCCAACAACAGACCCCAGCATTCATGCATGCTGCATCAAGTACATGTTTATACTGTACAAGGGCTGGTGTCTTTACTGCACCTTTCTCTTTTAACTATCACTCTTTTTCCCCATCCACCTCACTAGCTGAATGAGAGTGTGACATGAAGTGACTGTAGTTGAATATAAAGGAGTATCTCGGTCAAACAGACAGGTACCTCTCTTCCCCCTACTCACTGCATGTCCCAATGACAGAAAAGGATGCCTTCATGACAATGAAGCTGTATCCAGCAACGCAAAATGACACCTGCTCACCAACAACACTTTTACAAACCTCAAGGCATCTGCTGTGCTGCTAGAAGCAATGGGGTTTTCAAATGTAGAGGTTTTACAGCTTCATGGCTACCATGGCATGCCAGGGAGTTCTGTCTCACCTGCATATATTGACATAGGATCCATCCAACTCTACAATAAAGTGTACCCTGTAGCAACTCTGAATTGTGTGATCATATGAAGGTATATGGGCTCTTGCACCATGCTGCTCACATAACACATTGCTAACATATATAACCATCAGGGGGGTATTTTATCCCATATATCATTATACATTATATCCCGATTGCGCGCCCCCTCCCCTGTTTTTAAAAGTTAGCCCAGGAGGATGGTAACATGTGGCCCCAATTGGCCCAGATAGGGTGGAGCCTACTCATCCTCCACCCCCCCAAATTTTGATAGGTGAGTGAGAGTGAATATGTCTATTTGAATAAGATAAGCAATTTCCTCATATTTCCAAAATATAAACTGTACCCAGTATACACAAACATCTGGATAAACCTCCAGATATGGATGTGGCTTGTTACTTGAGCACCTTTGCAAGTACATGGACACATTCATGAAACCATTTGTTGAACAACTAAAGCATATGTCAAGGGCACAAGGAACAGATATTGGTCACCATTGACATTACCTCACTCTTTATGAACCTCCCACAAAGAGATTAGAAGTAAAGCTTTAGAAGTAATTAGATCCATACTTGAAAACAGAGAGAATCCCATGATTGCATTATAGCCCTATTGGAGTTTGCAACGGTCAGGAACTTCTTCATTTTCCAAAACTCATATTACCTTCAATCTAAGGTAGTTGCCATGGGTTCAATATTTGCCCCTGACCTGACAAATCTCTTTATGGATAATTATGAGCCAACACACATTTAACACCAATGTAATCACTTTCCGCAGATTATCATACTCTGGAGCATGTATATAGCTGACGTCCTTGACATTACTATTTGACATATGGACAAGAAGTTGTATAAGACCCTATACTGGTAGCCTACTGTGAGGAATACTCTCCTCATGTATTTTAGTCACAGCTCCAGAAGCCTGAGGGGAGCAATCTTACCTATGGGCAATTCTTGATAGCAAAGTGAAATTGTGCTCTGAGGGTTGATTACTTCTGAGAATCAGATAGACTTATTACCAAACTGCTGGACAAAGGAAATCCTAAGGGTCTACACAGGTGAGCCAGAAAATGGGCTTAGTCCTGCGCAAGAAATGCCTTTTTGCAATCAGTGACTCGTAACACTGCCAACAATAACAGGCTTGTATGTGTTACTAATTTATGGACTTGTACTAATGCAATAAAAAATGATGTATAGGCATTGAGACGTAATAAGTGATAAACTACATACAGCTGATCAACCCCTCTTTTCATTCTAGCAAGGCAGAAGCATTAGGGACCATATTGTGAGGGTGAGGGTTTTAAATCGCTTTGACCAGTTAGACATCTAGCACTCCTTAATATCCCCCCCATGTTGGGAGATGTAAAGCCTGTGACCTTGCGCAAGAGTGCATGAAATCCACAAACATTAGGGAATACTGATTGAAAGGCTTTACAATGTGTGAAATAATATATTTGATAAGGTGCCCATGCAACTTCGCCTAAATAGGCCAAATGAGACAGAAGAATTTGTCACAATTGTAGTTGGTTTAATAGTTAACCATAGGGAGACCCATTAGTATAAGACTTTAAGAATGCCAAACACCAGACCAATGAAATCAGGTGGCTGGTTTTAGATTAGGTGGTAAAAGGCCCCAGGGGTGGAGACTTTCATGCCACACTCAACATGAGGGAGTGTAAGTGCAGACACACTCTTCAAATGTCAATAACTCTCAATAATGGTCTGAACGAGTATAAAGAAATCAAAAGATAGGCAGTGGACTTTAGTAGTGGCTAATGAAGGACACATATATACAATATGTAACTGTTACTTCTATGTTAACTATGTTGAATGTTGGGTTTGAATGTTATTTGCTTAACATGCAGTATGTTACTCAATGTGATATTGTTAAAAATAAATAACAATAATGGATAACGAGATTCATCACTACAAGCACCTTGGTGGCACAAAGGGTGCAGATTTTGGATCTAACATTTCTGCTGCCCAAATGTATGGCACCCACAATAAATTCCTGTTTTGTATCTTTACTGTAGTCAATATTCCTTCCACAAAGTCCCTATGCACCTAATAATTTAAGCCATAATAATGAGATTCCGGTGCAGGTAGGGACAGATTACACTCACAAAAGTAGAATTCAGTGAACCTAGAATTGATACTCTGCAACAGTAGTATGCTAGCTTGAGGCAGCCATCTTTGCTGTACGTGATACATTCTATCTTCAGTATTTAGGCAGAATGTCGAAAATAGAAATATTGAGGGCTGAAATTTCATGTCAAGAATATTCATGAAAAAATATAATGAAAATAAGAATCTAATAGTAAGCTAAATTTTACTATGTACAATGACAATATATATGTATCTTCAAGGTATGTAGATGTGGAGTTAAGAATAGTAAATCTATAGTTAAATATTTGCACTTACCTTCACAATGTTTTGGTCTTCAGTACTTTTGACACAATATTATGTCCACACGATAATTCTGTTTCCGATAGTCTGTTAGTGATCCATATCCTCACCACACAGCGTGCTCAAATACACATATGTCTCTAAGGTGGACCCAGGGCAGGATACTGATCTTTTCTGAAATTGGCATGGACAGCATTGCATTGAAAAACAACACTGGCAGGGCCTGGATAATTTACCAGTTATGTTTTTATGCCTTCTTTTTTTTACACCTATTGTTAGAAATTTAGTCTCTCGTTTGCAGAGGTATACACCCTTGTCCAAATAGGGACCACAATCCTAGTCATGGCAAGTCACACACAGTCCAAATTATCTTGTGCCCACCCTCTGTGAGCTTAGCAGTACTCAGCAGTTAATTTTCTAGGCGATGTGTAAAGCATTCATGCAATAAATCATTGAGTAACACAGTGAAAACACCACAAAAATACAACGCACAGGTTAAAAAAAAAATCTGAAAAAATAAGGTAAAAAATTATCAATATTCAATAACCACAACTTGAAATATCACTATTGCAAGTTTAAAAAGGGTCTTACATCTTAGAAATTAACAGTTGTCTCTTGATTACACAAAGTACCTGGTTTGTGTAAAAACAAATAACACACACGGACACCGCAGAAGAGGAGATGCAAAAATATGGTGTGCGTTGGATTTTCCGACGCAGCACAGATGATGCGTCATTTCTTTCCACACTGCAAGGGGCTTGTATTGTTTTTCGGCATGTAGTTTTGGTCCCTCACTGCGATTCGGGGATCTTTTTCACACCCAAGGACGATGCGGGGAAATCCTAGGCACCCTGGAAGAAGTCACAGGCGTTGCATCGATCCAGTAGGGCGATGCGTCGAATTTTCTATCGCAAGACAGGCGCTGTGTCAGATTTCCACTGGGTAAGTCGTGATGCATTGTTCTGGTTCGATTGTGCGGCGATTTCTCTGTCGCAAGGCTGGCTGTGTGTCGTTTCCAGCAGGCAGTGCATCAATTTTTGGTGCACAAGGAGTTTTCTGAAGAGATGAAGTTTTTTTGGCCCTGAGACTTCAGAAAACAGGAGGCAAACTCATTCCAAGCCCTTGGAGAGCACTTCTCAGCAAAGTCAGAGAGCAGCAGGGCAACAGCAGGGCAGCAGTCCTTCTCAGCAAAGCAGTCCAGATGAGTCCTCTGGGCAGCCAGGCAGTTCCTCTTGACAGGTTGCAAGTTCAGGTCAAAAAGTGTCTGAGTTGGTGGGGTCAGAGACTCAGTTTGTGTACCCCAAAATGCCTTTGAAGTGGGGGAGACTTCAAAGTGTGGTTTTCAAGTGCACAAGTTCCCCTTTCAGTACAGGTCTGTCTGCCAGGGTCACACTCGCAGTGGTGGTCTTATCGCCGCGGTCCCGGCAGTAAAGACCACCACATTACAAGTTTGGAGGTTCAGCCAAAGCCAAACCGCGACAACACTACCGATGCAGTGAGCACCTCCCCCGTGGGAGCCCTAAATCCGCTGGTAGTATTACGACTCGGCAAACTGCGGCAGTTGTATTGCCAGGAAAACCCTCGCAGTAGTGCCCCCGGTGACAGGAATCCCCATTCCTGTCACAGGAACCCCCACACATCTTCACACGTCCTGACCTACACCCCCACCAGACCTGCACGCATGCAAACACCCCCACCCAACCTGCACGCATGCACACACCACCACTCTATCACACTCATGCACACTACCCCACCCCCACTCAAAGGCAGCCCTAAATCCACCTGTGGTGATACGACTCGGCAAACTGCGGCAGTCACATCGCCATAAAAATCCTAGCATTGACGCACCCCTTGACAGGAATCCCATTCCTGTCACAGGGACACAGACCCCCACACGTCTTCACACGTCCTGACCTACACCCCCACCCGACCTACACGCATGCACACACCACCATTCCATCACACACATGCACACAAACCCAACCCCACTCGATCACACGCATTAATTCACACACACTCTCACTTGCATTCAGACACACACACCCACTCGACTGCACGCATTCATTCGCCCCCACTCGCACGGATGCATTCAGTCACACACACACCCACCACTCAACATTCATACACATGCATGCACACCCATTTCGACACAAACACACATGCTCTCACACACATATGCACACATCACACATGCACTTCCCACATATACCCGCCCCTTTTGGTCGGTCCACCTGCCTGTCTGGGACGCACAGCAGCCCACGTCGAGGTGGTCATCCGGGAGGGGGTGGATGTCGGCAGTTCCACCACCAGTGCTGCACCTCCGTGCAAGGACCGCTCTGCCATAATATAGCTCATAACATGGCGGGTGGAGTCCTTGCGTCGTGGCGGTGCTCGCGGTGGAACTGCCTCTCTTGCGCCATCAGTCAGGCTGACGATGTCAGAATTGCACCTGTTAATGGGTGAAGTTCTTTTGGTGACTCACAGTACGGCAGTCTTTGGTCTGCCAACACCGGCGGTCTTTTGACACCCGTTGAGACGGCGGTCTTCTAAAAAAACACCAAAGTAGTAATGGCCACCTGAGTGTCCTGTGTTTGTGTTTGTCTGGGTGAAATGCACAAGGAAGCTGTCAATCAGCCCAGCCCAGAAGTTGATTGGAGACAGGTTGTAAGGCACAGATGGATTTTAAGTGCAAAGAAATGCTCACTTTCTAAACGTGGCATTTCTAAAATAGTAATATAGAATCCAACCTCACCAATAAGCAGGATTTTCTCTTAGCATTCTGGCCATACTAAATATGATCTGGTTACCTCTTCCTGATCAGAATCTACCTCTCAAACAGTATATGAGGGCAGTCCTAATGCTAGCCTATAAAAGGAGCAGGCCTCACAGTAGTGGAAGACGAATTTAGGAGTTTTCCACTGATTGCATATATTAAACACACATGTACATGTGAGGCCTTTTACCTACATAGCACCCTGCCCCATGGGTTACCTAAGGCCTACCTTAGGGGTGACTTATAGGAAGAAAAAGAAGAGTTTAAAACTTGGCAAGTACTTAAATGCCAATTCTCATGGCAGGCCTGAGACATAGTTAAGGGGTTACTTATGTGGGTGGCACAATGAGTGCTGCAGGCCCACTAGTAGCATTCAATATATAGGCCTACAGCACATGTAGTGCATATTACGAAGGACTTACAAGTAAGTCAAATATGCCAGTTGGGAATGAACAAGTGCTACCATGTTTAAGGGAGAGAGCAAATGCACTTTAGCACTGGTTAGCAGTGGTAAAGTGCGCAGAGTCCTAAAACCTGCAAAAACAGTGTTGGAAAAGTGGAGGGAGGCAGGCAAAAAGTTGGGGGATGACCAACATAAGGCTGTCCGGTTTAACACTTATATAAGAGTACGTTACAGTTAGGTGATGATGTAATTTAAACATGCTGTTTTATACAAACAAAATGTATAGTTAATTTGGGGCATGAGTTATATTTATTTGAGATAACAATAAACTGTGAACTTCAGTGGTTTTGCTAATTTAAAATGGTATTTTTAAAGTTACATTTTCACCTAACTATAATGTCACTGTAGCGTTTGGTTTCTTCAGTGATTTTCTAGGGTTGTTTTAACGTAAATAATTTTTTAGTAACATTCGTAAAGCCATTCCCCGCGGCCTTAGGTTGTGCACATCATGGGGTTGGCCACAGGGTTTGGCCTAAGGATGGGCCGTGTATCCAAATCCCACCCAACCCGGCCACAAACAGCCGTCAGTTGCAAGGGTTGGCCAACCCTTCAATGGTGCCAGCAGAAGCCCACGTTACCAAGGGGCCTCAGGGATCCCATCCCCAGGGCAGTTTTATTTATTATGGGGCGGGAGCAGGCAGCTTCCCCCGCGCCACTATGGACCCTGGTGAACCCTACCCCTGGGTCCTTTGTTATCGTCAGAGGAGTGGGCAGAGGCCCCTGACCGTGGGCCGATAGTAGCCCTAGGACCCCATCCCTCTGAGCCTGAACACATGTTAAAAGGGGAGGAAGTCACATGGCTCTCAACTGCAAGCCTGTAGTGGCCCCAGGTACCCAATCCCATCGAGCCTTAGTTGCTTCAGGTGGGTTTCCTGGTGCCAACCCGGGGCAACCACCTCACAGTACATTGGATGCTCCAGTAAGAGTCCAGAGGCCACCACTGCACTGCTGGCTCACCACAAGCACCTATCATGGGTGCTGCACAAACCAACATTGCTCCCTCCCGATGAGAATAGCTGTTTTTCTCTGCTCCTGCTGGGCGGCAGTAGTGTGAGTCTTCCTGCCTGCAAGTTTGCACCCACCCAGCGGGAGCATTTTTGAAGTGGGAGAAGACATGCTTTCTCTGCCGGGGTTCCTGCTACTGCTGGGCAGGACAGTATGAGTTTTCCTGCCTGCAAGAGTGTGTCTGAGAAACAAAAGCCTGTTCTCACCATGTAGGAGCAGTTTTAAAGCTCCTGCTGAGTTGGAGCTGACATGCCTGCCCTGGCCACATTACTGTTTCTGCCTGGTGGTAGTCATGTGTGTTTCCTTTCCCACAGGAGTATGGCAGGAAAACAAAAGCCTGCTCCCACCTGGCAAGAGCAGTTTTAAAGCTCCCACTGAGTGGGAGCAGAAATTCCTTACCTGCGTGCCGGTGAGGGACTAGACATATGCTTCCCTACCCACTCTTTTGCGGGCATGGAAAATATTGAGTTGCAGGGTGGGATCCCCAGACAATAGTGATTGAGGGGTCCCCAGGGATTTTACAGGCTCATGGGGTAGGCACACTACTCCTCCCCTTTAATTTGAGATCTGCCCCTGGGGATAGGGTCCCCAGAAACTATTAAAGTCAGGAAGGGTGCTGCTTGCACCTCCTTCCCTTTTTAATAATGTTGGCATAAGGCCCCCATGGCTCGTAGAGGGTTGGGGAAAAACAGTGAACCTGCTCCCCTTTTTATTGGTATTCTGCCACAGGGATGGGTTTTCTAGGGCCTATTGAGGATCAGGGTGGGGAGCCGCGCGCCCCCACCCCATTTATTCATGTCAGCTCCTGGGGATGGGGCCTCTGAGGCTACCCAAAGGCTTAAGGAGGGGGCCACCCACCCACTCCCCTAAGTAATGTATTGCGCCACCCCAGGCCCTGGTTCAGACAAGGGGGGTTTATTTTAGTAGCACGGTATTGTTATCTCAAGTAACTACAACTTGTGCCCTAAAGTATCAATAGTGCACATCCCACTTTCATGGTGTGTTATCATTGAAGTCATTTCAGATATAGCACTAATGTTATCACTTATGTCATAGAATATGTCATGAGTGGCGCAGTGTGTGAGGTAATTAGCAGTGCTGGCAGACCGGACTGTTAAAGTGTTTGTCTCATTGCTTTTCTGAGACATGTAATTGTTCAATATTTTCTGTGTCCCGCATTAAAGGAGGCTTCCTGATGAGCCAACGCTCTTGCAATTTAAGAAGACGCTTCACCACAATTTGGTTTCTAATCTCTTATCGAGTAACAGTTTAGAAATCACACATTACTGCAAACACCATCAGTGCTGCAACACAAGTGTGTGTGTGTAAGTTCACTAGTCTGCAGTACTCTCAAGGAAACAATCACAGTTTAACTTTTAGACTTTCTAATACAAAAATGTGTTTCAAATCTTTTTAGCTACTTCTTGTGTATCGTCTATTCTTGTCTAAACCTATTGTAAAGGAACAAAAATGGTATTTTCTTCAATCTCTAAATAATTAATCAAAGTTAAATTATCTTTCTTGTCCTTGACATATAATGACAATTTGAACTAAAACAGTCCTACTATTAAAGTGAGATCCAGAAAGGAAAAATAAATACAAAATGTTCAAGTCAGTGCATTTGTTGTTACACAATCCACTTCCAGTGTGTAAGTCACTAAGATGGGCACCAGCTTGAAGACATTGTTCACTCCGTGTGAGAAGAAGTCCAGGGCATGCACGAATTTTCAATTACCTCAAGGAGAGTGATTTACAACTTTGACTAGAGGGACCTGTGTCGTCCTTCTTCCTTCTCCCAGTCCTTACCAGTGAGCACTTCATGTCCCACTCACAGAATTCACCCAAACCAAAAACAAAATATGCCCCAACCAACAGGACTCCCTAGAAATAGTTACTACATGACCTATCAAGGAGTAGCCAACTTACCAAGCATTAAAACCAAACAATTTTTCTTTCCATTCCTTACCAGTGAGCGTATATTCAAGCTGTTTAAGAAAAAAACACAGTACCACGAAGAACAATACAACACCCAAGTGTTTTATTCACATTCCAATTATAAGAGGACAGAACAGCCATTCAAATACTGAAGGAAAAACCTCCCCCATTTTTAATTTTTAGTGAGTGATAAAAGTTTGGGCAGAGGCCGTTGCACATATATCTTTTAAGAAGGTGCCCTGAAAGCTCCCCACGATGAGGACATACACCTCGAACAGCAACCCTGTATGTCTGAAGGAAGATCAACTTCATAATGTTGATAAGAGAGAAAAATGTCCCTCCTAATATACTGAACCAAAGATGAAGTAGTATGGTGGGCTTTATTGGAGCCCACCTTCCTAAAAGATGAAGTCCTAGTCATATAGATAAAAGGCCACTCAGGAGGTCACAAGTATGCCAAAAAAACTCTTCTTCTGTAGAGGGACATGGAAAAAAGGATGGAAGAACTAAATCCAGGGACAAATGAAAAGCAGATGAAATATTTGGTAAAAAGGAAGGATCTCGGTATAACATCCCCTTATCCTGGAAGAACCTCAAATATAGGGTGGAGTAAAGCAAAGCTCCATTTTCTCCATATCTGCCACCAGATGGGATGGCCACAAGAAAAAACAACTTTAAGTGTTACAAATTTCAGGGATTTAGATGACAAGGGGGAGATTGCAAGCTCCTACAAGAGACATATCACAAGAATGGACCAGGATATGTATAACTGGTTTCCTTAGCTGAAAACTCTTCATCAGACATAAATCAGTTGTGGGATGATTCTAAGCCCGTCTACGTTTCGAAAATCTCAATGGAATCAAAAGAGGTTGATAATAAATCTTAGGCTTTCGCCATAGTAGTAAACAATAATTGATGATATTAAGAGGTATGATTGCTTTAGCATGGCCTGTAGGACTTATACTAATTTGTGATGTAAACACCCAAAACACAGGCAGATGGTAACACTGTGAAGAGTCACGGTTTTCCAGGTACCTATTAGAGTAGTTTTTGTGGGTCTGGGCACAGTCAGATGCAACTCTTCCCTATGTTACTATTGAAAGACACTTTTCTAAGTACAATTTCATGCTACAAGTACATGTGCAACACATTGCAGGGCAGTGTCCTTTCAGAACATTTCCCATAATCCTACTTTAGTGATGATTCGTCCATCCAAGTGGATCATATGATGATTGCTAGACCTTGCATCCTTGGTGTGATTTTTCCCTCACGGTTTGCCTTCAAACCGCCTGTTTTTGCTGACTTAATTTTTGCTAGACTTAGGACACTTTGCACTTCACCACTGCTAACCAAAGCTAAATTGCTTGTTATGCTTCCCTAAATCATGGTAGCATTAGCTTATACCTAATTGGTGTCATTAATTTACTTGTAAGTCCCTAGTAAAATGGTACTACCTGTGCCCAATGCCTGCAAATTAAAAGCTACTAGTGGGCCTCCAGCACTGGCTGTGCCACCCATTCAAGTAGCACTCTAAACATCGCTCAGGCCTACCATTGCAGAGCTTCTGTGTGTAGTTTTAAACTGCTGTTTTGACCTGGAAAGGCACACCCCTTGCTAGGCCCAAACCTTCCTTTATAATACAAGTGTCAATCCTAGGGTAGGCCCTGGACAGACCAGAGAGCAGGGTGCAATGTATTTAAAAAGCATGACATGTACTTTGAAGTCTCACCTGTCCTGGTAGTAAAATACATTTAGGGCCTCATTACAAGGCTGGCAGTCTTGAGACCGCAGACTCGCGGCGGCAGTCAGGACCACTGCTGCTGTGGTGGCCGGACCTCCACATTAAGACCCTGGCTATCAGACCGCCAGGGTTCCGCTGTTTCCGCTGGGATCGGGGGGTCCTGACTGGTTGACGGTGAGTGCAGGTTGGAATCAGCCTTCTGATTATGACCTGGTTCTCCACCAGCCTTTTCATGGCAGTATTACTGTCATGAAAAAGACTGGTGGTGAACAGGTGCAGGAGGTGCACAGGTGGGCCCCTGCACTGCCCATGCGCTTGGCATTGGCAGTGCAGGGGTCCCCCTGCCCAGCACCCTTGCAATGTTCACTGTCTGCTGTCCCATCGGATAACATTGAAATTACCTTATTACATTTCCAAATAGGAATAAGTAACCAGTTCATGCTTATTGTCTCTGGAATTACAATGTAAAATCTTAATTTATGGTGAAGCCAGATTTTAAATTGCATTTCTGACAATGCCACTTTTAAAAGGTTGGCATTTTCTTCCCTTAATCATTTGGTGCCTGCAGCCTTTCTCTTGGTAACATGACTGGGTGTGAGTGACAATTAGGTTTTTTGTGTATTCCTCTTAGACAACCACACACAATGGGGAGCTTAGGTGTGACTGGATGCGCATCACTTGCAGGATCGGAGGGAGGAGCTGGGTACAGTCCCACTTACTGTTGAAAAGGCTGTGTCTTGTCTCCACACCAAGGGCTGCATACATGCTGTAGTTAGTCTGGAGCCGGGGCCAGGAAAGCAGGGCACTTGTGCACTTCAAAGGCATGTCTCTAGAAGCTTCTTCACACTTCAAAGGCACAACTGGGTACATATACTGAACCTCAAAAACCACCACTTTAGTACACTTCTGGACCTGTGGATACTCTGCGAGGAAAACCTGCGGCTACAAGGAAGGCCTTCTGCTGGACTACTGCTCTGACAAAACTGCTGCTGTGCTGACCTTCTGTCTGCTGCACTCTTACCTGGGAGAGAAGGACTGTACCTGCATCTTTTGAACCCAGAGTGCCTCCAAGGACTAGTCTCCTGATCTGAAGCCTCAGGGACACAACAGGCTTCCAACAACCTTGCATCTGCACTTGGAGTCTGCCATATGTGAGTCTATCCAGCCAAGTGGTGCCACGCCAGTCCTGGAACCTTAGAAGTCGGCTTAAGGTGCTTACCAGCCTCTGTGGATCCAGCAAAACTGATTCATCTGCCCTGTTCCACAGTGCAACACCAGCAGAACCGATGCATCTCTGGTGCTGTGTGAATTAGACCAGTAGCAAGACTTGCATCTCCGCTCCAGCACACAGTGCCTTCCGAACCGCCACTGTGCGATGCATCATCGGTGCGGGCCCTTGCATCTCTTGTCAACGGCAACCTACTCTGATTGCAGCCTTGCAGTACTTTGGAACTGACATATTGCCCAGACTGCATGCTGCATCCGCAAAGCCATACTTCACATTGTAAGCCAACTCAACGGGATCCTCAATGGCGACATAGGCCCTCGCATTGCAGCCTCGCCGTATCTCTGAAGCAATGCATCACTTCGGCTGCACGACGCATCTTTGAAGTGGTTCATTTGAGTGCCCTCAAAGAACTTACAAATGGAAGCTTTTTCTTACAGACATTATTCACTAAAACATTTCTTAACGCTGCATGTCTGTCAGCCAATATTTTGTAATAAAAGTCTGTTCAGTTATTATTGACAGCTGCTGTCTCATATTAATGTCCTTGTTTTTACAGGTTCCGTGTCACAGGCCCTGATGATGGAGACTGGTGTGGGGTAGTGAGCAGAGGCTCCATTGTATCCTCACGTTGCATCAACGATCTATTCTGGATCTGCCAGAAGGAAGCAGAGATGTCCAGCCCAAGGGTGTAAACCTGGAATCAATAACTTGAGTGGTTCACCTTCTGAGACTAAAATACCAGTAAACTATTTGTCACCTCCTAGGAAATGTAAACACTCTGGAAGTGATGGGTGCAGGTAATAAAGGTGTGATTGACCCTGCTTGAATTTTCTGTGATCTACGTATAGAAACTCTATTTCTACTTGGCAAAAGACACCCCTTGCTCATGCTGGATGTGGGTTCTGTTTAGTATTCTAGTAATTAAAGGAGTGAGTTCAGGTGTGTGTAGGTCACATTCCAGCTACTCTGGGACCCAGGAAGAAGTTAGGGTCTTTTCGAGTTTGACATGCCCCATGTCTCCAAAGTATTTAAACCATCTCTATTGTTGGGAGGAGTCTCATCTCTCAGCCTCTCATCTTTCCCTTCACCTATGAGCAATTTGAGATAGTTGCAGCATCTTTGTATTGTTATCGATGATTGTTGGAAGTGCTCCAACCTATGAGGTTGATCTTTAGCCAGAAGATACCACAATGAAGATACCTCAGTTTCACACACTGTACGAATATCCAAAAAGCCACATGCCCGGCACACTTTGTGATGCCTAGCACCAACACAGGCACCCTTGTGCCACAGTGCAAGGGTGTCTCCATTATCAGGATAGTTTTTGTGCAGGAAGGGGTAACTTTCTGCACAAAACTATCCTTTGAGGGTATTTCGCGCTTTGTTTGTGTGCTGCAAGATGCAGTACACATGCAAACTGGAAATGATGAGGATGAAAAAAGATGTTTCTGTTCATAAAGACATACACAGGCAGGGGCACCATTGTATTGCAAATCCATGTTCACATCTGTTTATAGATAGAGGTTTGCATCAAAATGAATGGGTGGATGCGCAAGAATGCCCAGGCACAACTGATGGAACTCCTCTCTGACACAAAGTAATGTAAGGAAGCACAATACACTGCATCACTTTTTATTTTCCCAGAAAGGTTAGCAAATTAACATTTTATGGCTTTTTAAATACGAAAAATAATTTTGGACAAGACTGTTTCAAAACAGTGATTCAACCCCAAAGAAAAGTGTTGTAAATTTGGCCACAAACGATAAGACTACGCTGGGTCCTGTTGGTTCGGAGAAGGACCTCACAGATAATGTCCAAGCAAAGGCATCAATACCCAAAATATACAGATTTACTTGCCCTTTCATGTTCTGTGAATCTACATTTTCATCACATAGGTTTCCACCCACAATATCTGTAAATTCCTCACAGTTAAGGAGACACCTGGAAAACATTCATTTCAGGGGTGTGGACTTACTGGATGTGGGACTTTGGCCTTTATAATGCTATGCTTGAGTCTGATTCTGAGATCATTGCTTAAAAGTGTCATTTCAGAGAAGGTTCTCTGGTGTTTATCTGCAAACTAGATCAAAGTCCACAATGAATTGTTTAGTGAACTACAGTGATCCTGCCTGCCTGAGACTGGAATACACATATTGCACATCTGTGCAATTTAGCATCAACATTAGCTCCAAAATTAGGAATGAAAGACTGGTACAAAATGTTGTATGTTTTGCAGTGGTCAATTGGCACAAAAATAGTTTCTCCATATGTGAGGGAGAACCCATGTTAGCAGAAACTTGCCTCGGTACAAGTGTGATCAATGTCATCCATATATGCTGGTGGAAAGTTGCACTGGTGCCTGTTCCATATGTTCTTTCAGATGCTTTTCAGCGTCTTGCTGAAGGAACATAAGTGCATAAGTAGCCATACAATCTCGCAATCAGGCACATTAAACTACAGAGCCACCCTTACCAGACTTTGCTACAGAGACACATGTGTGGGATGTCACACTAAACAAATACAACAATAAACAAGCATTTGCAATGCAACAGGTCTCGCATTTCTCCAAGTTAGAGCTATTAGCAGTTGTAAACTCCCAACCGGACTTTTCTTGCCACATCAAACCTATCGGCAAAAGTGCAATTATCTACGTAACAGGCAAAAGTGCAATTTACTATGTAACAGGGTCGATGTCATGCAAAGCGCTCGACTTCTGCCAAGCGAGATCACGCTGCGAAAAAAGATAAAAAGTAGTCCACAAACCAGACGGAAAACAGTGAGCCCCGCATGTTTTCAGTACTCAGTCGCTGCGCTCGAGGAGGGCTAACCACCGTAAAAGCCATGATATATGCATGCCTTCCACTAATGAAAGCAAGCAGATTTTGAAAGGCAAGCCCACGAACCAATGAAAGACACTGACGTGACATGGGCGGGGCTCCGAGCCCTTTTCTAACTACTAATGCGTCTCGCAAGCGAAACGCATGTGCAAGTGCGTGCGACACAGGCTCGACCCTAAAAATGTTTTTCCATGTGGGTTGGGGCAATGGGCCTCTGGCAGTGAGCATATGTCTGACTTCCCAAAGGGAGCCTGTTCAGGTGCGATTAAGAGCAGCGGGCTCCGGGCGGTGGGCTTGGTGAGCAGAAGAGAGCTGAAACTGCAGCTTTTCCTGCCTACGGTCATACCATCCTGAATACGCCCGATCTCGTAAACTAAGCAGGGTCGGGCCTGGTTAGTACTTGGATGGGAGACCGCCTCGGAATACCAGGTGCTGTACGCATTTTGCCTCTCGCAGTCACTAGGTGCTCAATCAATCAATCAATCAAAAAATGTGTAGAGCTCGCTACTCACCCGTGAGAGTCTCAAGGCGCTGGGGCACGTCTGGTGCTGCACGTCTTAGCTCAATTACACAGCTTCTTTGCTAATTTCATTTTCCACTTTTTCTTTCCTGCACTCTTTTTTTCCTGTCTTAAAAAAAGAAATAAACAAGAACAGCAATAACACTAAAATACACACTTTCCAAAGGAAAACGTGCAATTATTCTGCACTTTACACTTGGCCCAAGCTGAAGAAAACATTTGCTCCACAACGGGCAAAGGGATCCCTATCTAAGGATTTGCTTTCTTGCGGTAAGAATATGTGTGAGGTCTTAAGAACAGATCTCACTTCTTGTGGTGTAATTTCTTGTCAGGTCATGGGTTGTGATGTCACTACCTGTGATTCCAGGTGCGATTTCACACGCCATGGTGTCATGTCCCATGATTTCACTTGCATAGTGTCTAACTTGGTCAGTCCCCCCACTTATTTTCTTTAAGACTTGTGCCATGAATAAGCCCCCAAGAAATAGTGCTTGAGCCCACTATTGGCAACCAAATGGAAAAAATCAGCACAGCGTGTCGGAAATGTGATATAAGGACATGGATGTATTTGGTGTGGAAGAATGAAATGAGTTGCAGACACTAGTGTAACAGAGTCCAAAAGCAGAGCATTCCAGAAACAGGGACTAAAAAGAGAAAAGGTGCGTGCAATTTGAGTTGTTGTAAAAGCATTCCAAAGCATTTTCCGGCATTTCATGGCATTGTAAGAGGTGTCATTAACTTACCAATCCATTTATTGACCACAGAAAGAATGGGTGAGCAGGCCGTGTGCAGGATAAAACCTGTTCAACGTAGGAAAACATCCCAGCATAGAGCACATTACTCACTGTTGCGTCCTAAGCATTAAACTACAGACCTCTGTCTCTTTCAGTTTCACTTGTATTGTAAGAAGGGGCATTATTTTGCATGTTGTTTGAGAAAGGATTCCATAATGGAAGACCTGATTTTTTCAACAACTCCTAAATACTTTCTGTGGGACCCTGGTTTGACAAAAGGTAAGAAAAGACTGGACACCCTCTGCCTGTAAAGCATGGCGAATATGTTGCAGATGGCACTTACAGAGTGACAGAGCCTCTCCATTAAGTGAAAAAAGTGCAAGAAGAGGGCTTGCCTTCCCGCTTATTTTTGGATTTGTTCAGGTAGTGTAGAAGGGATATTTCTCCTGGCCAGAGTGAATGGAGGTGTCACCACTCAGTGGGATAACGAAGAGAGAACTCCTGCATAGCAGCAACTAATCGTCCTTGAGAGGGGAGAATGAACGCTGCTGTTCAGTAGCAGCGTCTCCCCTGGTGACTTCTCCTTGTCATGCCCTAAGAAGGGATCCAAAGAGGTGCAGCACATGCTGTGTCAGGTCAGGGTTGTCCATTGTAATTGAGTGTGTGAGAGGGGCCGTCTAATAGTCGTGCTAGGTTGGGGAGGGGCTGCTGCAGCCTGTGAAGATGAGAGAATCAGACGTAACCCAGAGCATTTAACAAGCATTTTCAATACAACGGGTCAAGCATTTCCTCGAGTTAGAGCTATTACCGTTGTAAACTCCTAACCAGATTTTTCTTGCCACACAAATGAAAAGAAAAAAAACAGCAGTGCGATCGCGCTGCTTTTATTTATTTTTTTGTATGGCAAGAAAATTCCGGTTAGGAGTTTACAAAGCTGGGGGTGGGGTGGGGGGATGCAATGCTCTCATGTTTGCTCAAGTTAGAGCTCCTAGCGTTGTAAATTACTGAATGGACTTTTCTTGCCACACAGACTGAAAATAAAGAGAGCGAGGGCGAGCTGGCCCTAGAAAAGCCCCCCTCTGCTGTTGGTTTATGTTTACGGAGGGAGCTGGTGGGGAGGAGGGACTGAACAAGCACCCACACTGTTAAGGTGAAACAGGCAAATGCCAAAAAGAAAGTCCCTTACAGAAGAGATAAATAGGACATAGCATAATTACACAGTACTTTGTGCTGCTCCCAAAGTGAAAAAAGGCAGGACAAAGAGGCAGAACTGACCACTAGCAAGAACGGATTTTTGAAGGGCACAGCAACTAAGAAATCAAAATGCTGGAACTCACTCTATTGTATACTTGAGTATACAGCAGGCCAAACGCTAACGCTCAATCTAAAAAGCTTGAAGATAGTTCACTCTTAGCTACTACCACAGAAACAATGCCAAGTCTTTACCTCTATGAGGTGTACAGAGACTGTAGTGGATGCAGCCCAAGCACAGAGCATTGAATGACCAATGGATGTAGAGATCTGACCCAAATATGCAACATGAATGTATCTTTTATTTGTTTATATTTTTAGACTACATGAGGCTGCTAATAGAACTAAAACTGTCTTTCGGCCAGATCTAAAACTGGTATGCCTCACACACAAAAGTCCTCGTTACGACTTTGGTGGTCTTGTTGTAAGACCGCCGAAGCCGTGGGTGCTGAAAGACCGCCAGTGCTGGCGGTCTTAAGACTGCCCTATTAGGACTGAATTTGGAATTAAACCCGAAATCGGGCAAAATTCCGACACCAGTCGTACTGGTAGTCAGCGGTGAAGAGGCGGTTCCACTGCCGCCACGCCAAAAGGACGCCGCATGCCGTATTATGACAATACGGTGTGGCGGTGTCCTGATGGTGGGGTGCTGCTGGTAGTGGAATGCAGCGGACCCGTCCCCTCCTAGATGATCTCCTCGGTGGATGAGGTAAATGGATGGTCTGGCAGGGGAGAGCGGTGTGTGTGAGTGCATGTGTCTATGTAGTGAATGCAGAGGGGGTGTTTGTGGGTGTGTGTGTGTGTGTGTGAGTGATTGTGGACAGGGTGAGGGGGTGCATGTTTGTAAGTGGATTGGGGCGGGGGTGTGAGTGTTTGTGGATGGGGTGAAGGCGTGTGTGTGGGTTTGAGCTATTGAGTGGGTGAGTGTGATTAAGCGGATGGAAGAGGTGAGTGTGGGAGTGCAGGTGTATGCGTATGTAAGTGGATGGGAAGGAGTATGTATATGTGTAAGTGGATGGGGAGATCATATGAGTGCAGGTTGGTGCATGTGTATGGGGAGAGCGAGTGAGAGCGGGTGAGTGTGTGTGTATGGGGAGACCTGGTGAGTATGTGAATGAGGTGCAGGGAGGAGGGGGCGTGAATGTATTTATGCACTGGTGGGAGGGGGGCGGGGTGTGAATGTATGTATGCACTGAGAGGGAGGGTGAGGGGAGGGGAGTGAATGCATGCATGTGTGCGGTGTTTGTGCATTAGTGTGAATGGGGGTGTATGACGCAAGTGTGTGGGGCAGTACGGGTGTGTTTGTGTGTGGGAGTATGTGGGTGCATGTGTGCGGGTATGTGGATGTGTGTGTGGGAGTATCCCAGCAGCAGGAATGCAAATTCCTGTCACCAGGATACAAGACCGTCAGCTTTTTCTGGTGGTGCGACTGCCAGGAAAAATGTTGACGGTCTTCTGCATCGTAATACCGCTAGCAGTATTACGGTGTCTGCCGGAGGACCGCAGAAAAAGCAGCAGGATGGGCAGAGTATTGGACTTGTCTTAAGACCACCAGGCTTGTAATGAGGACCAACGTGTTTTGCCTCAGCCTTCTCACCTGATAAACTACACACCATGGTAGGACAAAGAAACTCTAGAGGCCAATCTAGCCTCTTACTCCTACCTAAAACCACATAAACAGAAATCAGTAACTAGGTTTTTCATGTGAATCTCCCAGAACCTGGAGCCACTTCTCAGAGGAATTCAGACTCCTCACAAATCTTCTAGCCTCCAGGAAAGGTCCAAAAACTAACCTTTTCAAACTATATATGAGGACTTAAGAATGATTGTCTCCTTGTCTCCTTCCCTGATACAGAGATAATTAACTAAATAAACAAATCAATACAGTATGTCTATCTATCGACACTGAAAAAGATATAGTAGTAAACAAAAATATACAGAAAATAACAACAATGCAAATACACATAAAGTAGTGCTCAAATTGCCGCATGTTAGACAGATAACAAGTTGGATTACGCAGGTGCACAGGGCTATTGACAGGCAAAGATACGATGGACAGAGGGATGGAGGCCTCATGTGCACTTAACCACCAGTCTCCCCTCTAAGAAAATACAATTTTAAGTGAAGGAAAGAGTGTAAAAGCCTATCAGACTTTGACTGACTATTGGTTGATTTGTGATGGAATACCCAGTCTCCATGTCTATCTCGCACTCAAAGATCAGAAAAAAACTATGAACAAAAAAATGTTACCCGGCATGTCAATAGCAGGGCTTCTTCACATTTGCAGATTCAGTTGTCTGGTAACACTTGGTGTGGCTTCCAAGGATGAATGGAAACCAAAAACTTCCCTGGCAAATGTTGTCATATCAGCTGCCACACTGCCAGGAGCAAACAGCTGGAACAACGTAGACCACCTTTGCAAGAGGCGGTCAGGTGGGTTTTCCCCTCAAGGAATTTTGCACACATGGGGTCAATAAGTTCCCTTTAAAGCACAGTTTTCCACATTAATTTGGTGAACAGTTATAGGGCCTGCAGTTTTTCATTGCATGAGCATTGTATGCTATGACACTTGTAATACGGCATACAGGATCTCCTTCAAGTTTATGACAGAAACATGAAATCAGGCCTTTAGGCTTCAAAGGAGGAGTCAGAAAATATTTTCATTCTTTCATGGGGTGCTGGCAAAGCCTGACCCTTCTCAGGAATATTGCAGGTTATTTATTTAAAGAGATGTCTAAAGCACAAACATGACATAAGCATGTACTGTACAAGGCAGCAAGTTACAGGTTGCATAACAAAAGTCAAGAGAACACAGTAGTAAGGTAAAATAAAAACACAATGGGGGTTATTACAACTTTGTGACGGATATACCACCAGCCGTATTACGAGTCCATTATATCCTATGGAACTCGTAATATGGCTGGTGGTATATCCGTCACTTTACCGTCACTTTTGGGATGGATTAACACCTCCTCCAAAGTTGTAATAACCCCCAATATATGGCGTACATTGTAGGATTGGTAAAACATAAATAAAAATTCCTGTGTCTGTGTCGATGCAAGTGTGGAACGTCCGTAGATGGACACCTTGTGTCGTGACCTTTGAATAGTGTATAGCGCCAAGTTCACTCACATCACACAGCTTTCCAGATGGGAGAAGATCGATGAGAGAATTCTGCCTCATTTCTCCTGCCATCAGATAGTTTTGAGAGAATGGTGGAAAAAATTTGTTTAACAAAGTTCCCTAAAATAAATTTTTAAGGTCCCATATGTGATGGAGGTGGCTTTATAAATGTATTTTCAAATGGCCTATGGTTTAGCGCAATATCTAGCTACACTTCTACATTATCTACCATGTCTCTTCTAGGTAGATTCTCAATCATACCTTGTAACTAAGAATCGCTTTGGGAAGGTCATGGTAGAAAACTAAAAACAGTACACAAGCCTCATAATCTCATGCAGCACCACAGAGTAGAACGTTTCCAAATGTTTACATAGCAGCACTCTCGCTCAAGTCACAGAGAAATGAACAAGCTAGAACAGATGGTCTGTACTAATGTTGCAGACTTTGGTGTCAGACAGCAGCACTGAGGCGTTTATTCCAAGTCTGGCGGGCGGCTGTAGCCGCCCGCCAGGCGGGAACCGCCATTTGGCCGCTACGCGGCCAAAAGACCACTGCCAGCATTCCAACCTTCCCGCTGGGCCGGCGGGCGCTAACCTTGTTAGCGCCCGCCGGCCCAGCGGGAAGGAGGCCTGCAACACAGAAGCCGGATCCGAATGGAGCCGGCGGTGTTGCGGCCGTGCGATGGGTGCAGTTGCACCCGTCGCGCTTTTCACTGTCTGCTAGACAGACAGTGAAAAGCTGGCCGGGGCCCTGTTAGGGGGCCCCTGCACTGCCCATGCCAGTGGAATGGTCAGTGCAGGGGCCCCCAGGGGCCCCAAGACACCCGTTTCCGCCAGCCTCTTCCTGGCGGTGATAACCGCCAGAAACAGGCTGGCGGTAAGGGGGTCAGAATCCCCATGGCAGCGCTGCCATGGCGGATTCGCCCAGCCGGGGCAAAAACGGCGGGAAACCGCCGGCCCCGGTTTTCTGACCGTGGCATCAGAATGGGCTATGAAGCACCGCCAGCCTGTTGGCGGTGCTTCCGTCATCAGAATGACCCCCTGAGTGTTGCACAAACACCTCTCCTAAATATATAATTGGAAATGTAATAACTTATGGTCAGATTACAAAAGTCTTTTTGAGGTAGGAAAATATCCCGATTCACAGAATTGGGCCGTTTCTGACTGCAAAAATGCAGAGCACAACTTGCGATTCGGTAACATGTTACTGAAACACAATTTCTGTTTAGCAATTTGGTATTTGGAAGGGGTATGTTTAGGGCATCCCTTTCCAAATGCCAAATGTATGAATGTCTTCAAACCGAATTACATTTGCAAGACATTCATTTTTACAAACTCCACAAGGGTGGTGGTAACCATTTGAAAATAGGGAGGGGTCACCACTGGACCAAATGTGCTAATTTGCTAGAGGAGGAAGTGGAAGATTGTCTAATGGCTTCCTTAGACAACCCCGAGCAGAAGGAAAGTGGGAAGAGGCTATGGGCCTGATTACGATTCCGCCGCCCGCCAGAATTCCGCCCTCCATAATACCGCTCCGCGGTCAGAAGACCGCGGAGGGTATTATGAGTTTTTCGCTGTGCTGGCGGGCGGTCTCCAAAAGACCGCCCGCCAGCCCAGGGAAAAACTCCCTTCCCACGAGGATGCCGGCTCGTAATAGAGCCGGCGGAGTGGGAAGGTGCGACGGGTGCTGTTGCACCCGTCGCGTATTTCACTGTCTGCAAGGCAGACAGTGAAATACATTTTGGGGCCCTCTTACGGGGGCCCCTGCAGTGCCCATGCTGTTGGCATGGGCACTGCAGGGGCCCCCAGGGGCCCCGCGACTCCCCCTCCCGCCATCCGGTTCCCGGCGGGAGAACCACCAGGAACTGGATGGCAGGAGGGGGAGTCGGAATCCCCAAGCCGGCGCAGCAAGCTGCGCCGGCTTGGAGGATTCCTTGGGGGCAGCGGGAAACCGGCGGGAGACCGCCGGTTTCCCTTCTCTGACCGCGGCTAAGCCGCCGCGGTCAGAATGCCCCGCGGGGCACCGCCGGCCTGTCGGCGGTGCCACCGCGTCCCGCGGCCCTGGCAGAAGTAATCCGCCAGGGTCGTAATGACCACCTATGTCTAAAGACCCGTTTTTGGGACCAATCATTGAAATGGTCAAACATGGTTAGCCTAGAGAGAAAATTCTCTCTCCGCTAGAGCGGCCATGCTGCAAAGTAATTGATGAAATATCCGTAGAGGGTGGTATGCTGTTAAGGCCAGACAAGTGTGTGGTCCCACATACCTTAAGAAGTAGCATAATAAACAATGCTCATGAAGGGCACTTTGGTGCTACTCTTACCAAGGGATACATACACGTGTTATTATGGTGGTCTAGACTGGATTCTGATGTAGATGAGGTTGTGGAAAAATGTATGGTCTGTATGTCTGTTGACGAAAGTTTGAAGGAGTCCACTCCACTCTTGATGCCTATTGAATGTCTATCTGGTCCATGGGTCAAATTAAGTATTGACATCATGGGGAAGTGTGAGGCATTATCAGGAGGATCCCAGTTCATTGTTGTTTTGAAGGACTACTATTCGAAATGGCCTGAGCTCAGATTGGTCACAGAACCCAATGCTGGTACTATTGTAGAGTTTCTAGGGGAAATGTTCCTGATGGAAGGGTTTTTGGAACATTTGTTTTCTGACAGTGGCACCCAGTGTGTGAGTAAGGAGTTCCAATCTTTTCTGGTGTCATGTTGTGTCATACAATTAAAGAGTTCTTTGTACCACCCACATTCCAATGGACTCAGAGAGAGAATGAACAGAGTTGTGGATTAATGCATTAAGTGGACTAAAAGCTGACATTTTGAGGTCATGAAGGCTGTGCGCAGCATGCTTTGGTTTTACCACACCACGCCTCTTTCCACCACTGAGGTGTCTCCTTTTGAATTTTTTTGAGGTAGAAAAGCTAATACTAGTTTCTGTCCCACGTGGATATCGAAATGGGCAAGGAGTGAGTCAGATGTACAGCAATTGTTAGAATTGGTAAAGAAGAATGTAGGTCAAAATCAAGGAACACAGAAAATGTGGGCTGGCAAAAAGAAAAGTGTCATAAAGGCTCTTGTTAAAATTGGTTTGCTAAAATCTGAAACTCATGTGCAAAAAGGGAAGAGCAAGTTTGGTGTTATTGTCAGAGTAGAGAAAGTATGTGGAAACAGTATCAAAGCCAAGGGAGGCCAGTGGTAGCATGTGGCAAAAGTTGTCAAGATTGGTAACTTACCTGCTAATGGTGAGGGATCTTGTGATGTTGGTGACATGGTGGTAGAAGACAATATGAGTTATCCTCAGAAAGGTGGTGGTTAGCCTCAAGGTAATGTTAGACAAAAGAGTTCCAGAACCATTATAAAGCAAAGCAGGTTTCTCTCCTGAATTGGTGAACCATCATACCATTGGTGGGATTTCAACAATTATGATGTTTTATTTTTGCAAGTGTGTTGTTTGCATCTTTTTGCTGTCACTGTTTTGCTGGATTGACGCCTCCAGACTAAATTACAACACATAATCAGCAGCAACAGGGTAGAATCTGTATTGGTGTGGAGAAATCAATTGCTACAGACCAGCTCTGGGACCAGCACCAATGGACTCAAGCATGAGGAATAGAGGAGGACAGCCAGCGGAGTGAGTAAGTAGGTTTTTATTCTTTTTATTTATTTCCCACTGACAAGCACTGTAAGCGACTCACACTGCCTTCAGCCTTAATGCCAGAGCTCTCAGTCATAGTTTGTTATAAACACTGCTTATAAAGAGCCACGACTGACAGCTTTTGCTGTGATCTTAAAGGCATGCTGGACAGTGGTTGGTTGCCTCACCTCACTATTTAGGTTACCAGCTGCCACTGACCGATGCTGCCACTCAACCCTGGTTCCACAGTTACAATGTGGCAAGTCTGGCGGTAATGCTATAACCCCCATATTTGACCTACAACAGACAACAAATAAAAGTGTGGTACTTTGGCAAAATGCAAAGTCTGGTTTGTTTCCCCATTGCCTGCGTTAATTATGTCACCAAACAAAAAGTCAGGCAATAATATGCACAGGTAAAAACGATAATGGGTGCCATCTTCTAATGGGTATGTGTCATTATGAGTTATAATAGTGCCATCGTAATGCCAGGCGTGTTGTTTAGAAATAAATAACGATCCTGATGGCTTCATGCACTGAAACATGCCAGCTACTCCCTAGAATAGCCCAAATGTATCTGGGCTTATTATTTGTACAGTGCATGGCTAGTACAGCCAAGCCACTACCTTGGCGCTGAGGGGGAGTGCTATTGCCTTGCTACCCGCAATGAAGCGTAATTAGAGTGCAAGCACAGTGCTCAAAGGAGACCCCGGAGGGGTGCCATTTATGCACCAGTGGCTCAGAGCAAGAGAAAAGACAAAAAGAGAGAAAAAAGAGCACAACCATGCTTGTACTACCAGCTACCCACGTGGGAGCAAAAGAAGGGATGACAAACTGAGCAGCACATTATAGTGACAGAGACATCCTACTCCACAGGAGAGTGACTTCTTTGTGAGCAAGACCTCTATCATTTGTCATGTGCATTAAGCCCACATTACCAATCCACGACCCCCCAAGGCCTGGTCCGTCGTCCAACACCCAGCTGCTTTGGCCATATCCAGGGCCAACCCACAATGAGCACCGACCTGAAGGTGTGCAAGTGCTGCTCCTGGTCAGCAACACTTGCCACCCCCAAGAGGGGCAGAATAACAGTTTCAACCCTGAAACAGGCCACACCACTCAAGTGGGGTTCCGCAATTCCACTGCTGCCTTTCAGAGAGCTGAGTGACTCTGCCACAATGGTGCCATCCTGGTGCAGGTGAGCATGGAAACAAAAAACTATTTCAGGGAAACCAAGGAGGCCAGTGGAGAAACAATATGGTACCTGCTCCTTTGCTATGCTGCTGAAGAAATCTTCAAGCTGTTCTGAAATCTCCGCGACAAAACGGCCAATCCAGCTGTAAATGCTTATTTTAATCCACAATTTAACCCGGATTTGAGTTGTTCAATCTACGTCAAGCCTACCAGTGCAAATGTGGATCCATTGATGTGTTCTCTGCCAGGCTCAGAGAACTTGCAGGTACAAGACAGACAACAAACCCCAAAAAGAAGGGCTCAGTTGATCCAATGCTGCCAGTCGGTCACCCTACAATGCCACATCTTATGCAGGGCCAGAATGCCACTGGACCATGTCCTCATCCTCGGCTGCTCCCATGAACTATCCATCAAAAGGGCAGAATACGCGGAAATGGCATTCAGTAAGCTATTCACAAAGTTGGAGGAACATGTGTGGCTACTGTGGGCTCCAGGCATATCTCCTCCCAGAGTTCTCAGCAAGGAATAAAACTGGCTCCAACTTCCTAATCACTTTATGAAAGTCTGCAGGGATGGGCACTGAGTCATGCTGTTGAGAGGAGCCACAAAGTGTCAAGGGATGCTCACTGTTGGACAGGCCGGTGACATCACCTCATCCTGGGGCATGGCACCACCAGCATAGCACTCACTGATGTCCTGTTATGGAGAGTTGTTAGCAGCACTGATTGTGTGACACACTTAAGTATTCCTCTAATCATGTCTCATGGCTTCCATTGCAGAGCCTGTGTATGCTGTTTCACACTGCCATGTCGACCTGGCAAAACTAACCCTTTTGTCAGGCCCAAACATTCCCTTTTTATGTATATGTTTACTTCTGAGGCAGGCTCTGGACAATCCAGAGAGCAGGGTGCAATTTAATTTAAAGGCAGGACATTTACTTTTAAGTTTTACATATCCTGGTGGTGAAAAACTCACAAATTCATTTTTCACTACAGCAAAGGCCTATCTCTCTCATTGGATAGCATTCGGATTACCTTATTACATCTTATAACTGTAATTCACAATATGGAAGAGATATGTTTGTCAGGTTTGGTGTCTCTGGAATCAATAGTAAAAAATCACAACTTATGGTAAAGTCAGATTTTAAATTGCAGTTCTGAAAATGATACTTTAAGAAAGTTGGCATTTTCTTACTTTAGCCACTTGAACCCATATTTATACTTTTTTAGCGCCGCATTTGTGTCGTTTTTTGACGCAAAGTCGGCGCAAACTTACAAAATACAATTGTATTTTGTAAGTTTGCGCCGATTTTGCATAAAAAAACGACGCAAATGTGGCGCTAAAAAAGTATAAATACGGGCCTTGGTACCTTTTCCCTGTCTCCAGTACACATCTGGGGTGGGGTGACAGCTGGACTTTGTGCATTCTCTCTAGACAGCCACACACAAAAGGGAGCTTAGGTGTGACTGATGGGGCATCAACATCCTGATGGGTCATCCTGGGCAGGGCAGGAGGGAGGAGCTGACAATTACACCTGAATAGGCAGTGTCCGTCTCCACACACGGGGTGGCATACCCCCGTAGTGAGTATTGAAACAGGCCAGGAAGGGAACACATCTGTGCCCTTCAAAGACCTTTCTTTGAAGTCTCCCCCAATTCAAAGGCACAACTGGGTATAAGTACTGGACCTCTGACACCACCATCTCAGTACACTTCTGGACCTGATGATACTCTGTTAGGAAGAAGGACTGATGTGCTGCTACAAGAACTGCCAGTCTGCTGAGCTGCTTCTCTGCAGGACTCCTACTTTGCTGATCTGCTGCCGTCTTGCCAAGGAGTGAGAAGGATTGGACCTGCATCTCTCCATCCCAGAACCAAACTGACTCCAACAACTAGCTGGCTTGCCTCCTGTTTTCTGAAGTCTCAGGGACACAAAAGACTTCCAACTCCCCCTGCTACAGCACCTGAACTTTTCTTGCTGCAAGGCTTGCCCTGCCAAGTGGTGCCAATCCAGTCCTGTACTTTTGGAAGTGGATGTAAAGTGCTGCTACAACCAGAACTGCTACATCCTCATTGGAACGGTGTATCTTCGCCAATGCGTGAGTCAGAACCAGCGTATTCTCTTTGTTGCAATGAGTGAAACAGCACATAGCCTTCTGAACCAATGCATCGCTTACTGCAGGAGCAGTAGCCACGTATCACATTTGGAACTGACACATTGCCACAGTTTCATGGAGAAAGTCAATGCATCTCATCCACTGCATGGCTTGCCACTGATGTATTGCTTCAGCTGCACCTCTCATCCTCGTCGACAATGACGCATTCTGGATCATGGTCTTTTGTTCAGCAGGTCCAAGTGGGTCCCTGTCTCTGGCATGTGCTCCATCACGGTCAGCCTAAACTTTGACTTTACCCCCCGCCAGATATCGTATGTAAGCACTTATTGCTTCTAAGCACTATTTTGCATTTATTCTTTAAAAGTTCATATCTCGACCTCTATTTATTGTATTTTTCTCGTTTTGGTCTTGTTTTATTTATTCAGTTAAGCTCTATTGTTCTTACATGGTCTGGGTTATTTTTGTGTGGTCTTTTCACTGCTTTACTGTTTGAAGTGTTTCACAAATACTTTACACTTTGCCTCTTAAGTTAGTCTGATTGCTCTGTGCCAAGCTACTGAAGGGTGAGCACAGGTTAACCAAGGGTGTGTTGTGACTTAACCTGACTACGATTGTGGTTCCTGCTTGGACAGTTTGCATAACTCTGCCAACTAGAAGCCCAATTTCTAACAAGCCTCAATTTGTCTGTTTTTCTTAAAAAGGAGTGTCAATGGTGGACCAATTCTTCCCATCATTCTTGTAAGAACTTTGTATGGTTTGTAGTATCTAAACCCTTCTGCTAAAGAGTGGATGTACTGAAGACCAGAATGCTGTCTAGGAGGCAAATCATTACTCTACTGTTTTAAACAAATTATATTTGTTGTGTGCTTTAGGATATTAGGAAGCTGACTTTTGTCAGAGACTTTGAGATGCAACAGGAGAGGCAGGTTCTCATATGTTCTTACTAAGGGAAATATTTTACCTCCCACTGATGGCGTTCAAAGGTTGTTAATGAAGGCCCTTTAACAAATTTGTAATGCTTGCCATGTAATAATGTATAGGTAAACATTAACACTTTTTGTATTACAAAAATGTTCAGATGAGTGTTATTTACAGGCTTCCATTTTTCGTTTTATACCTGTAAATGTATGTTTGAGTGAATGATTGGGAAAGATAACAAAGTAACAGGACACAAGCAAAGAGACTGAGGACAGGAGGCAGAATCGAGGGATAACAGGAAACCCTCTGATTTCTGATTTATCTGTGCGGTGGAGGAACATGAAATGGTTCCTTCAACTCTGGATTTTACGTTTCCTCTAGAAATCCTTAGAGCTTTCATGCCACTGATTTCGAAATCAGGCTTTGCCTTATACTGTGAGTAGTCATGAACACTTTGATATAAAAGGGAGACGTGTGGAACTTAGATTACTTGCCAGCTGTCTCTGGTGCAATTTTACTCCCCACATCTTTTAAAGCATGAAGTTTAGTGCCTAAAATTTCCATTGCTTGAGTTTCTTCAATAGTTTTTCAGAGGTTTTTAGGCAGTTCTTCACAATGTGCAACCTTCTGTCAAAGGGCAAGTGGTTTCTGATTTCTGTGCATGGTGCAGACAACAGTGATTAAACCAGCCTACTTTGTGAAAAACCATTAAAAGATCACATCCTCTGATCATAAACCCAGTTTTAGATGTTTATCAATGGACAAGGAGGCACACACCGCTCTGCATTTCAAAGGGTGGAGGAAATCAGAGGACGAGGAGGGACACACAGCTCTGCAATTCACGTAGAGGAGGAAACAAGAGGACGAGGAGGGACACACAGCTCTGCAGTTCATGGGAGGAGGAAATCAGAGGACTGGAGGGATACACAGCTCTGCAGTTCAAGGAGAGGAGGAAACAAGAGGACGAGGAGGGATACACAGCTCTGCATGGGGAGGAGGAAACCAGACAACAGATGTGAAGATGTACTGACATGTGATAAGTCCTCTTATCCCAGCTACCTTCCCTCTATTCTCTAAAATATGCTCATATATTCCACCAGATGGGACACTTACCATCTGTTTTTTTCAGAAGGCAGCACTAGGGATACAGATAGGTATTTCCATCAGAGTAATCATCATAGAACAGTAGCTTTCATAGAGTGGAAAGCATAGGTTTCTGACTTCCTATAAGTGTACCCCTTTGTTATTGTGTATTTTATGGCTTAGATATACATCTCTAGAGCCCAGATCTATGAGCCGTCCTTTATGGCAACTAACTCTCATGTTGTGGGTACCTGACTACTCTTGGGCTTCGCATTGCAGTTAACACCTCCGTGGTGTGTCTTCTTTCCATCTGGAGAACAATTCCTTCCGGTCCCTGACTGTTCACTTTTGTGGCAGTGTCGCGAGCACTGCTGGTGCAGGACTTCTCTTTGCAATGTATATCCATGTAACTGTAGTACAGTAATTACATTTAACATTGTTAAAAAAAATATATCTCATGTGAACAAAGGGAAAATATTTTTATTATGTACATTGCTCTCTTACCAGGGACCATGAGCAAAGAAGCATTCGCTATTTAATCATAAAACTATCCCAGGACTGTAAATGGGACAGAACAATTCCCATAGGCCAACCCCTCGCCACAGGGCCAGACAGCCCATCGCCAGCACAATAGGTCATTCAACCACATATATGTCAGAATCCCCGTCCCCCCACACATCTTCATGGGTCACTGCCCGAGGCTTAGCCCACAGCCTTTTAAATATAGGCCCAGATTTAAGACCGCACCAGATTTACAAAGTGCTGCAATGCATGTGTTGCGCCACTTTGTAACCCCTTACACCACATTATGCCTGCGCCAAGCATAATGTATGTAAGGGGGTGTTCCTCCATGGGCGGGGGGCGAAAAAATGGTGCAAAGAAGTCTAAATGATTTCTTTGCGCCATTTTTTGCAGCATTTTTACCACCTGTTCAGAGCCGGTGTTAAAAGGGGTACACATTATTTATAATAGACTCCTATGTACTTTTCAGGGTTAGCAGTAAACTTTTGGCAGTAACCCTGAACACTACATCAATAGCGTCAAATATTTAGATGCTATTGCCCCCCTAGCCTGCGCCATGGTGCGCCGTATTTTAAATCTAGCGCACATATGGTGGCAGTAGGGAGTGCTAAGGGGCCCATGAAAAGTGGAGCTGGTCTGGGTGCAGCAACACTTTTCTTAAATCTGCCTCATAGTTCTCTTTTCTGACACATAAATAATGGTCCTAGGTGAGCTCTACAATGAAAATAAATGGGATTGTGACAGGCCAGCTAGTGGAATCCCCGATAACTAGACTACTCAAGCCAAAAGGAGAGAGAATCTTTTAAGGAAATTGTAACGGAAAATATGACACTCTTAATAAGGGAGGAAGATAAACTGTTGGAATGTCAAAGGTTCTGCACCTCTTTGTACACAAAGGGGCATATTTATAAGCCCCTACCGCCACCTTGCGCTACATTAGCATTGTTTATTTTACGCTAATGTGGCCCAATGGGGCCAAAATCCTAGGGCCATATTTACAAAGTGGCACAATGCATGCATTGTGCCACTTTGTAACCCTTTGCGCTACTTTATGCCTGTGCAAAACATAATGTATGCAAAGGGGACGTTCCCCCGTTAGGGGGGCGGAAAAATGGCACAAGGAAATCTAAGAGATTTCCTTGTGGCTTTTTGTAAGGCACTTTTAACGCCTGCTCAAGAGCAGGCATTAAAAGGGGGCTTCCATTCTTTAGAACGGGGCCCTATGTGCTTTGCAGGAGTGGCTCCAAAATTTTAGCGCTACTCCAGCAGACTACATCAATAGCATCATGAAAAATTACACTATTGGCCCCTACCCTGCGCCATGATGTGCTGTAT
Source organism: Pleurodeles waltl (assembly GCF_031143425.1). NCBI lineage: Eukaryota > Metazoa > Chordata > Amphibia > Caudata > Salamandridae > Pleurodeles > Pleurodeles waltl. The sequence continues at coordinate 51,603,186 of NC_090446.1, read as the reverse complement.
TTTAAATACGGTGCACACATGGTGGCGATACGGGGCGCTAAGAGTGCAGGGTAAGTGATGCCCTGAAAACCTCCAACTTTGCTGGAAATCACAAATTTTTCCCACATTTTTGTGATGGAACCTTCCGGAATCTGCAGGAATCCACAAAATTCCTACCACCCAGCATTGTCTCATCTAAACCGATAAAAATTCTGCTGCACTTGTCAGCCTAAAAATGTTTTTTTTCAAACAGCCCTTTTGGACCTGCTTTGCTTCCCCCTCAATTTTGACATGTTTTTGGCTCTTCCCTGTCACAGGCACTTGGCCCACCTACACAAGAGAGGTATCATTTTACCGGTAGACTGAGGGGAATGTTGGGTGATAGGAAATTCATCCTGGTGCGGTGATCCCACACAGAAATGTGGGAAAATGTGCTTTATTAGCTAAATTTGAGGTTTGCTGAGGATTCTGGTAAGAAAATGTTGGGGGATCATGCAACTCACACCTCCCTGGATTCCCTCGGGTGTCTAGTTTTCAGAAATGTTTGGGATTGGTAGGTTTTCCTATATGGCAGCTGAGCCCAGGACCAAAAACGCAGGTGCCCCCCTGAAACAGATTCCAGAAGTCTGTCACCAAATTGTGAGGAAAAAGTGTTTTTTTGGCCACATTTTAAGGTTTGCAAAGGATTCTGGGTAACAGAACCTGGTGAGAGCCCCACAAGTCACCTCATCTTGGAGTCCCCTAGGTGTCTGTTTTTCACAAATGTGCAGGTTTGGTAGGTTCCCTAGGTGCCGGCTGAGCTAGAGGCCAAAAGTTACAGCTAGGCACTTTGCAAAAAACACATCAGATTTCAATGTAAAAATGTGATGTGTCCATGTTGTGTTTCCTGTCATGAGCATTAGGCCTACCCATGCAAGTGAGGTACCATTTGTATCGGGAGACTTGTGGGAACACAGAATAGCAAAACTATTGTTATTTCCCCTTGTCTGTCTCTAAATTTTTTCCTTCCAAATGTAAGACATTGTGTAAAAAAGAAGTCTATTTGAGAAAAGCCCTGTAATTCACATGCTAGTATGGGCACCCCGGAATTCAGAGATGTGCAAATAACCACTGCTTCTCAACACATTGGCCCTCATTACAACCCTGGCGGTCATGGACCGCCAGGGTGGAGGGATACGGAAGCACCGCCAACAGGCTGGCGGTGCTTCAATGCCCATTCTGACCGCGGCGGTAAAGCTGCGGTCAGAAAAGGGGATCCACCGGAATACCCCTGGCTGGGCTGAATCTCCATGGAGATTCCGACCCCCTTCCCGCCATCCTGTTTCTGGCGGTTTTTACCGCCAGGAACAGGATGGCGGGAACGGGTGACATGGGGCCCCCTAACAGGGCCCCAGAGAGATTTTCACTGTCTGCATTGCAGACAGTGAAAATCGCGACGGGTGCAACTGCACCCGTCGCACCCCTGCAACTCCGCCGGCTCCTTTCGGAGCCGGCTTCATTGTTGCAGGGCCTTTCCCGCTGGGCCGGTGGGCGCTCTTTTGGCGGTCGCCCGCCGGCCCAGCGGGAAAGCCAGAATGGCCTCCGCGGTCTTTTGACCGCGGAGCGGCCAAGTGGCGGTTCCCGTTTGGCTGGCGGCAACTGCCGCCAGCCAAACTCAGAATGAGGGCCATCATCTTGTGCCCATTTTGGAAATACAAAAGTTTTCTTGATACCTGTTTTTCAATCTTTATGTTTCAGCAAATGAATTGCTGTATACCCGGTATAGAACGAAAACCCACTGCAAGGTGCAGCTCATTTATTGGCTCTCGGTACCTAGGGTTCTTGATGAACCTACAAGTCCTATATATCCCCGCAACCAGAAGAGTCCAGCACACGTAACGGTATTTGCTTTAAAAAATCGAACATTGCAGGTAAAGTTACAGAGTAAAACGTAGAGAAACATGGCTGTTTTTTTACCTCAATTTCAATATTTTTTTATTTCAGCTGTTATTTTCTGTAGGAAAACCATACAAGATCTACACAAATTACCCCTTGCTGAATTCAGAATTTTGTCTACATTTCACAGAAATGTTTAGCTTTCTGGGATCCAGCATTAGTTTCACACCCATTTCTGACACTAACTGGAAGGAGGCTGAAAGCACAAAAAATAGTAAAAACGGGGCATGTCCCAGTAAGATGCCAAAACTGTGTTGAACAATTGGGTTTTCTGATTCAAGTCTGCCTGTTTCTGAAAGCTGGGAAGATGGTGATTTTAGCACCACAATCCCTTTGTTGATGCCATCTTCTTCTGCAGCCCTTATTCCCCAGTGTTTTTAAAAAAACTAAATTTTCACTGTATTTTGGCTCATTTCTTAGTTCCCTTCAGGGAAACCCACAAAATCTGGATATCTCTATAATCCCTAGGAAGTTGGAAAAATAGGACACACATTTGGCGTGGGTAGCTTATGTGGACAAAACGTTATGAGGGCCTAAGCGTGAACTGCCCCAGATATAAAAAAAAAAAGGCCTGGCACCTGAGGGGAAAAGGCCTGCCAGCGAAGGGGTTAAATGTGAGCAAATATGAGGATAAGGGAGGCTGACCAAGAAAAATGAATGAGACATAAACAAACACATAAGTTTGTGAGTACTCAAAAAATATTTTCTGTGGTCACTCCAGCAATAGAAATACATATAATATTTCTTCCAAAAATGGAAAATGTAACATATGAATAAAAATCCTCCAGATTCCATGGAGGTTTCTGAGTCTGGCCATCTCCACAAAGAGACATAGGCCCTCATTCTGACCTTGGCGGTCTTTTCGCAAGACCGCCGAGTTACCGCCGCGGTGAAGACCGCCGACCGCGGCGGTATGCCGCTGTGCGCATTCTGACCGCTGGGAGCGTTCCGCCGGAAAACCGCCAGCAGCCACACTGGCGGTCGGCGGGAAAGTGGAGACTGGTCAACCTCCACCGCCACGCCAGCAGAACACCGCCCACAGAATTACGACCCACATTTCTGTGTGGCGGTCTTCTGTTGGCGGTCTTCTGTTGGCGGTCACCTCCCCATGGCTCCCGTCGCCTCCCGGAGGACCAACGCACAAGGTAAGTTGACCGTCCGTGAGGGGAGGGGGAGGGGGGGTGTTGTGTGATGTGGGCGTGCATGGGGGTGTGCGTGTGAGTGTGTAGAGGGGGTGTGTGAGTGCGTGTATGCGGGCGGGGGGTGCTGCTGTGTCTATGGGTAATGTGTGCTGTTCGGCAGGTGCGCATGTCTGCATGTATGTGTGCGGGTATGTGTCCCCGTTGTGTATGTGTGTGTAGGGGGTGTGTATATGTGCATGTTGGGGGTGTGTGCATGTCGGGGTGCATGTATGTGCATGTCGGGGTGGGGGTGGGGAGGGGGTTCGTACCACCTCTGGGGGGTGGCAGGGGGGTGGAGGGTGTGGGGGGAGGACTCGGGTGGGTAGTGGGGGGTGGGGGAGACCCCTATCAGTGCCAGGGAAGGAATTCCCTGGCCCGATAGTGCTTACCGCCATGGTTCGCATGGCGGTTCCCGCCCGCAAGAAACCGCGGCGGTAGGCAGGGTCATGATACCGTTGGCGGTCTTGGGACGACCGCCGGGCCGGAGTGCGCAAACTCCAGCCCGGCGGTCATGACCGCCGTGGCGGTCGGAGTGGGGAAGTGGCGGTCGGTCGCGGCGGTGACCGCCGCGGTCAGAATGCCATTTTTAATACCGCCGGTCTGTTCGCGGTCCGACCGCCGTCTCTCCGCCGACCGCCAAGGTCAGAATGAGGGCCATACTGTCTCTGTGGAGTAAAACACATAGGGCCTGATTCTGACCCCGGCGGCCAGGGTCGGCGGGAGCACCGCCAACAGGCTGGCGGTGCTCCTCAGGACATTCTGACCGCGGCGGTTCAGCCGCAGTCAGAACAGGAAAACCGGCGGTCTCCCGCCGGTTTTCCGCTGTCCTTCAGAATCAGCTGCGCCGCCATGGGGATTCTGACACCCCATACCGCCATCCTGTTCCTGGCGGGCAACAGGATGGCGGTATGGGGTGTCGTGGGGGCACTGCAGGGGGCCCCGTAAGAGGGCCCCACAAAGAATTTCAGTGTCTGCTGAGCAGACACTGAAATTCGCGACGGGTGCAACTGCACCCGTCGCACATCCTCCACTCCGCCGGCTCCATTCGGAGCCGGCATCCTCATGGAGGGGTGTTTCCCACTGGGCTGGCGGGTGGCCTTTTGGCGGTCGCCCGCCAGCCCAGTGGGAAACCCAGAATCACCGCAGCGGTCTTATGACCGCGGAGCGGTGTTCTGGAGGGGGGAACTCTGGCGGGCAGCCTCCGCCGCCCGTCAGAGTTAGAATGAGCCCCATAAACAGTTACATGTGCCATTGTACATCTCTGCTCACCTGCAATAAGGCAAACCTCCTGCCACTGTCTGACTTCCACCCTGCTATGACGGGACAGATTTGTTTGCAAAAACACTCCACTGACACAGCGCTGTCAGTGAAAATGCATTGCAGAGTAGATTACCACCCTATGGCAGCTGATCTAGCACTGTTTGGCTTTTCAGAAACAACCTCAAAAAGCAGGAGTTTATGTCGGCAACACAAATACTAAATAGTTCTGACAAGTAGAGTTTTCACCCCCTTATGATTGGAGTGTTTCTGCTTTATCCTGCCCTGGTCCAATATTGCCAGAATGGGATACACAGGCAGGAAAACTGATATTGGAAAGCCTGCCCTAAACATCCAAGTCCTGTTCAGATACTATTGGCCCTGTGGGAGATGAGCCACGACTAGGAATGGCTCACAGAGGAGTGAACTGACAATCTGCATTCACAAACCTCTCAGTAAGGCATAGGAACAATCATGGTGGTAGTGTGTGACATCTGATGGTTTGCAGTGGATCTGCCACATCCGTCAATCTCTAAATGGGCTTGTTAGTCAGGAGGGCTGTCGGTCTGATAAAGAATTGAAATGAAGAAGAATCTTGAAAGAGTGACACTCCTGTTGTAACTTTCCAGAATTAGCCTATGGGTTTTTTTGCGAATCCAAAATGTCCTCCATGGGAGTAACCCCAAAGGAGAAGATATTTTAAAAGGGGTTGGTTGGTTGCACCCAAGATTCCGAAGAAAATCCTTCTGCTCTCTTCATTCCAGCACTTGCTTATACAGGAAAGTCTTTAATTTTCATTGAGGCAATTTCCTCTTCCCACACACCATTTGGGTTATGTTATGTGGATTTACATAGAGCACTTATTACCCAAGGGATATCCAGTAGGTCAATTGGACTCCGAGTCGAAAAGCTAGGTCTTCAGTTTCTCGCAAAATTAGAGAAGGGATGCAGAGGTTCTGATGTTGTGAGGAGCGTCATTGCAGGATTTGGAGGGAGTGTGGGAAAGTGACCGTCCTCCTGACTTCTTCCTGTGGATGCAGGGAACCTGCACAAGAAAGAGAGAGCCTGAGAGCAGTTGCCTGGGAGTTGGTGGAAGTTGAGGCAGTGGTTTAGGTAGACAGGTCCGACATTGTGGAGAGCTTTGTGTGCATGGGTGAGCAGTTTGAATTAGCATCACTTCCAGATTGGTAGGTTGTGTAGCTCTATAAGGTGGGGCTTGATATGTGCATTACAGAGGAAGTTAAGGTAGAGTGTGGCAGCGGCGTACTGGGTGGTGATGTCTTGCCACCAAATGACAGAGTTCTATTCTATTCTATTCTGTTCTATGTGGCTTTTTGAGGTGGTGTTTCTGAGTAGGGAGACTAGATGGCAACAGGTGCAGGGTGGGCCCCACTTTTTTGTAGGCTGTGGCACAACGGGTCGGCCTTTTATTTGGCATTGGGTCTCTGCCTAAATTATTATTATTATTTTTTTAGATGGGGGACGGAGCATGTTTTTTGTAAGGTTGAAGGTTTTAGCCTCATTGTCACATCTAGAGGCTGACATCCCTGAAAGATCATGAGATGGAGGTTGATAAATTATAAGGGGCCTGTTTCTGAAAAAATTATGCAGTGCAGCAAGTCATCTAGTTGCACTGCACTGCGTGACAGAGAAGGGGCAGGATTTTTGTATATTCAAGGTAATACTGTCGCGTAGGCTCTCATTATCCTAATGAGACTACTGGATTTTTGGGCGGCAAGATCGTTCACAGTTTGGGGGACTAAGTCTAACCCACGGCGAAGGACCCTTGTCACCCCAAATCCGGGTTGAGCTCCGGCTAAACTAGCAGTGCCTCATCTCTCCCAAAGGGGAGATACAATTGGGCAGCCGAGCGCATGACATGTTAGTGCTTCTCAGGGAAGTCGTGGTCACTCAGATCCCAACCAGTTCTCTCATACACAGTGTGGTCTCATATATAAATGACAAAGGCAGTTTGAGTTTTAAAGATTGGTTTAATAAAACAACTGCATTTTAGATAACAACGCGTGAGCCGCAATAACCAGAACCATACAACACAGTAGGATTGAAATAGTAATGAGGAGAGTGAAACATAAGAATAAAGCTATCATGGTGCAACTAGATTACGTTCTCTCTTCTAAGTTCTATTTTGAGCACAGCATGTTAAGCTCTAAGCCTGCCTTTCAGGTTCCCCCGGGAAGACATCGACCCTCATACCTGAGCAAAGGCCTGTGAGCAAGATCAGCATCCGCAACAGGGAAGTCAGCGTCTAGTTGTGGGTTCCTGGTCGGAATCTCCCTATTATGTGTACCAGGACTAGGAAGTGTTTTTATAACTAACATGCCAGTGTTCTAAGAAACGTCCCTACGTAAGAATGTGTACTTTCTACGAACCATAAAGACTAAACTTCTACCACGTCTATCGACAATGTACCAGACTGTATCCTTGACTGAAGCACAGAGCGAGCAAGAATGTATTGTTTGAGAACTTCAGTGCTGAAGTAAGTTAAACAGTGTGATAGAAGAAAATAAAACAAGACCGTGAAACTGGTTATTGTAAAAATAACAGTGCAAGGCTAAATAAAAGCATCTAGGACAAAGTGCACAGAGGCCTAATACTTTAAGCAAACGCGCAGAAAGCTACATTAAAAAATGGCTACACTACAATACGGTGCCTTTCTGCCTTTTCCTCTGGGATGGTGCCTTTTTGATAGCCTAGCTCCAATGCAGCCACCCTTGCACCATGGTGCAAGTGTGCATGCATTATATGCAGGGTTGTTTTTGTGCAGGATGGAACACATTCTTACACAAAAACCATCCTGGGAGGCATATTCCTCTTTCTATGTGTGCTGCAGAATGCACCACACACAGAAAGAGAAAGTAACGAGGAGAAATAAAGCTATTTCTCCTTGTTACGCTTCTCCTGTGAAGGTGTATCTTTTTAATGCATTCTAGGGCTGGGCGGAGTTGACGGAGTCCAATTCTGTGGAATTCTACAGAGTTGAATAAAAACACAGTGGAGTTCAGTTGCCCTCCTGGAGTCCTAAATACACCCGATTTCACTGCCTATGGCATTGGCCTGAATTCAGGCTTGGGCCGTAGGCAGAGAAAGCTGTTGTTTCAGTCCTTGTTTGTGCACCAGTGTGCACGAACAAGGACAACAAAAGAAAGAGATGAGGACTTACCTGGGTCCTCCAGGCGGTCCTCCTCTCCTTGTTGTCCGACGGCGACAAGTCTTCTTCTGCGAGTACCTCCCTCTGGCTCTGCTCTGGTGTGTGCTGCAGCCCATTTATAAGCTGCAAAGTGCAAGCGCTGACTGTCTGAATAACTCTATGCTCCAAGCAGAGGCCGATTTTAAAAAACTGTTAGTTCTGCCAATGTACCCCTAGTGCATTCCCTGGCTTACCAGTTTTAGTAAGTCTAGGAATTTATGAAAAACCATGGGAGTTGCCTGGAAACACCCATGCAGTGCTCATGGAATGCCTCTCAGGGCAGAGTAAGACAATGCAGCGATTTTGCGCTGCGTTGCCTTACTCTTGATTTATGAGTCACTTAGGGCCACACAAAGTGGTCTTCGTGGCTTCATAAATCTCACTTTATGTTTCTGTTGCTCTTGTACCATTTTTTGTGGTGCAAAAGCAATGCAAACCAGCTTGTAAATAGGCCATTTAGGCCCATATTTATGAAAAATGATGCACAACTGATCTATCGCAGTTGTGCGTCTAAAAAATGAATATGAGCTACAGTCATACCCTAGCACAATCTGTGGGCCATATTTTTAAAAATGACACACAATGGTGCAAAGGAATGGTTAGCGTTATAGCAAATTACGCTAGCCGGTGATGGATGGCATTAGAAAAAATGGCGCTAGTTGGCTAAAAATGATGCTAGACTAATTAGCGGCAGAACTTCTGCCGCTAGTCAGCCTAGCATCATTCTTTGGTCGCACAAGCAGCCTAAAAATGACACCTGTCCAAGTCTGGACATTATACAGTTCAACAACCACAATGTCCACCACAGGGGACCAGTGTACCCAGGACAACCCCAACAGAACCAGTGCCAGCCAGGGGGCCCTATGTAAGTGGCTCGCAGTGGCAGACAACAGTTAAGCACATATACTTACTTGGGATGGGCTCCCTCCACTTGTAGTGTCCCAGTGGTGTGGGTGGTGATGATGCTGGGTTGGGGGTGGCCCCTTATGTGCCTAAAATCGTGACACCATGGTGGACTCCATGGTGTTTCCCTAAGGAAATGTGCCTAACATCACTTTAACACCTAGTGTTAAAATTTGATGCTAATTTGCCTTAGCGTAATTTTCTGGGTCCGCTTCCTTGGTATGTGTCATTTTAGCGTAGGGAGGCAAATATGGCACTGGGGGGCCAGCGTCATTTTTTTGGAAGGGAACGCCTACCTTGCATTTCATTGTCGCAGTTCAGCACAAGGTGGGTTGGCGCTCCCCCCAAAAATATGCTAACTCTGATATTTTGACGCTAGATGGGTCTAATGTCAAAATATAACGCCACTTTTGCGTAACAAAAATAATTATGCTAAGGCGGCACAAACCTTTCACAAATATGGGCCTAAGTGTTTTTTCCTGTGTACAGGTCACATAGCTACTGAATATTTTAGCTCAAGTCCAAGAGAGGTGATTTTGAAGGGACAGTTTAATTTGTAACATACAATCAATGAAAAAAGGTTCCTATAAAAACTGGAGAAAGGTCACTGCTTAATTTGAGCCGGAGGTTGCAGGTGTGGACCACCGTCAGTAATATTTGGGAACTGGGACTTTCTTTTAACCAATAGACTTTGACCCGGATCAAGAGTGATCAGTAAAAAAGGGGGGACAATGGAGAGAGGAAGATGTTAAAAACATGACAAATGCAGAAGAAGAACCAGGAGAGTGAGGTAAAAAGGCAGGGAATGGATGGTGGTGGATGGAAGAGGCATGAGGTTGGATCGATACTAGACAGGATTGGTATTCGGTGATGGGCAGGTGAAAATTTAACTTTGGGCCCCGGCACTAAGGCCCAGATTTATACTCTGTTTGCTCTGGATTAGCATAATTTTTTTTTTACACAGATTCAGCGCAAACCTTACTCCATATTTATATTTTGACGCTAGAATAGTCTAAAGTCAAAATATTGGAGTTAAAGTAATTTTTTGCTAGCAGAAAACTACCTTGCATCAATAAGATGCATGTAGGTGTTCCCCGGCAAAAAATGCCTCTAAGGCCCTATTGCCTTATTTATCCTCCCATGCAAAAATGGTGCACAGGAGGGAGGCGGGCTTAAATAAAGGCGCTAAGCTTGCTTAAACGCCTGTGTCAGGGCAGGCGTTAGGGGACCTTTAGTTCAATTTCCGTGGTTGAACACCATGGAATAAGCCCACAGGTGCGCTCCCCAGGGACACCCCTACCCAGGGACACCAGAGAGACAGTGGAGGATAGGGGACATCCCAAGTAAGTGGAGGTAAGTATTTGGTTTAATTTTTAAAAGTGCCATTGGGGGCCCTGAAATGAGTCCCCCTACATGGCACCGGGTGCAATGGCCATGCCCAGGGGACCCTGGTCCCCTGTGCTGGCCACTGGGGTGGTGGGCATGACTCCTGTCTTTTATAAGACAGGAGTCAAGTGGTATGGTAGGTTTTGCATTGAGAAATGACGTTAGGCTGGTTAGAGTAATTTTTTTTCACTCTAACCAGCCAAACGACATTTGTCCGTGCAAAAACCATTCTCCTATACCGCCACCCCCACCCATCTAATGTCATTTTCCGTGACGTTAGCCCATCCTTAGAGCAGGCTTGCACCATTCCTTAAATATGGCGCCTGGCTGGTGCTCTGGAATGGTGTTAGTCGGCAGTAAACATTTTCATGCAAAACTGGGTTACGGCGGTTTTGCTTGAAAAAGTTTAAATATGGGCCTAATTCTTTTACAAACAGTACAGTGACAGGGCTTAGTTGTGGTTTGACAGGAAATGTGACACTCAGCAAACCTTGATGCAACTAC